>NW_006921802.1:2030371-2035081 GCF_000298275.1 Orycteropus afer afer
ATACATTCTTTTCCAGTATATATGGAACATTCTCCAGCATAGATCATATGTTAGGCCACAAAGCAAGTCTCGATACTTTTAAAAATATTGAAATACTGCAAAGCATCTTCTCAGATCACAATGCTATAAAGTTTGAAATCAACAATAGGAAGATCAAGGGGAAAAAAATCAAAGACATGGAATAACACTCTGTTTCAAAACAACTGGATAATAGAAGAAATAAAAAATGAAATTAAAAATCCCTTTAATCAAACAACAATGAAAATACACCTCAGCAAAACATTTGGGACACAGCAAGAGCTGTGCTCATAGGGCAATTTATAGCAATAAATGATGCTCACATCAAAAAAGAAGAAAAAGCCAAAGTCTGTACCTTAACCCAATATCTCCAAAAATTCAAAAATAAGCAACAAAAAAAGGCTACAGTTACCAGAAGAAAAGAAATAGAGATTCAAGGGAAATAAAAGAAATGGCAAAACAATAGAAAAGTCAAGACTAGAAGTTGATTATTTGAGAAGATTAATAAAATTGACAAATTACTGGCAAATTTAACAAGGAAAAAAAGAGAAGATGCTAATAACACAAACAAGAAATGAAATTGGTGGCATCCCAACAGAACAAATTGAAATAAAAATGATAATAAACTCACTGCCATTGAGTCAGTTCTGATCCATAGTGACCCCCTTTGGGTTTCTGACACAGTAAATCTTTACATAAGTAGATTTCTCAGCCTTCCTTCCATGGAGTGAATGGTGAGTTTGAACTGCCAACCTTCTGGTTAGCAGTCATGATAATAGCAGTATACAATGAAGAACTGTCCTCCAACAACTTTTAAAACCTAGAAGAAATGTACAGATTTCCAGAACCACACTACCTACCTAAACTAACACAGACTCAGGTAGAAAATTTGAACAGACCCATAACAAATGAAGAAATTGAACAAGTCCTAAAAAACATCCTGGCCCAGATGGCTTCACTGGAGAATTCTACCAAATATTCAGAGAATAGCTGACACAAATTCTACTCAAACTATTCAAGAATATAGAAATGGAGGTAATACTCTTGAATTCGTTTTATGAAGTTATCTGAGCATAATCCAGATTCCAAAGCTACACAAAAATACCACAAAAAAAGAGAAAATTATAGACCAATATCCCTCATGAATATAGATACAAAAGTTCTCAACAAAATCCTAACCAGTAGAATGAAAAAAAATAATAATATATTGTGCCTAAGTAGGATTCATACCCTGTATATATCAGAAAAACAATCAACATGTTCCACCACATAAATAAAACAAGGAAACAAACTACTTGGTGATCTCAATCCACACAGAAAACACATTTGACCAAATCCAACAACCATTCCTGATAAAAATGCTGAAAAAAATAGGAATACAAGGGAAATTTCTCAGCACATTTCAAGGCATATGTACAAAACCAAACCAGCTCTGGTGGCATAGTGGTTAATATATTCAGTTGCTAACCATAAGTTTAGTGGTTGGAACCCACCAACCACTCCATGGGAGAAAGATGAGGCAGTCTGCTTCTGTAAAGATTTACAGCCTTGGAAACCCTATAGGATGGTTTACCTTGTCTTGTATGGTTATTATGAGTCAGAATCAACTCAATGTCTGTGAGTTTCTTTTTTCTTTTTTTAATAAATACAAAACTAATGACTAACATTATTCTCAAAAAAGAAAGACTAAAAAGATTCCCCTTCTGAATGACTGCAAGACAAGCCATGTATCACCATTCCTTTTCAATATTTATTGGAAGCTCTAGTCAGAACAATAAAATAACAAAGGGAAATAAAAGACATATATATTGGGAAAGAAGTTAAATTGCATCTTTTTACAGATAAAATGATCCTATACATAGAAAATCCCAAAGACTCAGCAAGAAAATTACTGGAACTAACTGAAAGTCTTACCAAAGTGGCAGGGTACAAGATCAGCAAGTCTAATTACTTTACACTACTGAGGAGGACTCTGAAAAGGAAATTGGGAAAACAATACCATTTATAATAACCACCCAAAAGATGAGGTACTGAGGGAAAAATCTAACCAGAGACACAAAATTCCTATACAAAAAGAGAACTCCAAAAAACAGTACTACAAGAAACCAAAAGAGACTTACATAAAGGGAAGAATATATCATGCTTGAGGATAGGAAGACTTATCATGAAAATGTTAATACTACTCAAAGTGATCTACAGATATAATGCAATCCCAATCCAGATTCCATCATCATTCTTTAAAGAGATGGGAAAATTAATCACCATCTTTATATGTAAGGGAAAGAGACCCTGGAAAAATCAACCACTACTAAAGAAGAAGACAAATTAGGAGCCCTCATGCACAGGTCTGTCCTGGAGGAAGTGCAGCCAGAATGCTCCTTGGAAGCAAGAATGGCCAGACTTCGTCTCACATATTTTGGTCATGTTGTAAGAAGGGACCATTCCCTGGAGAAGGATGTCATGCTTGGTAGGGTGGAGGGTCGACGAAAGAGGGGGAGGCCTTCAACGAGATGGATTGATACAGTGGCTGCGATGATGGGATCAAGTATAGCAGGGATTGTGGGGCTGGCGCGGGATCGGGCAGTGTTTCGTTCTGCTGTGCATGGGGTCGCTATGAGTCGGAAACGACTCGACGGCACTTAACAACAACAGCAACAACATGCATCCTGATCTCAAAACCTACTACAGCCTGATACTGGTACAATGACAGACACATAGACCAATGGAACAGAATTGAGAACCCAGAAGTAAATTCATCCACTCAAAACTTACCTTTGACAAAAGAATGAACCTCATTAAAAGGGGCAAGAGATAGTCTCTTCAACAAATGGTGCAGGTGAAACTGGATATTCATTTGTAGAAACATGAAACAGGTCTCATCTTACCATATACAAAAATGAACTGAAGTTGGATAAGACTTGAATGTAAAGCCTAACCTATAATGGCCACCAAAGGATAAATAGAGACGAATTTAGGGGCCCTAATACATGGCATAAATACACTATCAAATATAACTAAAAATGTCCAATCACTAGAATACAAAATAGATTTCTGGGACATCCTAAAAACTATACACTAATGTCCATGAAAAGATTTCACCAAAAGACTAATAAGAGAACCCATAGATTGGGAAATTTTTTTTTGCAACAACATATCAAACAAGGGGCTAATCTCTAAAATTTATAGAAAATTTCAACACCTCAACAGGAAAAAGACAAATAATCCAGATAAAAAATGGCCAGGGAACATGAACAAACATTTCACTAATAAAGATATTCAGGAAGCCAACATAGGCATGAAAAAATGCTCCCAATCATTAGCCATTCAAAAAACCAAGCCAGATTCAAAATGACAGAATAGGCAGAAAGACTGCACAGACCCTCTTCAACAAAGAAAAGGGGAACCAATTAACACAGGCACAGAAGATAATCCTGGACCACTGAGCCTTGAAAGGAAGGATATAGAAGTGGACTAAACCCCAACTAGCAGAAGAATTTGCATGAAAATACCAAAAAAGGAGACATACAGAGCTGCAGTCTGGCAGCGATCCTGAGCAATCCTGATGGTACAGACACCTTGGAGATTCCCGAGTGGAGATAGGACCTAAGAATTAACCTAAAATCAGCCCTACTAGCCAGGGACTGCACAGAGGACTGCTCTGGTGGATGGGGAATAAAAAGGGAAGCAGTGGTAAAGAGGAAGATGGGCTGAGCTGTGGACTTTTGCCTGTCTGGAGGGTGCAGCCATTTTGAATGTTTACAAGAAAGTTGACCATTTTCCATTTTGGATATTTAAAGAGACAGTGCTCTACCAGATTCCAGGGGCTTAAGAACAGGTTCTGCTTGCCAGTAACCACAAGAGCACTCCGGTCCCGCATGACTGAAAAGGTGCAACATTCCTCTTATTACTCTTATATCCCACAAGCCTTGGTGAATGGATGTGTGGCCATCCCCCACTCCCACCCACTTTCTGGGCCCACAGCAACTCCATCCCAGTCTGTGTGTGCTACAGAGCCTGGGTGTCCTGCCCTATCCTCCACCCATTTTTTTCTTTTTCTCTTTCTTTTCTCTGGTGTTTAGTTTGCTTCCAATTGTCTCTTTTAAAACTGCTATTATATTAATACTTTTGTCCTTTTTACTATTATTCTTTATTCTTCTCCTCCCAGGTCCTAGTTTACAGCTTTTTTTTTTTTTTTTTCATTTCCCTGTTCATGGTTATTTTATGTTATTTTTTTAAAATTCCTTTTTTACCCCTTTTTTCTTGTGGTTAACCCCATTCCTTGTTTTTCTTTTTGCATTTTTCCCATTTTTTTAATTCATTACTCTCCTTCTCTACCTTTTTCCTCTTAGTGCCCTACCCCCAGATATTGTAGGTTTTCTTGTTTTTTTCTTCTTCTTTTTCCCTTTTTTCTTTTTTTGGTTATTATTCCTGTGTGATTACATGGTGTATATTTTGCCCATGTGCTTTTAATTTTTTGATGGTTATTCAATTGTAATTTTTGTCTAACTGAGTGGGAGACAGCAACAGTCCCCTAAGATACAACTACACGCATACCTTCTGCAACTACACTTACTGAGTGAGAGCCACCACCTCCTTCTCCACCAATGGGCCAACAATAGAAAACCACCAAGAAGAGCCTGAAACACCATTGGTTCCTCTTCACAAACAGTTAACAGAGATCTAAATACAACA
>NW_006921802.1:2035295-2036513 GCF_000298275.1 Orycteropus afer afer
ACAAGAACAAAATGACAAAATAAATGAAAAATTACAAATTATTCTAAATCTACAGACAGAAATCCAGAAGATTAATACTAAATTGTCAGAAATAGATAACACATTGGAAGGACAAAGGAGTAGAATTTAAGCAATGGAAGAGAGAATTAATGAAACTGAAGACAAATACCTGAATACTTCAATCAGAAAAAAAATCAAAACAAAATGAAGAAAACCTAAGGTTCATGTGGGATACCATCAGAAGTAATAACCTACATGTCATTGGAATTCCAAAACAGGAAGAGAAAAAATAAAACTACTGAGAAAATTGTTGAAGATTTGCCAGAGGAGAACTTCCCTGATATGATGAAAGAGGAGGATATATCCATTCAGGAAGTCCAACAAACGCAAAACCGGATAGACCTCAAAAGAAAATCACCAAGACATATCATCATCAAACTCATCAAAACCAAAGACAAAGACAGCATCCTGAAAGCAGCATAGGAAAAACAAAAAGATACCTACAAAGGACAGCCAGTAAGATTAAGTTCTGATTTCTCAGCAGAGACCATGCAAGTGAGAAGGCAATGAGACAGTATATATAAAACCCAGAAAGAGAAAAATTTCCAACCAAGAATTATATCCTTGGCAAAATTATACCTCAAATATGATGGTGAAATCAGGGAGATATCCACATAAGCAGAAACTAAGGGAATTTGTTAAAACGAGGCCAACTTTATAAGACATGCTAAAGGAAGTCCTTTGAACAGAGAACCAAAAATAGCAAATAACAACTGACCATTATTACACTAGATGACATAACCCAGAAACCACAGTCATGGACATATCCAAAATAAAATGAGCTTACAAGATTGTAATCAGGGAACAGGAGACATCAATTGGCAAGTGAGGACAACAATAAACAAAAAGAGGGAAAAGACTGTGTATTTACAGAACTTCTAAATGGCTAGGAAGTTAAGAGAATTGCAAGATAGAATGGACTGTTCTAAATTTGGGGAGAAAATTATAAATCATAGGGTAACCTCAAAGAAAAATGAAAAACCTTCATATCACAATACAAAAGAGGACAAGCACAAATACTCAGCAAATACTAAAACAACAGCAACAAAGGAAATGATAACACAATTCATAAACATAATGAGCTCAGCACAGAAAATAATATGGAACAAAGAAACCAGGGACACCATGAAAATACACATAACAAAATGACAGCAACCA
>NW_006921802.1:2038462-2039065 GCF_000298275.1 Orycteropus afer afer
AAAATTGAAATTAAAAAATTCCTTGAATCAAACGAGAATGAAAACAAAACAAAGCAAAATCTTTGGGACACAGCAAAAGCACTGATCAGAGGCCAATTTATAGCAATAACAGCACACATCAAAAAAGAAGAAAGAGCCAAAATCAACACTTTAAACCAACATCTCCAACAATTAGAATAAGAACAGCAAGAAAAGCCCACAGTCACCAGAAGAAAGGAAATAACAAAGATTTGAGCAGAAATCAATGAAACAGAAAATAGAAGGGCAATAGGAAATATCAACGAGACCAGAAGTTGTTTTTCTGAGAAGATCTATAAAATTGACAAACCACTGGCAAATTTAACAAAGGAAAAGAGGGAGAGAATACAAATAACATGAATAAGAAAAAAAAATGGGTGACATCACAACAGAACCAACTGAAATAAAAAGGATAATATCAGGACACTATGAAGAACTTTACTCCAACAAATTTGAAAATCTGGAAGAAATGGACAAATTTCTAGAAACACACCACTTACTTAAACTAACACAGGCTGATGTGGAAAAATTGAACAGGCCCATCACAAAAGAAGAAATTGAACAGGTCATCAAAAAATTACCAAC
>NW_006921802.1:2072672-2076588 GCF_000298275.1 Orycteropus afer afer
TCTTAGGTCCTACCACCAGTCGGGAATCTCCAAGCCACCTGTACCGTCAGGGTTGCTCAGGTCGCTGTCAGACCGCAGCTCCATATGTCTCCTTTTTTTGGTATTTTCATGCAAATTCTTCTGCTAGTTGGGGTTTAGTCCACTTCTGTATCCTTCCCTTCAAGGCTCAGGGTCCAAGATTATCTTCTGCATCTGTGTTAACTGGTTTTCCTTTTCTTTGTTGAAGAGGGTCTGTGCAGTCCTTCTGCCTAGTCCTCCATCTTGCCAGAACTCCAAGCAAAGCAGTATTGAAGAAGAAGAACAAAGTAGGTTGTCTCACACTGCCAGATCTCAAAACCTACTATACAGCCACCGTAGTCAAAATGTCTGGTATTAGTATAATGACAGACACATAGACCCATGGAATATAATTGAGAACCCAGAAATAAATCCATTGACCTATGATCAGCTGATATTTGACAAAGGGTCGAAATGCATTAAATGGGGAAGACAATGTCTGTTTAATAAGTGGTGCTGACAAAACTGGATATCCATTTGCAGAAAAATGAAACAAGATCTTTACTTCCCACCATACACAAAAACTAACTCCAGATGGATCAAAGACTTAAATGTGAAATGTAAAACTATAAAGTTCCTCAAGAAAAAACTAGGAGCAAACTCTGGTGGCCTAGTGCCTAAGGCACTTGACTGCTAACCAGAAGGTCAGTGCTCAAACCCACCATCCCACTCCTCAGAAGGAACTTGGGGCAATCAACTTCCCTAGTGATACTGACTTGGAAGCCCAAGGAGGGGTTACTATGAGTTGAAATCGACTCGAAGGTATATTACAACAATATATTCCATTTGGGAGCTCTGATAGCATAGTGCCTAAGGCATTTGACTGCTAACCAGAAGGCTGGCAGTTCAAGCCACCAGCCACTCCTTGGAAGGAAAGTTGGACAATCTACTTCCATAGTGATATCACCTCAGAAACCCAAGGAGGGGTCGCTATGAGTCAGATTCAACACAATGGCAGTAAGTTTGGTTTTGGTTTGTTTGAATATATCTCATAAATAGACTATCAAGCATAACTCAAAATGCATGAACAGCAGAAGATAAACTAGATGAGTGGGCTATTCTAAAAATTAAATTTTTATGTGCTTCCAAAGACTTCTTCAAAAGAGTCAAAAGAGAACCTACAGATTGGAAAAAAAATATTTGGTAATGACATAACTGACAAGGGAGTTATCTCTAGAATTTATGGAAAACTCCAACACCTCAACAGCAAAAAGACAGATAATCCAATTTAAAAATGAGCAGAAGACATGAATAGACACTTCACCAAGAAGGATATTCAGGCAGCCAACAAACATATGAAGAAATGCTCATGATCATTAGCCATTAGAGAGATGCAAATGAAAACAGCAATGAGATACCATCTTGCCCCAGCACTAGTAGCAAAGTTCAACAAGACAGAAAATAACAAATGCTGGCAAGGATGTGGAGAGATTGGGACTCTCATACACTGCTGATGAGTCTGTAAAATGGTACAACCACTGTGGAAAGCAGTATGGCGATTCCTTTAAAAGCTGAAATTAGAAATACCATTTAACCCAACCATTTCATTACTAGGTATATATCCTAAAGAAGTGAGAGCCATGACAAGAACAGACATATGCACACCCATGTTCACTGCAGCAATATTTACAATAGCCCAGAGATGGAAACAATCTAGGTATTCATCAACTGAACAATGAATAAGCAAACTATGGTACATAGACACAATGGAATACCATTCAACCCTAAAGAATAACATAGAATCCACAAAACACCACATACCATGGATGAACTTGGAAGGCATTATGCTTTGTGAAATAAGTAAATCACAGAAAGACAAACATTATATTAGTCTGTTATTGTAAAAAGTCAAAGAAAGGTTTATATATGGAAGGAAATTTTCTTTGTTGGTTACCAGGCGTGGGAGGGGAGGGGAGAAAACAGTTAGATAGGTAGAGACAGGTATTGATTTGGGTGAAGAGAAGGGCAATGTACCAAATGTGAGTAATCAACATGGTGGCATCGAGGAAGAGGAAGACAGAGAGAGGTGCACGGGAGGTACAGAGAACGAAGATGTACCCTTTTGTACTGCGTTGTCAATGAGCACAGACATGGATATATGGGTGGATATATATGTGGACAGGCTGAAATATTAGGTATGTCTATGAAACAGGGAGCGTGCCCAAGACCATGTATAGGGTTGGCAGACAATGTTTCTACAAGTGTATTTGTATGTTCTATAAGAATTCCCAGGTGTATGGTAGAGCTGACAAGGGACAAGTTGTAGTCACTGCTTGGCCACAGCCAGTTACCCAGAAGGAGCGAGTAGGTGCACCTGTGGGCTCAGGACCATGGTTGCAGGGGACATCAAGCTCAATTGTCATAACATACTACACAAACATTGTTCCACATCCTACTTTGGCAAGTAGCGACTTTGATCTTAAAAGCTTGAAAGCAGCCATCTAGATGCAATGATCTAGACAAGGAAGGTCTCTCCTTTTCCAGAGCAAAAAAGAATGAAGGAAACCAAAGATTCATGGAAAAAATTAGTACAAGCAATTGGAACACCATGCGATTCTCAGCCTGTACAACTATGAGACCAGAAGAGCTAGATGGTGCCTGGCTACTACTGTCAACCACCAGAGGGAGATCTATATAGGAGATCCTGGATAGAGTGGGAGAACAATGTGGAACAAAACTCAAAATCATTACCAAAAAAAAAGGACCAGCTTTGCTGATCTGATAGACCCTGATGGAACCACTAAGACTATGGCCTCTAGCTGTCCTTCAGGTCTGGAATTGAATCCATTCCTGTGGTTTCCAGCCAAACAAGAGACAGGCATATCAGCTGAACATTTACACTAGGTAGCTACACTCCTTGGAGAGAAAAATTATGGGAGAATAGAAGGGCTGTGTCTGCACAGGGAGACAGTTCAAGTGGCAGGAGTGCATGGAAAAAAGGACAAAGGGAAGAGGTAACTATGGGGAGGAAGAGGGAGGGGAGCTGTTGCATTGTGGTAAATTGTAGTCAATGTCATGAGACAAAGTGTATATGAGCTGCTGTATGTAAAGTGAATTTGCTTGTAAAATTTCACCCAAACCACAATAGGAAGGAAGGAAGAAAGGGAGGGAGGGAGGGAGAAAGGGTGGGACTATGTCTCCCTTATTTAATGGATTTCAGTCCTTTGTCAAAGATCAGTTGACTATAGCTGGATGTATCTATTTCTGGGTTCTCAATTCTGTTCCATTGGTCTGTGTGTCTGCCATTGTAGCAAGACCAGACTGTTTTGACTACTGTCACTGTATAGTAGGTTTTGAGGTCTGGGAGTGTGAGACCTCCTACTTTGTTCTTCTTCTTCAGTAATGCTTTGCTTATCTGAGGTCATTTTCCTTTCCATATAAAATTAGTGATCAATTTTTCTTTGTCCTTAAAGAATGTTGAGAGAATCTGGATGGGTTGGGATTGCACTGAATGTATAGATTGCTTTGGGTAGTATTGACATTTTCATAATGATCAGTCTTGCTATCCATGACCGTGGTATGCTCCTCCATTTATTTGGATCATTTGTAGTTTTTTTGAAGTACTGTTTTGTAGTTTTATTTGTATAGGATTTTTGTGTTCCTGGTAAAATTTAAAAACAAATGAAATTTATTGCTTTCAAGTCAATTTGACTCATTTCAATCCCTCTTTGGGTTTCCAAGGTGATATCTGTCCAAAGTAGATTGCCCAATCGTGCTTCCAAGGAGTGGCTTTGAACCACCAACCTTCTGGTTAGCAGTCAAATGCTTTAGGGACTATGCCACCTGAGCTCCTCTAGTAATATTAATTCCTCAGAATTTTATCATTTTCTTTTTTTTTTATTTTATTTCTTTTTTTTTT
>NW_006921802.1:2087368-2145095 GCF_000298275.1 Orycteropus afer afer
TGTCTGTGTTAATTGGTTTCCCTTTTCTTTGTTGAAGAGGGTCTGTGCAATCCTTCTGCCTAGTCTGCCATCTTGCCCCGCCTCCTCCTTTATCATTTTCTTAGCTGTGTAAATGGCTTTGATTTTCTTATTTTCTTTTCAATGATCTTCTTGCTGGTTTAGAGGAATGCAACTGATTTTTGTGTGTCGATGTTCCTGTCACTATTCTAAATCTTTCAATTAGTTCCAGTAGTTTTCTTGTTGAGTTTCTAGGGATTTCTATGTATAGGATCATATCATCTGCAAATAGGGATAGTTTTACTTCTTCATTACCATTTTGGATGCCTTTTTTTTCCCCCTTTCTTGATCTATTGCCCTGTCTAGGACTTCCAATACAATATGGAATAGAAGTGGTAATAGAGGGCATCCTTGTCTGGTTCCTGTTTGTACGGGCAGTGGTTTCAGTCTCTCTCCCTTGAGAATAATGTTGGCTGTTTGTTGTGCATATATACCCTTTATTATATTGAGGAATTTCCCTTCTATTCCTTTTTTTTCTGAGTTTTTTAAAGTCAAGAATGGATGTTGGATTTTATCAAATGCCTTTCCTGCGTCAATTGATATAATCTTGTTGTTTTCTTTAATTTTACTTATGTGAGGGATTATGTTGATTGTTTTCCTAATGTTGAACCATTCTTGCATGTGAATCCCACTTGATCATGATGTATTTTTTTTTTTTGTATTATTATTTTTACTATGTTGTTTTAGTCTATTAGCTAGAATATTGTTGAAGACTTTTGTGTCTATATTCATGAGGGATATTGGTCTGTAGTTTTCCTTTTGGTTGATGTCTTTGCCTGGTTTTGGTATCAAGGTTATGCTTGCTTCATAAAATGAATTTGGGAGGATTCCATCTTTTTCTGTGTTCTGGAATAGTTTGAGTAAGATTGGTATCAGCTCTTGTCTGAATGTTTCATAGAATTATCCAGTGGAACCATCTGGGCTAGGACTTTTTAGTTGGTAATTTGTTATGGCATGTTCAATTTCTTCTTTTGTTATGGGACTGTATAAAATTTCTGCATCGTTCCAACTTAGTTTATGTAAGTAGTATGTTTCTAGAAATCTGTCCATTTCTTCTAGGTTTTCAAATTTGTTGGAGTACAGTTTTTCATACTATGCTGATATTATCCTTTTATTTTGGTTGAGTCTGTTGTGATGTCACCTGTTTCATTTCTTACTTGTGTTATTTGTATCTTCTATTTCTTTTCCTTTGTTATATTTGCCAGTGGTTTGTTGACTTTATGAATCTTTTCAAAGAACCAACTTCTAGTGTTGTTGATTTTTTTCTATTGTCTTTCTATTTTTTGTTTCATTTATTTCTGCTCATATCTTTATTATTTCTTTTCTTCTGGTGACTGTACGCTTTTTTTTGCTGCTTTTTCTAATGTTGGAGATGTTGGGTTAAGGTTCTGATTTTAGTTCTTTTTTGATATGTGCATTTATTGCTATAAATTGTCCTCTGAGCATTGCTTTTGCTGTGTCCCAAATGTTTTGGTATGTTATGTTTTTATTCCCATTTGTTCAAGGAAGTTTTTAATTTCATTTTTTTCTTCTATTACCCAGTAGTTTTTAAGGAGGTTTTGAGCCAATTTCCATGTGTTTGGTCTTTTTCTGTTGATCTTCCTATTGTCGACTTCTAATTTTATAGCATTGTGATCTGAGAAGATGCTTTGCAGTATTTCAATGTTTTAAAATTTACTGAAGCTTCCTTGTGGCTAACATATGGTCTACCATGGAGAATGTTCCATGTAGGCTGGAAAGACTATATTGTGCTGTTGTTGAGTGAAGTGCTCTGTAGATGTCTATAAGGTCAAGTTGGTGGATTGTATTGTTTAGTTCTTCTGTGTTCTTTTTGAGTTTCTTTCGAGTTATTCTATCTTTCATTGAAAGTGGTGTATTAAACTCTCCTACTATTATTGTTGAATCAAGAATTTGTCTTTTCAATTCTGTTGAAGTCTGATTTATGTATTTTGGGGCTCTTTCATTGGGGCATAGATATTTACTTTGGTTATGTTTTCTTGTTCAGTTGATCCTTTAATCATATATAATACCTTTCCTTGTCTCTTACTGTTTTTGTCTTAAAGTCTATTTTATCAGAAATTTATATTGCCACTCCTGCTCTTTTTTGATTGCCATTTGCTTGATCTTTTTCCAACTTTTGATTTTTAGTGTATTTTTGTCTTTGTGTCTAAGGTGAGTCTCTTGTAGACAACATATTGATAAGCCATGTTTTCTTACCCAGTATGCAACTCTCCATCTCTTAAGTGGTGCATTCCATCCATTTACATTCATTGTAATTATAGATAGTATAAATTTGTGGCTGTCATTTTGTTTTGTGTATTTTCATGGTGTTGCTTACTTCCTTTTTCCATATGATTTTCTGACCTGAGCTCATTTTGTTTCTCAATTGTGTTATCATTTCCTTCATTGCTATTGTTTCAGTATTTGCTGAATATTTGTGCCTGTCCTGTTTTTCATTTTGATATGAGGTTTATTATTTTTCTTTGAGGTTACCTGTGATTTATTATTTTCTTCCCAAGTTTAGAACAATCTATTCTGTCTCTCAGTTCTTTTGACTTCCTCACCATTTAAAAGGTCTGTAGCTACACTATTTATTCCCTTGTTTTGCTTTGCTGTTGTCTTCATTTACCAATTGATGTCTCTGGTTTCTTGTTTACAGTCTTGTAAGCTTATTTTACTTTGGATACTTCCATAATGGGTTGGTTTCTGGGTTATGTCATCATGTGTATTAATCATTGGTTGTTGTCTGCTGCTATTGGTTCTCTGAGAACAAATGCAATGGAGTCCTTTAGCATCTCTTGTAAGGTTGGTCTGGTTTTAAAAAATCCCCTCAATTTCTGTTTATCTGGAAATGTCCCAATTTTATCATTATATTTTAGGGACAATTTTGCTAGGTATATAATTCTTGATTCGTAATTTTTTCCTTTCATAGTTTTATATATATATCATCTTATTGCATCTCGCTCTCGCTTGCATTGTTTCTGCAGAGAAATCAGAGTTAGTCTTAACAGTTGCCATTTGTAGGTAACTTTTCATTTTTCTCATTCTGCTTTCAGGTTTCTTTTTTTTCTTTGGTTTTGGTGAGTTTGATTATGATGTATCTTGGTGATTTTCTTTTGGAGTCTATAATCTTTGCAATTCATTGAACATCTTAAATGGATATCTTCTCATTTTTCATCATATTAGGGAAATTATCTTCCAACAAATCTTTGACAACTTTCTCTGTGCTTTTAATTGTCTCTTCCTGTTCAAGAACTTTGATTACACATAAGTTATTCTTCTTCATGGTCTCTCACATGAAACTTAGGCTTTCTTCATTTTATTTTCATGTTTCTTCTATTGATCCCTTAACAAAGTGGTATTGAGTTATTTGTCTTCAAGGACACTAATTCTTCCATTGACTCAATTCAACACTTTTGCACTAATATACTATCTATTTCTGAAAATTTAATATTAATCTTCTGGATTTCTGTTGTTTTTGTATTGTTTCTAATTTTTCATTTATCTTGTCTATTTGTTCTTGTATCCTTTCCCTATATTGTTCTAGAGTTATGTCGTTGTTTTCCTTAATTTTGTCAGTGTGTTCCTTGATCTGTCTCTCAATCAGTTGAAGGTACCTAAATATAATTCTTTTGAATTCCTTGTCAGGGGGTTCCAATGCTGCTTCTTCCCCAGGGTGGTTTTATGGGTCTGTATACTTGTCCCTTGTTTCTAGTATGCTATCTTGCTTCTTTTATGTGGGCTGGCATGGTGTTTTGGTCTTCTGGTGCTGCTCTAACAGAAAATATCACAAAAGGATGACTTTAACAAATAAGGATTTATTCTCTTACAGTTTAGGAGGCTAGAAGTCTGAGTTCAAAGTGCCAGCTCTAGGAACTGGGTGAAAGCTGCTTGATCTTGGGCTTTAGCTCTGCTTCAGCTCAATGAAGCTGGAGGCTTCTCTTAAGGCAGACAGCTGCTGGTTGCTGAGGCTGACAGACCCAAGGTCTACCAGTAAAATGTCACAGTTCCAAGATTATTAAACAACATGGCAGGTCACTAATTCCAATCCATTAACTGTCCCAAGTTTGGCACACAATGTAGCACCAAGATGAAGACTCAGCCAGATACAAGATTCAGATGTGCCAAAAGCTCAGAGAGCTTTCTCAAAACTTCTCCTTATGTACTGGAATCAGATCACATCCTTAAGGCAGATAGCTACTCACCTCCTCCAGGAGATTCCACCATGGAGTTGATTACCAGTCTCATCATGGGGAATGACTACATCTAGCTTCCCAGCCACTTAAAACCAGGCCCAGACAAGCTGCTACACAATCTTAACTAACCACAGATGGTCAGTTGTCTCTGAGACAGTGTGACACTGTTGTATTAATATTTAATCAGTGATTGTATGTTGGTGTGATTTGCCCAATATTTTTTTTCTTTATTTTGTTTTGGTGTGTCTAGTGATCAGTGTACTGTACTATTTGCTAGTTGGCAGTACTTAGGCACTTACCACCTGCCTCCTAGTGGGTGTGACAGAGAATGATAACTTGTGCACAAATCTCTGTTAAATGTTTATGAAAAGCAGTTGATGGTGAATTGGGCTGGTATTGGCCACCCTCTCTCATTGGTCAGTTGGTGCAGAAGCAACTGGTGGTCCTCACTCAGTGTGGGGCAGCAGAAGGTAAGGGGATGGTTAGGTTATATGGACATGGTTTCTGTATTCCACTCAGACAAAGAAACAATCAGAACACCACCAAAAAAATAGGATGAAAACCACAAACTGGATAAACAAAGAAGAACAGTTGCAAAAAAAGGCAATAAATGAGAAGAAATATTGGAATTTTTTTTTAAAGACAAAAGGATGATAAAGAGAAAAAGAGAAAGAAAACCTAACAGTATCTGGGGAGGGGAAAACAAGAGAAAAGAGCAGGAATAAATGAATAATAAAGAAAAAGAAGGAAAACTGCAAAAAGAAAAAACAAAGGGATGAGATGAACCAAAAAAGGAAAAAGGAAGGGAATCAGGAAAAGAGAAGAGAAAAAAAAAAAAAAAGGGAAAAAATATGGAAGAAAGGAGGAAGGAAAATCAATCATTTTAAAACAAACAAACAAACAAAAACAAAACTGCGGGTTGGGGCAGGGCACCCAGGCTCTGTCAGGGCACACAGTCCATGATGGAATTTCTGCCAGTCCAGAAGGAAAGTGGATGTGAGGGATGGCCACACTTCTGTTCACCAAGACAGTATAAAGTAGAGGAGTAACAAGGGGAATATCATACCTTTCCACTGTTCTAATCGTCAACCTCCAATAAAATCGCATGTGCTGTATACTCAGCAAGCAGAGTGTGTGCTTAGGTTTCTGCTCAGATAGAAATGCAGCCACTTGCAAACATTCAAAATGACTGTGCCCTCAGGACAGCTGAAATTTCACAGCTCAGTTTGTCTCCTTTTTGGTGTTTTCCTTTCTAGCCATCAGCTACCTGTGCAGTTGCCAATGCAGTTCTTTGCAAGCAGAGATAATTCTTAAGTTGCTGCATGGGTCAGAATGTCACTTACAGTATTAAAATTAGCTATACCATCAGGATAGCTGATGGTCTCCAGCTCCCTTTGCCCCCTCACTCACTATTTTTATTCAGGTTCTTCCATTGTTGTTGTTAGGTGCTGTTGAGTAGTTTCCAACTCATAGTGACCCTATGCACAGCAGAACAAAACACCACCCGATCCCACACCAGTTTCATGATCCTTGCTATATTTGAGCCCATTGTCACAGCCACCGTGTCAATCCATCTGATTGAAAACCTTCTCCTCTTTCATCAGCCCTCCACCTTACCAAGCATGACATCCTTCTCCAGGGAATGGTCCCTTCTGACAACATGACCAAAGTAGGTAAGACGAAGTCTGACCATTCTTGCTTCCAAGAAGCATTTAGGCTGCACTTCCTCCACGACAGATTTATTAGTTTTTTTTAGCAGTCCATGGTACTTTCACTATACTTCGCCAGCAACACAACTCAAAAGCATCAACTCTTCTTCAGTCTTCCTTAATCATTGTCCAGCTCTCACATGCATATGAGGCTATTGAAAATACCATAGCTTGTGTCAGGCACATCTTAGTCCTCAAGGAGACATACTTGCTCCTCAACACTGGACAGAGTTCCTTTGCAGTTGACTTGCCCAGTACTATATGTCATCTAATGTCCTGTTGCAGCTTCCATTAGTGCCAATTGTAGAACCAAGCAATGTGAGTTCTTTGACAATCTCAATCTTTTCTCCATTTATCATGATGCTGATTATTGGTCCAGTTGTTAGGACTTTTGTTTTCTTTATACTGAGATGTAATCCATACAGCAGACTGTACTCTTCAATCTTCATCAATAAGTTCCTCAATTCATCCTCATTTCCAGCAAGCAAAGTTGTGTCATCAGCGTATCACAGATTGTTAACGATTCTTCCTTCAATTCTGATGTCACATTTTTCTTCATATAGTCCAGCTTGGATTATTTGTTGAGCATATAGATTGAACATATAGATAAGTATGGTGAGAGGATACAACCCTGATGCACTCCCTTCTAGGTTTTAAACCAGGCAATGTCCCCTCATTCTGTTTGAACAACAGCCTCCTGGTCAATGTACAGGTTCCTCATGAGTACAATCAAGTGTTTGGGAATTCTCATTCTTCTCAATGTTATCCACAATTTGTCATGATCCACACAATCAAATGCCTTTGCATAGTCAATAAAACACAAGTAAACATCTTTCTGGCATACTTTGTCTTTATACAAATACATCTGACAGCAGCTATGATATGCCTTGTTCCACGTCCTCTTCTGAATCCAGCTTGCATCTCTGGAATTTTTGTCAATATACTGTTGCAAAAGTTTTTGAATTATCTTCAGTAAGATCTTACTTGCTTGTGATATTAATGATATTGTTCTATAATTTCCACATTCTGTGGAATCACCTTTCTTTGGAATAGGTACAAATATGGATCTCTGCCAGTAGGTAGCTGTCTTCCAAATCTCTTGGCATAACTGAGTGAGTGCCTTCCATGGGGCATCTGTTTGTTGAAATATCTCGTTGGGTTTTCCATCAATTCCTGGAGCCTGGTTCTTCGCCAATTCCTTCATTGCAGTTTTGACTTTCTCCTTCAATACCATTGGTATTATATCATATGCCACCTCCAGAAATGGATGAAGATTGACCAGTACTTTTTGGTACAGTGACTCTGTATTCTTTCCATCTTCTTTTGATGTTTCCTGCATCATTCAATATTTTGCCCATAGAATCTTTCGATATTGCAAGTTGAGGCTTAAGTATTTTCCTCAGTTCTTTCAGCTTGAGAAATACTGAGCTTGTTCTTCCCATTTGGTTTTCTAACTCCAAGTCTTTGCACATTTCATTATAGTAATGGGCTTTGTCTTCTCAAGGTGCTCCTTGAAATTTTCAGTTCAGCTCTTTTATCTTGTCATTTTTTCCATTTGCTTTAGTTACTCTCTGCCTAAGGGCAAGTTTCAGAATCTCTTCTGTTATCTATTTTGGTCTTCTCTTCTTTTCTCATCTCTTTAGAGACCTCTTGCTTTCTTCATGAATGAAGCTCTTTATGTCATCCCACAATTTTTCCAGTTTTCAATGCATTGGTGTTCAATGCATCAAATCTGTTCTTTAGATAGTCTCTAAATTCAGGAGGGGTATATTCAATATCATATTTTGGCTCTAGTGGTGGACTTGTTTTAATTGTCTTTAACTTCAAGTTGAACTTGCATATGAGCAGTTGATGGTCTGTTCCACAATCAGCTCTTAGCCTGGTTTTGGCTGAAGATATTAAGCTTTTCCATTGCCTTTTGCCACAGATGTAGTCAATCTGATTCCTGTGTGTTCCATCTGGTGAAGTCCATGTGTACATCTGCGGTTTCTGTTGTTGAAAAAAGGTATTTGCAATTAATAAGTCTTTGGTCTTGCAAAATTCTACCATGTGATCTCCAGCATTATTTCTGTCACCAAGGCCAAATTTTCCAACTACCGGCGAGTCTTCTGGGTTTCCAACTTTTGCATTCCAGTCACCAGTGATAATTAACACATCCTGATTGCATGTTCAGTCAATTTCAGACTGCAGAATTTGATAAAAGTCTTCAATTTTCCCATCTTTGGCTTTGGTGGTTGGTATATAAATTTGAATAATAGCTGTATTAATGGGTCTTCCTTGTAGGCATATGGATATTATCCTATCACTGACAGCATTGTACTTCAGGACACATCTTGAAACATCCTTTGTGATGATGAATGCCATGCCATTCCTCTTCAATTTGTCATTCCTGGCATTGTAGATCATATGGTAGGTCATCTGATTCAAAATGGCCAAAACCAGTCCATTTCAGCTCACTAACACCTAGGATATAAATCTTTATGCATTCCATTTCATTTTTGACAATTTCCAATTTTCTGGATTCATACTTTGTACATTCCATGTTCCAATTATTAATGGATGCTTGCAGCTGTTTCTCTTCCATTTGAGTAGTGCCACGTCAGCTAATGGAGGTCTCAAAAGCTTTACCTTATCCATATGAGTAAGGCTGTTTTACTCTGATGATGCAGCTCTTTCCCAGTCCTGTTTTGAGAATCTTCTAACCTAAGTGACTCATCCTCCTCCTCTGTATTGGACAATGTTTCTGAACTATTCATAAAGTTTCACAGTAATGTATCAGACAGTATTTCTCTGCTATTCATAAGGTTTTTCCTCGCCAATTCTTTGAGAAGTAGATGGCCTCTTCCTTTTCCTTAGTCTGTCTCAGTCTGCAAGCCACACTGATATCTGTGCACCATGTGCACCCCACTGGGTTTGAAACACCAGTGGCACAGCCTCAAGACTCACAGCAACACGTCACTACAGTAGGACAAGGTGGCATACAAGTTTATCTCACTCAGCTGTTTGAAATCTCTCCAACCTCCCCTTACCTGGATCCCTACTTCTGTCTCCTTGCTCTGTCCTGGTCCCCTGGCCTTTTTCTGTCCTTTTTCCCCGCTTTCCTCCCTCGCTGCTTGAAGAGATGTCTCTAGCTTCAGTGGGCCAGGATCAAGAGGCAGAGCTGAAGCCCAAGGTTAAGAGACTTTCACACAGCCCCTAGCACCTGGCATTTTGAACTCAGACTTCTAGCCTCCCGATCTGTAAGATCTGGTAGCATAGTGGCTAAGGCACTTGACTGCTAACCAGAAGGCTGGCGGTTCAAACCCACCAGCCACTCCTCGGAAGGAAGGTTGGGCAATCCTACTTCCGTAGTGATACTGCCTCGGAAACCCAAGGAGGGGTCGCTATGAGTCAGGGCTGACTCGACGGCACATAATAACAACAACAAATTTGTTCAGCCATCCCATTTGTGGTATATTATTCTCAGAGCAGCACTAGGTAACCAGAACAATCAGTAAGTGCTTCAAGTCAGCTTTACTTTCAGCAAATATCATTGTGTCATCTGTATTTCTCAGGTTGTTGATGAGTCTTTCCCCGATCCTTATGCCATGTTCTTCTGCTTCCTATAGTCCAGCTTCTTGGATTATTTCCTTAGCATACAGACTGAATATGTATGGTGAAAGAATCTTACCCTGAAATGTTTCCTTCTTGATTTTAAATCATGCAGTATTCCCTTGTTCTGTTTGAATAACTGCCTCTTGGTCTAAGTACAGTTTCCTCATGAACACAATTAAGTGTTCTGGAATCCTCATGCTTCTCAATGTCATCCTTAATTTATCATGATCCACATAGTCTTTGCATAGTCATTAAAACACCTTTCTGATATTCCTTGTTTTTAGCTAAGGTCCATGTGACATTAGCAATGATTTTCCTTGTTCCACATCCTCTTCTGAACCCAGCTTGTATTTCTTGAAGTTCCCTGTCAATATACTGTTGCAATCATTTTAAAATTATCTTCAGCAAAATGTTTCTTGTGTGTGATATTAATGATATTGTTCAATAATTTCCACATTCTGTTGGATCTCCTTTCTTTGGAATGAATACAAATATGGCTCTCTTCCAGTCAGTTGGCCAGGTAGCTATCTCCCAGATTTCCTGGTAGAGACAAGTGCCTTCCAATTTGACGGGTTTATCTTCTAGCACTATATAAGACAGTGTTTCACAGCTCTTCATGAAGTTTTTCAGTAATATATAAGACAATGTTTCACTGCTATTCATAAGGTTTTCAGTGGCCAATTTTTTCAGAATTGCATGGCCCCATCCTTCCTAGTCTATCTTAATTTGGAAGTTCCACTGGTCTGTCCACCATGAGTGACCCTGCTGATATTTGAAATGCTGGTGGCATAGTTTCCAAGCTCTCGGAAACACACAAGCCACTGCAGTAAAACAAACTGACAGATGAGTGGTAGAAGAACCATGATATGAACAGATATATGCACATTCATGTCCTTTGCAGCACTATTCACAATAGCAAAAGGATGGTAACAACATAATGCCTATCAGCGGAGGAGTGGATAAACAAACTATGGTACATACACATGATGGAATACTACACAACATTAAAGAACAAGAATGAATCTATAAAACATCTCATAACGTGGATGAACCTAGAGCACATTATGCTTAGTGAAATCACTCAATCATAACAAGACAAATATTGTAGGAGACCACAATTGTAAAAAGTAAAGAAAAGATTTTAAAACAAAAAGAAATATTTTTTTTATGGTTACCAGTGGTGGCATAATGGACAAAAATTGATATCCTAGACACCAGTTATCTGAAATAGACTGGTATTGGCCATTTGAATCAATCATATGATCTAGTATGCCAGGAATGACAAATTGAAGAGGAATGGCATCACATTCATCATCACAAAGAATGTTTAAAGATCTATCCTAAAGTACTGTGCTGTCAGTGATAGGATAATATCCACATGCTCATAAGGAAGACCAGTTAATACTACTATTATTCAAATTTATGCACCAACCACTAAAGCCAAAGATTTTTTACCAACTTTTGCAGTCTGAAATTCAGCAAACATGCAATCAAAATGTATTGATGATTACTGGTGATTGGAATGTGAAAGCTGAAAACAAAGAAGAATCATCGATAATTGCAAAAGATGGCCTTGGTGATAGAAATGACTTTGGAGATTGCACAATAGAATTTTGCAAGAATATTCATTGCAAATATCTTTTTTCAACAGCATAAATGATGGTTATACATGTAGAATTTGCCAGATGGAATACACAGAAACAAGATCAACTACAATCTGTGGAAAGAGGAAGAAGAGATAGTCAATTTTATCAGTCCAAATAAGGCCAGGATTTGACTGTGTAACAGATCATCAATTGCTCATAGGCAAGTTCAACTTGAAGTGAGGAAAATTAAAACTAATTCACGAGAGCCAAAATATGATCTTGCTTATATCCTACCTGAATTTGGAGACCATCTGAAGAATAGATTTGACACACAGAACACCAATAATCAAAAACCAGATGAGTTGTGGGATGACATCAGGAACATCAAACATGAAGAAAGCAAGTGGTCATTTAAAAAACAGAAAATGAAAACAAAACAAAAAAAAAAAACCAATATGGATTTCAGAAGACTCTGAAACTTGCTCTTGAACAGAGAGTAGCTAAAGCAAATGGAAGAAATGGTGAAATAAATGAGCTGAAAATTTCAAAGGGTTGCTCGAGAAGACGAAGTGAAGTATTATGATAAATTGTGCAAAGGCCTGGCTTTGGAAACCAAAAAGGAAGAATATGCCTGACATTTCCCAAGCTGAAGGAAAAATTCAAGCTTCAAGTTGTGATACTGAAAGATTCTTTGGGCAAAATATTGAATGATACAGGAAGTATTAAAAGAAGATGGAAAAAATACACAGACTCATTGTATGAAAAAGAATTGGTCTATGACCAACTATTTCAGGAAGTAGCATATGATTAAGAGCCAATGGTCTTGAAGAAGGATGTTCAAGGTGCCCTGAAGGAATTTTAAAGAAAAAAAAAAAAAAGCCATCAGGAATTGATGGAATACCCATTGAAACAATGAGACATTTCAACAAATAGAAGCAGTGCGGAGGTGCTTAGTCATTTATGTCAGGAAATTTGGAAGACAGCTACTTGGCCAACTGACTGGAAGAGATCCATATGTGTGCCATTCCAAAGAAAGATGATCCAACAGAATATGGAACTTATTGAACAGTGTCAATGATATCACACACAAGTGAAATCTTGCTGAAAATAATTGAAAAATGGTTGTGGCAGCATATTGACAGGGAACTTCAAGAAACACAAATTGGATTCAGAAAAGGAAATAGAACAAAGGATATTATTGCTGATGTCACATGGATTGTAGCTAAAAGCAAAGAATACCAGAAAGATGATTACCTGTGTTTTAATGACTGCAAAGGCATTTGACTGTGTGGATTATAAAAAAATTATGGATAACATTGTGAGGAATGGGAATTCCAGGACATTTGTTTGTGCTCGTGAGGAACCTGTATATAGACCAAGAGGCAGTCATTCAAACAGAACAAGGGAATATTTCATGTTTTCAAATCTGGAAGGGTATGCCCCAGGGTTGTGTCCCTTGCCATACTCATTCAATCTGTATGTTGAGCATATAATCCAAGAAGCTGGATTATATGAAGAAGAATGCAACATCAGGATTGGGGAAAGAATCATTAACAACCTGAAATATGTAGATGACAAAATGATGTTTACTGAAGGTGAAGATGACTTGAAGCACTTACTAATAAAAATTAAAGGTTATGGTCTTCATTATGGATTACACCTCAACATAAAGAAAAGGAAAATCTGCACAACTGGGCCAATAAGCAACATCATGGTAAATGGGGAAAAGTTAGAAGTTTTCAGGGATTTCATTTTACTTGGATTCACTGTCAATACCCATGGAAGCAACAGTCAGGAGATTAGATGTTGTGCTGAATTGGGAAAATCTGCTCAAAAGACTTCTTTAACGGTTAAGAAGCAAAGAAGACTAAGGTGTGCCTGACCCAATCCATGATATTTCAATTGTCTCATATGCATGTAAAAGGTGGACAATGAATAAAGAAGATGAAAGAAGAGTTGATGTCTTTGGATTATGGTATTGGCAAAAAATAGTGAAAATACCATGACCTGCCAGAAGAATGAACAAATCTGCCCTGAAAAAAGTGTGGCTGGAATGCTCCTTGGTAGTGAGAATGGCGAGATATTGTCACACCTACTTTGGTCATATTGTCATAAGGAATCATTCCCTGGAGAAGGATATCATGCTTGGTATATAGAGAGTCAGTGAAGAAGGGGAAGACCCTCAATTAGACCGATTGACACAGTGCCTACAATGATGGGCTCAAGTGTAGCAAGGATTTTGAGAATTGTTCAGAACCAGTCAGTGTTTCATTCTGTTGTACGTAGCATAGCTATGAGTCAGAGCTTACTTGATGGCAACTAACAACAGCAAGGAGCTCTGGTGGTATAGTAATTAAGGCATTTGGCTACTAACCAAAAGGTTGGTCATTCAAATCCACCAGCACCACTGTAGAAGAAAGATGGAGCAGTCTATTTTCATAAGGATTTGCAGCTTTGGAATATGAATGAGGGTCACTAATAATTGGAACACACTCGATGGCAGTGAGCTTGGTCTGGTTTAGGTTAAGCAACAACAACAGGAATGGGAGAGATTGTAAACCACCAACTAGAAGAGAGACACATGTTAACTTCCATGAAGGGGAAGACTATGTATAATAAGGAGGAGATCAACAGAAAATAATCAAGGAAAGGATGATGCTGGAGGAATAAAAGTTTCGATTTGAGTTTGTCTGTTGTTTCCTAGACATTTTGAAGCTGTTGTCTTTAATTGTTAGTTAGTATTGATTTGTTTCACCCTGATTTTGTATTTTACTATATCTGAAAGTGTGGAGCAGATGTACTTTTTTTTGGTTATTAACTCAGTTGTACTGGATTGCTCTCCAGCTCTCTCTATGTTGGTGGAATCACTGGTGGGGACATGGGTGCTAGTCTCTGTTTGTTGTGAAGGGAATTTGGAGTTGAGATGAGTGGCTGTTGTCCACCATCTGTTGTTGTTTCTGTGGTGCAGGAGTTATTGGTGTTACCTATTGGGTGAGGTCTTCAGCGTAATAACTCCTGTTGCCTGGTGGTGGTTTAATGTGTTCCTTCTATTGGATGAGGCAGGAGAGAAGAGGAAAACATAAAAAGAAAAAGAAAGAAGAAGAAGAAAAATAATTAAAAGGTGCCAGCAACGAGTCCTCATTTTCAGTGTTTGAGCAAGATAGTTTGGACAGCTCTGCCATGACAGGACAGGTGGTATAGTTTGTGTCTTCCTGAGCCCTCTACTAATGATGGCATCCTACTCTCAATCAAAGACCCATGGTTCAAAATCAACAGAGACCCCAATGGGTAGAGGGCCACTAATTTCTACTTGGATCGAGAAGACTTAAAAACTCAGTACCCTGGTCCTTTATGTGTTAAAAAGGGTTCATGGAAGAGTTGGATTCCAGCCCACTGCTGTGAACTCCCTCAGTGGCTCTGCCTACTTGGAGGGAGTTTCTCTCTTTCCCCCACTCCTTTCTGGATTCTGTGGCAGCCCAAGCCATGGGGATTCCTGATCTGTTATCTGGTAAGATTATCATAATCATTCAGCTCCAAGGTCACTGCCAAAAACTCTCTGAGGGTATTCTGAGTCCTCTGTGATTTTATTTTTGCCTCCTTCCCTCCGCAGACCTCTTGTATTTCTAATGAATCCTCTCCTCTGTGTCTCTGTCTCTGTCAGTTAGGCGGGTTTGTTTATTTTTCCCAGTTGTTTAATCTGCTCTTTTTCTCCACCTTCACTAAATCTGATGCATTAGCTTCTCATTAGTTACTCATAACACCAGTATCATTATTTCTATCTGCTTTACCTAGTTACTCAAGGATTACATTGCTCAAGGGAACATACGTGTGGGTTATAGGTATGACCCCATCTTCCATAGGAGTAAAAGAGTTTAGATAGCAGAGGTAAATGCTAATTCATACACAATCCTGCAATAACAGTAGTAACAATAATCAATAATCTATGCATGCATAGTTAGTGTTCTGGTTACCTAGTGCTGCTCAGACAAGAATATATCACAAATGGGATGGCCTTAACAAACAGGAGTTTATTCTTAGAATTTGGAGGCTTTAAGTCCAAGTGCAAAGCACCAGACTCTAGGGACTAGGTGAAAGCCCCTCGACCTTGGGTTTTAGCTCTGCCTCTTGCTCCCAGCCCACTGAAGCTAGAGGCATCTCTTCACTCAGGCAGCTACTGGCTGCTGAGGTTAACAAGCCCAAGGTCAACAAATAAAATGGTACAGTCCTGATGTTACCAAATCACACGTCAGGCTAAGGCACATAGGACCTCTGGTAGCATAGTGCCTAAGGCACTTGACTGCTAACCAGAAGGCTGGCGGTTCAAACCCACCATCCACTCCTTGGAAGGAAGATGGGGCAATCTATTTCATTAGTGATACTGCCTCGGAAACCCAAGGAGGGGTCGCTATGAGTCGGGTCCGACTCGATGGCACATAACAGCAACAACAACAACATTGTAAGTCCCAAGGTCAGCAGAGCATGGCAGGCTGCTGAACAATGACACAGCTATATGCAGGGTCCAAGCATGCCATATACCAGAGACCCTTTCCTAAGGCTTCTGCTTATATGCAGGAAGTGGACCACATTGTCTAAGGCAGCTACTCAGCTGCTCACTGTAGTTTCCACCATGGAGTTGATTATCGGTCTCCTCATGGGGAATACTACATTCAGCTGCCCAGCCACTCAACCAGGCCCAGCCAAGTTTACACACAAACTGAACTAGCACAGTTTGACATGCAAGCTGACCAAGTATGAGAAGAAGTGTATCAATGACTATAGAAAAATGGAAGTATATCAATGAATATATATATATATATATATATATATATATATATATATACGTTTTATGGAAGATATTTCTACATATGCATTACATATATTGCAAATATAGCCATTAAAATGTAGTATAGCATTCAGGGAGCAAAGTTATGAAAACTTCTTAGTTGTAACCAGAAACCCTGAGAGAAGGAGTTGCTGAGCCTGGGGACTCAGGACTAAAATCTTGGGGGGTATCAAGATCATTTGGAACAACATAGTGCACAACATAATACATAATGATCTTTTTCCACAACCTACTTTGGTGAGTAGCCACTGGGGTCTTAAAAGATTTTGAGCAGCCATGTAAGATGCAGCTAATGGTCTCCTCTACTCTGCAGTGAAGAAGAGTGAAGACAACTGAGGGCTTTTGGAAACAATCAGTCCTAGGATATGATGGATCTCGAGACTGGAAGAACTAGATGGGACCCAGCCACCAATGTCAACTACATGAGAAGGGATCAAAACTGGAGATCCTGGATAGAGTGGGAGGAAAAACATGGAACAAAATTCAAAAATATAATAGTGACTAGAATTACTGGTCAGATGGAGTCTGGTGGGACCTCCAAGACTCTGGCCCTGGTATAAGACTTTGGGCCTGGCATAAGACTCACTCCCAAGGGCTGGTTCTCAGCTCAATAGTAGCAAGACTTACATGCAGAACATCCATCCCAGGGTGATTCACCCACCTGCTCTATGGAGATATACCCCTTGGAGCAATTGGCCATGGGGCACCAGAGGGGCAGCATTCACATGGAGGAAAAGCTGGACAGACAGGAGTTTATAACTAAGAAGGGCATAGGGATGGGGAGGAGTCACAGGCAAGGCAGAGGAGGAGAGTGGGTTAGGGTTAGGGATAGTAATAGGGGAATGAAACAAAATGTACACAAACTGTTGAATGTAAAACAGATTCTGCTCTGTAAATTTGTACCCAAAGCACACACACACACACACACACACACAAAGACAGTGTTCTACATCCTACATTGGTGAGTAGCAACTAGGGTTAAAAGCTTACAAAAGGCCATTTAAGGTGCACATACTGATTTCTCCATGTCCAGAGTAAACAAGAGTGAACAAAATCACACATATGGAAACAATTATTCAGAGGGACTAATAATGGACCATGTGAACTTCAGCCTCCATGACTCTGAGACCAGAAGAACTAGATGGTGCCCAGCTCGTACTACCCACTACTGTGAAAGGGATCATGGTAGAAAGTGCTTGATAGAGTGGGAGAAAAATGTGGAACAAAATTCAAATAATAAAAAAGACCATGCTTACTGGTTGGATGGAGAGTGTTGGAACCCCTGTGACTATGACATTTGGTTACCCTTCAGATCTGGAACTAAACTAATTCCCATAGCTCAATGCATCAAATATAACGAGCTCCATGACTGTGATTCAGTGGATTCCATTCAGCTTCTGGTACTGTGTGCATGCTCATGGTTTCCCTCATGCTGAATGACCGTCTTAGTTTTATCTTTGTCCTGTCTAAGGCTTAGTAAAAGTGTCTCTGTAGAACAAGTTTGAATCTGGAGCCTTTTCTCCTAGCCTAATCTAGAAATTTACTACCACATCAAAGGCCATGTGGTGAATTTTCTCATATGTCTTCTAGAAATTTTATAGGTTTGCATTTCACATTTAGGTCTATGATCCTTTTTGAGTTAATTTTTGTGAAAGTTGTAATGTCTGTGAATTGATTCATTTTTTTTAATATATGCATGTCTAATCGTTCCAGCATAATTTGTTAAAAAAGAGTATCCTTTCTCCATTAAATTTTCTTTGCTTTTTTGCCAAAGATCAGTTGACTATATTTGTGTGGATTTATTTCTGGGTTCTCTAGTCTATTCTGCTTATCTATTTGCCTATTCTTTTGGCAATATCACATTTTCTTGATCATTATAGCTTTACTGAAATTTGGTAGTGTGATCCTCCCAAATTTCTTCTTCTTTATCAGTATTTTATTGGCAATTCTAGGTGCTTTGCCTTTCCATATAAACTTTGGTTTTGTTAGGTGCCGTGGAGTTTCCTACGACTCATAGCAACCCTATGTATGAACGAAATATTGCCCAGTCCTGCACCATCCTCACAATCCCTGTATGCTTGAGCCAATCATTGCAGCCACTGTGTCACTCCATCTTGTTGAGGGTTTTTCCCTTTTTCATTGACCCTCCATTTTACCAAGCATGACATCCTTCTCCAGGGCCTGGTTTCTTCTGACAACATGACCAAAGTAGGTGAAATGAAGTCTGGCCATTCTTGCTTCCAAGGAACATTCCGGCTGCACTTCCTCCAGGATAGATTTGTTCATTCTTTTAGCAGTCTGCAAAAAGGGCAAGGAGACCACATCTTCTGACCTCCTCTAATCCCACAAGAGAAAGACAGAGTCACCATCAATAACCCAAGGCCTATTCCTACAAGGCCAGACATGCTGCCTTCCTCCAGCCTTTTCTCCAATCTTTCCTCCCAAAGCACCCACCACCTCTCACCTGGGTTCGATAATTCACTGCAGTGGCCACACAAAACTCACAGATTATGAGGTTTATTAGGGAAGCACCAGACTACAATTCAAGTTCAGGAAAAACTCTCAGTCTCTCTCCCAGCCCACTGTCTCTCAGCCAAGTCTCTCACAGTCTCTCCCCCAGCAGTGCATGTCCCTTGGTGTCTTACTCAGCAATGTGTGTCTCTTGCATCTCTTTCCCAGCAGCATGTGTCTCTTTCAGGAGCGCGTGTCTCTTTCAGCAGCACATCTTCCTCAACCAGCAATGAGAGAGAGTTCTGCCTCTAGGAGGCCTCCTTTTGAGCTTGGCAGAGTGGCCAAACTAGCCAATCATAGCATCAGAACTCTAAGCACCTGAGAATGAACCTCCCATAACATTGTGTTGTGCCATTCCCAACAGAAATAACCCAGGTGGATAACATTTACAATCAGGAGCTTCTCAGTTGCTCATTCCACCACTGAGTTTACAATGACTTATGGGTAGAAAAGCCATACTAAGTAATTTACTACACTGCACAGTCCATGGAACTTTCGGTGTTCTTCACCAACATCACCACTCAAATGTATCAAATCTTTGGTCTCCTTATTCATTGTCCAGCTCTCACATGCATATGAAAAAAAAAGAAAAACCCACTGCCATCAAGTGGATTCTGACTCATAGTGACTCTCATTGGTTTTTCAAGGTGGTAAATGTTTACACAAGTAGATTGCCCGGTCTTACCTCCACAGAGTGACTGTGGGTTTGAATAGCCAGCCTTCTGGTTAGCAGTCAAATGCCTTTGGCACTGTGCTACCAGAGACAATTGAAAATGCCATGGCTTGGGTTAGGCGTGCCTTAATAAACTTTAGAATCAGTTTCTTTAATAAACTTTAGAATCAGGTGTTCTTTTGATATATACAAAATTTGTTGGAAAATTATTTTTTAAAAAACTAATCTAAGGGAAGAAATGATAAAGGATGTGAATAAAAAAGAATGAGGATTATGAAAACCATATGAGTTAACACAAAGTGAAAACAAACAAAAACACTCAAGGTTTTTCATTGCTTCAATAATAAATTCTTGAAACACAGTAATTGTCCTTTAAAATATGGTCAAGGTATTCAGTTCAGGCTCCTATATTTAGCAAAGAAAATAACAAATACAGAGGTTAAAACAGAGAAGCTAAGCCAGTGCAATGTTACTTTGTTGTTAGGTGCTGTGGGGTTGGTTTGGACTCAAAGCCATCTTATGTGTAACACAATGAAACACTGCCAGAGGACAACATAAGAACAAGGGCACCTGTGGGAAGAAGTAGAGAAGGAAAAGGACACTGAGAAGTGCAGTTGAAAGGGACACTAAGGCAAACTCCATAATTTGTCTCAGAGTATTTCAGCAGGAGTGGAAGTATATTCATTTATTTTTAATTAAGCAAATTTGAATAATTGAAAGATTAGAATAATGGTTTTTAGTTGCCAGAAATGATGGCTATCACACTTTTGTTAGTGACACTTGATCTATTTTCTCAATTGTTACATCAAAGGACATATTGAGCAGGTCTATGGCAATTACAGCTTTCATTGAGTGCAACCTCCTGTACATCCCGCCACCCCCACCCCCAATGTGTGCTCTGGTCTTCAGGATGGCAGGAATCCTGTAACTGATCCTATAGTGGAATGTAGTCACATCAGGGAAGATCAGCACTTCTCTTACGTTGCTTTTTGTACTCTACTAACTCTTTGAGTATGCCAACAGCATGTTAACCTTAATTGATTTAACCTTCAGACTGATAAAACAAATGTTTACTTTGTTGTTATTTTGTAAACGAAAGCTTCCCTTTCTCCCTCCCTCCTTTCCTTTCTTCCTTTTTCCTCCCATGTTTATATGGTGCAGAGACAGTATATCTCAGGATCACTGTATTTGTAAATTTACTAACCTTGTCATGAAGATTTTTTAGAACTGGATTATGATGACAATAATAGTAATGTTTTATCAAGTCTTTATTATCAGCCTGGTAGCATAAAAATATTTAATAATGATTATCTCATTTAATATATCAAAGGCCTGCAAGAGTTGGTAGTATATTCCCTATTTTATAAAAGAAGAAATAGAGAATCTGACAGGAAATTTGCCTATGAGTACTCACTCAATAAGGAGCAGAGAGCTAAGTAGGCAACTTTCTCTGACTTTATGAACCCTCTCAACTTTCCTACTATGGTGACCTGCTGTCCTCTACGGGATCAATGGTCAATGAGCTAAATTTTAATTCAGAGTATGTGGAACCTAAATTTTGCACATGTACTTGGCACTATGAATTGTAAATATGTAGACATTGAATTGAAAGAGATGAGGGGAACGCATTACTTTTGTCAAAAATCAAAAGTGGGAAAATTAAGACTGCAAATGCTAAACTATTGATAGCAAAGACTTCAAATGCTCACCAATATTTCAGTCTCCTCTCCTTCTGGGTCCCCTCATCCACATCTGTTGCAATTGGGCAGAGCCATGTGAATATTTTTGGCTGATGAATCGTGGTAAAAAATGTTGTACATTATTTGTAGGCATAAATATTTACTAGTTAGTATTACACTGTCTCATTCCCCCCCCCCAAAAAAAAATAACAAATTCAGTGCAGTTGATCAAGATAGTTCCAACTCATAGCGACCCCTCCTTGGGTTTCTGAGGAGGTATCACTAGGGAAGTAGATTGCCCAATCTTCCTTCTATGGAGTGGCTTGTGGGGTTAAACCACCAGCCTTCTGGTTAGCAGTCAAATGCCTCAGGCACTATGCCACCAGAGCTAAACTGTCTCACTGGGACCCCATATATGTAGAGTAGAACTAATTCATAGAGTTTTCAAGACTGTGATCTTTCAGAAGCAAATCACTAGGCCTATCTTCTGATATAGGAGCTCTGGTAGCATAGTGGCTAAAGCACTTGACTGCTAACCAGAAGGCTGGCGGTTCAAACCCACCAGCCACTCCTCGGAAGGAAGGTTGGGCAATCCTACTTCTGTAGTGATATTACCTCAGAAACCCAAGGAGGGGTCGCTATGAGTCGGGGCCAACTCAACGGCACATAACAATAACAACAACAATCTTCTGATATACCTCTGGGTAGGTGTGAACCATCAATCTTCCAGGTAGTAGTGCCAGTTGCTCTAAATAGAAATTAACTGAACAAGCAACTACTGCAACAACAATTACACTGTTTAGAATTTTCACTTCTTTTTGAGGCAATTGTAGAAGCTTGGGTTGATATGATGGAATGACAACCACATAGAGGACTGTTGACTGGAGTGCTGCTAAACTTCCAGAGGATTTTGCTTGCATGAGAAATCAACTCTTTTTGTTTAAGCCACAAAGATTAGAGAGATGGTTAGTAATACACCAAAACCTAGCCTCTCCTGACTAATGGACTCTCCATTTGCCTATTATCTCCAGGTTGACAAGTCACATTATACATGTTCCCTCTTAAAACCCAAGCTGACAATTTACCTTAGATTATTATTTTTTTAAATAATTGAGACTGATTTAGAAAAACTGATGCCATTTCTTTTAGTCTAGTAATTGAAGATTTTCAGTAACAGTAGACATCAGTCTTACTTTTTTAAGGTGTTTCTTTTATCTCTTATTTCATTCAATGTGAAGTACTCTCGTTTTCATACCATGCCTACTGCAGTGAAGAGTTTGAAAATAGGGATTCTGTCACCTCTGGTATTGCATACTTGGACTGAAGCTCAAGTGTTTCTGGGCACTTCAGAATGAACTCTTATTTTTCTGTAATATTAAAATGGAAAAGAAGAAAGTGTTATTTGAGCCTATGTACTGTAACAAAATTAGTTATACTTACCTTTTATTTTTATCTGATTTTAAGGCAGCAGGAAATCAGTATAGCCTTATAAGAGATTTTCTGTTAGCCACAGATGTTTAAGGTTATCCATTTAATTTCTGCACTGAGTTTAGGTGGGTTGTCATTCAACAACTCTTGTTAAAATGAGGGAAGTAAAATTTCACTAAATCAGAACTTTTCTAGCAAATTAGATACATACACATTTCAGGGTAATTTTAATGAAAATATAATCATTAAATTGATTCTTAGTGAAATTTTAAAATTAATCTCAGATGAGGAGCAATAGAATTGGTCAATTTCTAAAAATATATCAGTATTTTTACATTTTAATGTATTTTTATTTTCCAACAACTATGTATCTGTTTAAGAGCCTTTATAAATTTTACTTAACTAATTTAAAACTATATTCCATGAAAGGGGAAATTCCTTTACACAAACAAAATTTGCAAATCATGTTTGGTCAGAAAGCGGACTACTGAAATACATTTTTTGGTAAAATAGAACATTAAATTCTTAAAATAAAAAAGATAAACATGTCTAGAGAAAAGATAGTCTACAGGTTCATATTATTTGATTCAAGGAAATTTTTAATTTCATTTTTTACTTCTTCCATTACCCAGTCATTTTTAAGGAGAGTGTTATTTAGTTTCCATGTGTTTGCTCTTTTTCCGTTCATCTTCCTATTGTTCATTTCTCATTTTATATCATAGTGATCTGAGAAGAAGCTTTGCAGTATTTCAAAGATTTTAAATTTATTAAGGCTTGCTTTATTGGCCTTAATATGGCTTTATATGGTCATCATGGAGAATGTTCCAAGTGTATCAGAAAAGAATGTATAATGTGCTATAGTTGGGTGAAGTACCCTGTAGCTCATCATAAGGTCAAGTTGGTGGATTGTATTGTTCTTCTGGTCTCTGTTGAGTTTCTTTCCAGTTGTTCTCTCTTTCATTGAAAATGTTGTATTGAAGTCTCCTACCATGACTGCAGAGTCATCTATTCATGTTCTTAGTTCTATTAAAGTCTAATTTATGTATTTTGGGTCTTTTTCATTTGGTGCATAGATATTTATGATGTTTATGTCCTCTTTTCAATTGATCCTTTAATCATTATGTAATATCCTTCCTTGTCTCATATGGTGGTTTTTGTCTTAAAGTCAATTTTAACAGAAATTAGTATTACCACTCCTGCTCTTTTTTGATTACCATTTGTTTATATATGTTTTTCTAACCTTTGATAGTCTATTTTTGTATTTGTCTCTAAGGTGTCTCTCTTGTAGATAGCATATTGACAGGTTATGTTTTCTTATCCATTCTGCAACTCTCTGTCTCTTGAGTCATGCACTTAATCCATTGAAATTCAGTGCAATTATTGACAAGTATGAATTGGTTTGTGTCATTTTTTTATGTGTTTTTTTGTGGTATTGATTTCTTTGTTCCATATAATTTTCTGTGCTGAGCTCAATTTGTTTATGATTCATGTTATCATCTCCTCCATTGCGGTTGTTTTAGTACTTGCTAAATATTTGTGCTTGTCCTCTTTTCTATTGTGATGTGAAGGTTTATCATTTATCTCTGAGGTTACCCTGTGATTTCTAATTTTCTCCTCATGTTTAGAACAGTCCATTCTATCTTCCAATTCTCTTGATTTCCTCACCATTTAGAAGTTCTGTAACTACACTATTTTTCCCTCTTTTTGTTTTATAGTTGTCCTCATTTGCCAGTTGATGTCTCTGGTTCCCTGTTTAGAATCTTGTAAGCTCATTTTACGTTGGATATTTCCAGTACTTTGGATACTTGTAAGGTTTGTCTGGTTTTAACAAATTCCCTTAATTTCTGCTTATCTGGAAATGTCCTAATTTCACCATCATTTTTGAGGGACAAATTTTCTGAGTATATAATTCTTGGTTGGAAATTTTTCTGTTTCAGGATTTTATATATACCATTCCATTGCCTTTTTGCTTGCATGGTATCTGCTGAGAAATCAGAGTTTAGTTTTATTGGTTGCCCTTTGTAGGTAACTCTTCATTTTTTCCATGCTGCTTTGAGGATTCTTCCTTTTTCTTTGCTTTTGGTGAACTTGATGATGATATGTCATGGTGATTTTCTTTTGGGGTCTATCCTGTTTGGGGTTCATTGGAGTTCTTGAATGGATATATTCTTATCTTTCATCATACCAGATAAATTCTCTTCCAAGAAATCTTCCACTATTTTCTCAGTGATTTTATTGTCTCTTCCTGTTGTGGAATTTCAATTACATGTAGATTATTCCTTTTGATGGTATACCACATGAACCGTAGGCTTTTTTCATTTTGTTTTGATCTTTTTTCTAATTGATCCCTTTCCAAAGAAATATCGAAGTATTTGTCTTCAATCCCACTAATTCTGTCTTCCATTAATTTAATTCTACTCGTTTACCATTTCAATGTGTTATCTATTTCAGAAAATTTAGTATTAATCTTCTGGATTTCTGTCTGTATATTTTGTATCATTTCTAATTTTTCATTTATTTTGTCATTTTATTCTTATATTTTCTTCTGAAATTGTTCTATGGTTTTGTCTGTGTTTTCCTTAATTTTTTCAGTGTTTTCCTTGATCTGTCCTCAATCCATTGAAGATACCTAAACATAATTTTTTGAATTCTTTATCACATAATTCCAATGCTGCTTCTTCCCCAGGGATGTGTTCTGGGTCTATATCCTGGTCCCTTGTTTTTACTGCTTTCTCTTGCTTCTTTGTGGGGACTCTGAGACATTGTGACATTTTTGTGTTTATATTTAATTAGTTTCAAACCCACCAGCCACTTCTCGGAAGGAAGGTTGGGCAATCCTACTTCCATAGTGATACTGCCTCCGAAACCCAAGGAGGGGTCACTATGAGTCGGGTTTGACTCGACGGCACATAACAACAACAACAACAATATTTAATTAGTGATTGTATATTGGAGTGATTAGCCCAAGATTTTTGTTTTCTTTGGATGTATCTGAGTAAGCAGGATACTTTGCACCTCTATTTACTATTTGGCAGCACTTAGGCCCTTACCACATGTCTCCTGGTGGGTGTGACAGAGTGTGAGAGTAGCTGCACAGATCTCTGTTAATTGTTTGTGGAGAGCAGCTAAGGGTGAGTCAGGATCATATTTGCTGTTATGTATTGCGGGCCAGTTGGTGCAGAAGGAAGTTGTGCACTCACTCAGTAGGTGGGGCTGCAGGAGGTGTGGGTATTGTTGGATTGTATGGGCATGGTTGCTGTCTCCCACTCAGTTAGACCAAGACAACAATTGAAAAACCACCAAAAAGGAAAAGCAAGAGGACAAAAACACAAAAATCTCATAAACACACAGGAACAATCACCAAAAAGAGAAAGAAAAAGAAAAAGAGAAAAGACAATAAATGAGACAAAATATTTAAAGAAATACTTTAAAAATGCAATATGAATAGAAAAAGCAAAAAGGACCAGATAATATCTGGGGAGGGAGGAATAAGAGAAAAGAGGTAGAGTAAGAGAGTAATGCAGGAAAAAATGTGAAAAATGTAAAAAGAAAAACAAGGGATGGGGAGAACCACAAGAAAGAAAAAAATGAGAATCAGGAAAAGCAAAGACAGAGAAAGCTGAAAACTAGAATCTGGGGAAGGAGAAAGAATAAAAATAAAAAGGAAGAGAAAAAAAGAATAATTTTAAAACAAACAAACAGAAAACAAAAAGGAACAAGAAAGAAAAAATGAATCTGGGAAGGGTGGGGCAGGGCACCCTGGCTCCGCCAGAGTACACAGTCTGGGATGGAATTCTTGCTGGCCCAGAAGGTGGGTGGGAGTGAGGGATGGCTGCATCTCCTTTCACCAAGAGGGTGTGGGTTTTAAGAGTAACAAGGGAAATATCACATCTTTCCAGTCCTCTGCCTCTGGTATGCCCATGCTGTCTGGGTAACTGGATCACACTCTTAGGTCCCAGGAATCTGAGAGAACACAGCACTTTAAATATCCAAAGTGGTTGAACCACTTGTAAACATTCAAAATGGCTGCACCCTCTGTACAGCCAAAAGTTTACAGCTCAGTTTGTGTCCTTCTTCTGTTTCCCCTGTTAATCATCAGCCACCAGTGCAGTCCTCCATGCATCCCCTGGCTAGCAGAGCTGATTTTTAGGCTAATTCTCAGGTCCTAACACCACTTGGAAATATCCACAGTGCCCATGCTGTCAGGATCGCTGACAATCTGCAGCTCCATTTGTCTCCTTATTCAGTGTTTTCATGCAGGTTCTTCTACTAATTAGAGTTTAGTCCACTTCTGTATCCTTCCTTTCAAAGCTCAGGGCTCCAGGATTATCTTCTGTATCTGTGTCAATTGGTTTCTCTTTTTCTTTGTTGAAGAGTGTCTGTGTAGTTTGTCTGCCTATTCTACCATGTTACTGGAACTCCAGGTTCACATTATTTGAAAGAGTATCCACTGAGTGTATGTGTTGTCCTTCTTTTTTCCTTCCTTGGATAAAAGGCAAGAAAAGGGACAGAAGAGAAAGATAAACATATAAACCTCTTAGATAAGCTATTCTGATATTAAGTTGAATATAACTTGAATAATTGGAAACTTTAGAGCAAACTTTTGGGGAATTTTGAATTCTATCCTGACCTGATCTCAAAGTCTCCCAAGAGCCATGCACTGACCCCTAGATAATTAATGTGAGTCAGAAAGAAATAGACTTCTACCCAACGTGGGGTTGGATTAAAATTATAGGTATAGATAGAATTGGATTTTTCATATATTAGTATATACAATTATAAATAAAACTAGCATAATATTATATAAATTAGATTAAAATTAAATTATATGTGTGTGTGTGTGTGTGGTAGGTAAGGTTCTGTGTCAACTTGGCTGGGCCTGGTTGAGTGGCTGGGCAGCTGGATGTAGTTATTATTCATGATGAGATTGGTAATTAACTCCATGGGGAATCTACTGGAGCAGCTGAGTAGCTGCTTTAGGGATGTGGGCTGCTTCCAGTATGTAAGAAGTAACACTGAGGAAGATCTTGAGATTTTTAGCATGCTTGAACCCTGCATGTAGCTGAGTCTTCATTCAGCAGCCTGCCATGCTCTGCCAATCTTGGGACTTTTAATGCACTTGAATCAATGGCCTGCTGTGTGGTTTGATAATATCTGACTGGATCTTGTTACTTGTCGATGTTGGGTTTGTCACTATCAGTAGCCAGCAGCTGCCTGAGTGAACAGATAGATGCCTCTAGCTTCAGTAGGCCGGGAACAAGAGGCAGAGCTGATGCCCAAAGCTGAGGGGCTTTCACCCAGTTCCTAGAACATGGCACTTGGAACTCGGACTTCAGCCTCTAAAACTACAAGAGAATGAATTCCTGTTTGTTCAAGCCATCCCATTTGTGGTATATTCCTGTCAGAGAGGCACTAGATAACCAAAACAGTATGTTTATGGATGCATTTGTGTAAGTGTGTGCATAAAGTGATGAGCATTTCAAATATATAGGTAGGTGTAAAGTAAGAAAGATGTAGGGAGAAAAGGAAGAAATAGAGAGGTAGGGGAAAAAGGAAAGAAGAAAGATTGATATTTGAAAGAAATATACTAAAATATTAAGAGATTATTGAGTAATGGTGAAAGTATAGATAATATTTTTTGTTTAAATACTTTTAAATGTTTTATTTAATAAATAAATATATTTTTAATCAGTAAAATAAAAGAGTAATGAATACAAATTAAAAGCAGTAATGTGAAAGTATCAATCTTATTTAAGTGTACTTTAAAGAAAAGCCTCTTTCATTTAAAATATGCTTCAGTTTCACTGAGAAACTGCATTTTTATTTTTACAAGAGTACATTGATGGAGGTATAGCATAAAGGATGTGAGCCTGAGTTCTGGATATAGACAGCCTGAGTGTCCTTGGACAAGTGGAATGTGGAAAAGGACAGTAAGAATGCCAAGGTCATAGGACTCATTTGAAGATCAAATTCACATGCAGCATATGGTTAAGTGTTTAATGGATAGTTAAAATATCAATAGATAGTCCTTGTGAGAAAAGTTCTACTGGTTTGAACTGTTTAAAATGGGAATGGCACCTTTGTGGGACAGTGAGTTTCATGTCATTGGAATATTCAAATATAGACTGATTGTAGTGTTAGTATTGATTTTGATGAAAAAATCTACTATCACAAACATGACCAGATAGCATGTCATCTAATCTCCCTTCCAGTAATGAAATTTTGAGAGTCCACAAAAGGATACATGTAAAACTATTTCCAAAACCCAGCCAAACTCACTGCTGTTGAGTCAATTAAACTCATAGTGACCCCTCCTTGGGTTTCTGAGGCACTGTGTCTACGGAAGTAGATTGCCCAACTTTCCACCCAAGGAGTGGCTGGTGGGTTTGAACTGCCAGCCTTCTAGTTAGCAGTCAAATGCCTTAGGCACTATGCCACCAGAGCTTCTGTAAAACTACTTAGGAAATTCTAAGCCAAACATTCAAGATTATTTGTAATATCTTCTCTTTTTTTACTGAAGAATTTATCTATTTCTCAAAGCAGTATTTCCTTAAACATGAAATTATTGGGTCAGAATTGGAGAAAACATCAGTGCTCATAAATTCAACCACATTTTTACTGCTGCAGAATACGTGGCTCCAAGAGATTAAAGGATTTCCCTGTGGTCATAAAACTAGTAAGTGACAAGGCTGAGTTTAAACTCTGATCTAAACTTCAGTTCAGGGCTCACTTTATTATCTCATGCTGCCATCATCACTGTCATTTTTAGTAGCATTCAAAATCCTGAAGACTCCACACTTGCATTAGAAGAAAGATAATTCCCTTTTCTCTTTCTGGAGAGTCTCTTCAAAGTTTCATAACCATTGCTTTTTAAAGTAAGAGTCTTTATCCCTTTATGTGAGACTCCCTGACTTCCAGATGCTGTTCTTTGTAGAAGTTGCTCCTATTTGTCATCCTTTCTATGTCTACAGTTCTGTAAATCAGAATTTTGCCACAACATCTGGGCAATGACATTTACTTAGTAACATCATAATAGCACCCTCACATCAAACAGTGTTCAAATCATTTTTATATTATTTGTTCGTAACTGACTTGTGAAATTGACAGGATAAAATTTTAGTTTTCATCTTCATTTTCCAGATAGGAAACTGGAACTCAGAGAAGTCTCATGACTCACTCAAGTTCACAGAGCTAGTAAGTGAATGAAATGGGGTTTGACACAAGTTTTCTGACTTCTAAACTGGTGTTTCCCTACTTGCTGTTGTTATCTGGGAATGATGTGTTGTGGTAAAAGCTTAATATACATGCATCAAAGTAATTTGTTTAGGTAAAGAAATAATGTCTTACTATTAACTCTTGAAAATAATTATTTGACAAACACAAAAGAATATAGGTAAGTTCTATAGGACCTATTATGAATCATAATAATAAAATGAACAACCATGAATTCTCCTCCTAAAAATATCTTGTATTTACCGGTTTGCATCTTCTTTATCCTAAACTTTCTGTTATTGCTTAACATTGCATACCCTACACCTGCCTATCTCACCCCTAGATAAAAATGCTTGCCTATGTGCAACTATTGTGGTTGCCATTGTTAGCCATCATGGGGTCAGCCCAACTCATGGCGACCCCAAGTACAAGGACAGAAAACACTACTGGTCCTGAACCAATGATCAGAGGCGGATCAGACCATTGTGGTCCATAAGGTTTGCCCATTGGCTGATTTTTAGAAGTAGATTTCCTGGCCTTTCTTCCTAATTTGTTGTAATTTGTAAATTCCACTAAAACCTGTTCAGCATCATAGTCACACACAAACCTCTGCTGACATGGTGATTGCTTTGGCAAGGAATGGAACCTACGTCTCTTGCAAAGAAGGTGAGAACTCTCCTACTGAACCACCAATGACTACACAATGTTTACCATTACCTCTTTTAAAAACTTCAAAAAAAAGTTTTGTCAAAATCATGTCTCTCTGACAATATATTGTTTACCTTGGTTGTTTTTAAGATTTTTTTTTCTGGTTTGTATGCAGTCTTCAACAAATTGCTCTTTTCACTCAGTATTACCTCTTAGAATGTTTCATTTTGTTCCATGTAACAGGAATAATTTCTATTCTTTCTACTATAATTCTGTCATTATTTCTATTAACTCTATTTCTGTCAAATCTTGCTTCACTATTCAAAATACCTCAATATATTTATTCATTTCTCCATTGATGGAGTTGGGTTATCACCAGCTTTATTCTATTGTGAACAGTGATACCATGACACTTTTGTGCTTGTCTGTAAGTGCACATAGGCAAGCAAGCATTATGTAGGTATCTAGGAATGATATTGGTAGCTCAAGGAGCATGCACATATTCAAATATATGAGTTGCTGCCATATGAGTTTCAAAGTTATAATAATAACTTGAAGTGTCAGATCTTAAGTTGTGTCAATCTAATGTTTTAAAAATAACAAACCAGTTACTGTTAATGTTTATAAAATGATTTTTCATTGAGAGCTCAAGTTATATCTTCCATATAACTAATGAGAAAATTATATTTGTGATTATTTGTAATTTGACTTTTCTTCCCTTTCATACAGGTCTCATATTTCCCCCCTATAGTTCTACTTATTTGTTTTTCTTATTGATACATAAGAACTTGGAATCCTAATTCTTTGTCAGTTATTATTGTATGCATCTTCTGTTCATGTTCTTTACAAGCCATTTGATATAATATGATCATTTAATGTAATGATTTATAAGTATTTTTAAATAATTATAGTTATCAATCTTTTATTATTGCTGTTGTTAGGTTCCGGTGAGTGGCCCCCACTTATGGAGACCCTATGTACAAGAGAAAGAAACACTTCCTGGTCCTGTGCCAGCCTCACAATCTTTGATATATCTGAGTCCATTGATGCAGCAACTGTGTCAAGACATCTAGTGGAGGGCCTTCCCCTTTTTCATTGACCCTCCACTTTACCAAGCACAATAGCCTTCTCCAGGGACTGATCCCTTCACCAAAGTAGGTGAGACAAAGTCTGGTCATTCTTGCTTCCAAGGAGCATTCTGGCTGGACCCCTTCCAGGACAGATTTATTAGTTCTGGCAGTCCATGGTACTTTCAGTATTCTTTGCCAACACTGTAACTCAAAAGCATCAACTCTTCTTTGGTCTTCCTTGATCATTGTCTAGTCTCAAATGCATATGAGGCAATTGAAACTACCATGGCATGGGTTAGGTGTACCTTAGTCTTCAAGGAGACATCTTTGCTGTTCAGCACTTGAAGGAGGGATTTTGCAGCATATTTGCCCAGTGCAATACATCGTCTGATTTCTTGACTGGTGCTTCCATTGGTGTTGATTGTGGAACCATGTAATATGAAATCTTTGACAACTTCAATCTTTCTCCCTTTATTGAGATGCTGCTTATTGGTCCAATTGTAAGAATTTTTATTTTCTTTATGTTGAGATGTAAGCCATACTGCAGACTACAGTCTTTAATTTTGATCTGTAAGTGCTTCTAGTCATCCTTACTTTCAACAAGCAAAGTTGTATTGTCTGCATATCACAAATATCACAAATTGTTAATGAGTCTTCTTCCAATCCTGATGCCACACTCTTCTTCATGTAATCTAGCTTCTTGGATTACTTGCTCAGTATACAGAATGAGTAATTATGGTGAAAGGGTACAACCCTGCCATACTCCCTACTGATTTTAACCATGAACTATCCCCTTGTTCTTTTATTCTTCGTGTTGTTATGTGCCATTAAGTCATCTCTGACTCATAGTGACCCTATGTACAACAGAAAAAATACTTCCTAGTCCTGTGCCAGCCTCACAATCCCTGATATATCTCAGCCCATCGTTGTAACTGCTGTGTCAATCCATCCAGTTGAGGGAATTCCCCTTTTTAGTTGCCATTCTTGCTTCCAAGGAGCATTGCCTCTGCACCCTTTCCAGGACAGATTTTTTAGTTTTTCTGGCAGTCCATGGTACTTTCAATATTCTTCACCAACACCACAAATCAAAAGCATCAAGTCTTCTTCAGTCTTCCTTATTCATTGTCTAGCTTTCACATACATATGAAGTGACTGAAAATACCATGGCTCAGGTTAGGTGCACCTTAGTCTTCAAGGAGGAATCTTTGCTTTTCAGCACTTGAAAGAGGTCTTTTGCAGCATAATTGCCCAGTGCAATACATTGTCTTATTTCTTGACTGATGCTTCCATGAGAGTCGATTACAGAACCAAGTAATATGAAATTTTTGACAATTTCTGTAGGGACTTGCTGGAACATTCCCCTTTGTCTCAGAAAACAGCAAGGGGAAGCACCCATTTGAAAACACTGGGTGCATTAAAGGATCTGGAACTCAGATTGAACTCTTGAAATCCTGGACTCGCAAATGAGATAGGAAGCCGGATCTGCAAACAGAAAGGCTGATAAAGAGAAACATGTGCATGCGCTGTTCTCATAAGAGAATAATCTGAAAAAGTAAAAACACAGATCCTTGTTATTTCTGGCGTGGGAAAAAGATTAAAGAGTACAATTTAGACTAGAACTCAAAGAATTGGCTTTCATCCCTTCTCAGAAGGTATAAAAATAAAGTTGCAGCTCACATCATGGCTGTAGTCTTGTATCGTCTATGTGTGTGTTTGTCTCTTTGTGTCTCATTTCATTTATCCGGTCTGCAATATTTGGCGCCCAACGTGGGGCACGAAGCGAGGTCAGTGAAACTGGAGAGGGATCAAATTCGGGTAAGCAGAATATCATGACTATTGAATCTCCGGCAATATGGGGAATAATACCTCAATAGTTACTGAAGAATATTTGCAACTGTTAAAAGGTTTATTACATTCAGTGAGATTCCCTGTAAAAGATAATACTTTGCATGAATTGTTTGAACTTATTCAGAAGCATTGTTATTGGTTTCATTTTCAGCCTCAGGTACAATTAAATAGAAAAATTTGGCAACGAGTAATAAAGGATTTACGTTTAACTCATCAAAGAGGCGATGTTATACCTCTTAAGACTATGGTCTGTATGTAGTGCAGTTACCCAAGCATTAGAGTTGCTTGAGACAGATTCTGAAAGAGGTGATGCTCCCATAATAAATAAAGTAGATTGTGCTACCTCATTACCCGACCTTTCTGAACATATGTATGATGAGGTAGGAAGAAGTCCTGATTTCCCTCCTCCTCCCGATGATATGCTCACAGATTCCTTTCCTCAGAGATCTGACACTTTACAAAATACTTCCTCCAATGAAACTACTGAGATGAGACAATTGATTTCTCTAATGAAACAGTTTTTAACTAAGACTAATGAAAAGGAAACCAAGCCTTCGGCTCCTCCTTTACCTATGTTTAATTATCCCGTGTCTGCTCCCCCTCCCCCTCCGTGTACAATTACAGGAAGAAATTTTGTTTTCCCTGATTCTCAATTTGACGAAAAGGGACCTCTTTCCCCTGAGAAAGAACCCTCTGAATTTTCTTTGTTTCCTGTAACTCGACAACATTTTCCTCCTAATGCTAAATACCCTCAAGGAGGATGGAATGTTAATTATCAGCCTTTGACTTTTAAAGTCTTGAAAGATATAAAATATGAAGTTCAAAATTATGGTCCACAGTCTCCATTTGTCCTAGGACTGTTGCAATCTTTAGCTAGTGAGCAGTTGTTACTGCCTGTCGATTGGTAGACAATTTGTAGAAAAATACTAGAGGGACCACAGTGGTTACAATTGAAAAGTTGGTGGTATGAAGAAGCCACCAGCCAAGCTAGGAGAAATGCCGTACAAAACCCTCCTGGGGCTAACGAGGAGGAGTTAACCGGCACTGGAGCTTTTGCTTCTTTGCAAGCTCAAGCGGCCTCTGATGAATTGGCACTTACCCAAGTGAAAATGATAGTTTTGAAATCATGGATGAAAATAGAGGTATCTGGTAAAGTTGCTCCTTCATTTACTAAGACATTCTGGTGAATTTGTGGGGGAGAGATTTATTACAACATTTTGGAGCATATCTAACTATGCCCCATTTATCTCCTCAAGCTAAAAACATTATGTCTAACATGGGCTATAACCTTTTCTCTACTGTTGAAAAAAAAAAATTTAAATGCGCAGCCACTGTTCAGATAAGGCCTCAGGCACTTGCCTTAGAGTGGTTACAGGAAAAGCCAGTATGGACTGAACAGTGGCGGTTACCAAAGAAAAAGCTTGAGGCGTTAAAAACTTTAGTTCCTGAACACTAACAAATCGAGCATATTGAACCTTCTGTTTCTCCACGGAATTCTCTTGCGTTTGTCATTAAGAAAAAGAGTGGAAAATGGCGTTTTTAAATAGATTTGCGAGAGGTTAATAAATGTATTAAACCAGTGGGACCCTTACAGCCAGAAATTCCTAATCCTGCTCTAATTCCTGCTACTTGGCCTTTAATGGTATTGGATTTAAAAGATTGTTTTTTCACTATTCCTCTCGAAGATAAAGATAAAGAAAAATTTGCTTTTACTATTCCTGAATATAATAACGGGAGGCCTACTCAACGTTATCAGTGGAGAGTTCTACCCCAAGGAATGTTAAATAGCCCTACTCTATGCCAAGAATTCATTGATAGAGCTTTACAGCCTGTCAGAGAAAAATTTCCTTCCATTCATTTATATCATTATATGGATGATATATTACTAGCAGCTGAAACAGCCGAACTACTTTAATTGTCCTATCAGTTCTTGATGACGCAATTGGCTTTATATAAATTAATTATTGCACCTGAAAAGATACAAAATAAAATACCTATAAATTATCTAGGATATCAATTATCTGAAACAAAAATAAAACCTCAAAAATTGGCTATTCGAACCAATTCTTTGTGTACAATAAATGACTTTCAGAAGCTTTTGTTGTTGTTGTTGTTGTTTTGCCGTCCAGTCGGCCCGACTCATAGCGACCCCTCCTTGGGTTTCTGAGGCAGTATCACTACGGAAGTAGGATTGCCCAACCTTCCTTCCAAGGAGTGGCTGATGGGTTTAAACGGCCAGCCTTCTGGTGAGCAGTCAAGTGCCTTAGGCATTATGCTACCAGAGCTCCTTTCAGAAGCTTTTAGGAGACATTAATTGGATCAGACCTTCTTTGGGAATTCCTACTTACTCACTTATTCTGGAGGGAGATTCTGATTTGAATAGTCCTAGACATCTAACTCCTGAAGCACAAAAAGAGTTGAAATTAGTTGAAGAACGCATTTCACAAGTATTTACAGACAGATTTGATCCAAAACTACCCTTAGTATTGATTATTTTTCATACTCCACATTCTCCTTCTGCTACAATTGGACAAACTAATATTTTATTGGAGTGGTTATTCCTGCCTAACAAACATAAAACAGGCTGATGACATATATCGATAAAATCGCATCACTAGTTGCCAAAGGCCGCCACTGGTGCAGACAATTAATTGGATATGATCCTTCTACTATAATAACTCAACTGTCCAATAAAGATATACAACAATGTTATGAATTCAACATTAACTGGCAGATAGCTTGTGCTGATTTTGTGGGTCAATTCTCTAATCATTATCCCTCACATAAATTGTTTTCATTTCTTAAAACTCATAATATGATGCCTATGTCTTATATATCTCAAGAACCGGTAGAAGGACCCACAGTGTTTACAGATGCTTCCAAATCTGGTAAGGCAGGTTAAGGTTTTTTGTCTAATTTAAAGTCACATGTGTCACATTTTCCCCACACTTCAGTTCAACAAGGAATTATTTGCGATTCTTATGGCATTGTCTGATTTTTCTTGTGGACTAAACATTATTAGTGATTCACAATATGCAGTTTATACTGTTCAACAATTACTATTTGTTTATTTACATGACTCTTCTGAAGATGTTTTATTATCTTTGTTTCTAAAGGTGCAACATGTATTATTACATAGAAACAATCCTCTTTTTATTACACATATTCATTCTCATTCTTCTCTTCTGGGGCCAGTGGCTCAAGGAAATTCAAATATTGACTCCTTACTAGTTGCAAATATTCAAGAAACTTCACACGAGCATAAGTTACATCATGCTAATGCCAAAGGATTACAAAAACGATATCAATTAACTAGACGACAAGCACAGGATATTATCCGTACATGTGATATATGTCATTCCATTCATGGGTATTCTTTGCCTCCTGGATGTAACCCTAGGAGGTTACAATCAAATCAGATATGGCAAATGGATGTTTTACAATTTCAACCCTTTGGAAAATTAAAATATATACATCATACTATTGATACTCATTCTCACTTTCAATGGGCTACCCCCCAGCCTCCGAAAAAGCTGACTCTGTTATTACTCATTTATTATCTTGTTTCACAGTTATGGGAATACTGTCAATTATTAAAACTGACAATGCACCTGCGTATTTGTCATGAAAACTATCACACCTTTTTGCCTTACATAAGATTCAGCACATAACAGGTATCCCCTTTGACAGTACAGGTCAAGCTATTGAACGAGCAAATCGAGCTTTAAAATTAAAATTACAAAAACAAAAAAGGGGCAATACAGGTATCAGTCCTAGAGATTATATAAACAGAGGCTTATTTACTTTAAATTTTTTAAATCAATGGGGTGGTTTACAAGATTCTACAGCCATTACTCATTTTCAAAAATCAGGGCAACCCAATTTATTGGAAAATGCTCCACCTATTTTTTACAAAACTTTAGAAGGTAATTGGTTACCTGGAGAAGTTTTGCATTGGGGTCAAGGTTATGCTTATGTCTCAACAGGAAACACTTGTGAGTGGTTGCCGACTAAGAGGTTGAGATTGTACCATGGCCAAGAGACCCTGGGATGAAGATTTCCTGCAGACATTTCCTGAACTGAATCTTCAAGCACGTATGTGTACTTATGGCACTAGGACCGCTAAACCACCTACCTGGGTCAGATAAAGAAATTGACCCAAGAGGCTGAGAAAGTAGTACAGCAGACTGGTCAGCCAGTCTCAGCTTCTACTTTGTTTTTGGCTATGGTGGTGATAGTCACCTGCCAGGTAGGAGAATCTGCTGAATTTACCTATTGGGCATATGTTCCCAATCCCCCTCTTTTCCAAGCAGTCTCGTGGGGAAAGAGTGAAATCCCAGTATATTCTAATGAAACTTCATGGATGCCAAGCCCTTATGACTCTGATTTACCCACATATCCTCACGAGGAAGGATTAAATGTTAGCAAGCACGAATTTGGTAGTCGACAAATGCCCATTTGTATAGGAAATGGCAGTCATTGTCTTCAACCTTCTCATGAGGCATGGGGTTTACGGTATAATCATTCTCATGTCGCTGCTCATTTGTTCTTATTATCTATAAAAAGCTTTAAGATTCTTAATTATACCAATATTTCTCATATATCTCCTTTGATACCTTTCTGTTCTTTACCTAATATAGATCCCGGAATAACTCATTTTTCCTGGACTCAGTGTCGAGGAAAATCGGCAAAGATTCTGGTCAATGGAATACAACAGGTTGTTGACTGGAGTCCACAGAGTGATTTAAGGGAAAAATTCTCTAACATTCCTTTAAAATGGCATAAAAGTAATAATTCCTTATCCAGTGATGCTAATGAAACTGTGGTTTGGTATGATACTGGTATGACTCCACCCATACTTCATTCTAATGGTTCCCTGACTTTTCAAGGTCATCTATGGAAATTGATGGCAGCTTTAGAACCATTACATACATAGGTTGGAAATATGACCATAAATATAACCAATAATGGAAGTATTCATATACAGTTATTGAAGAATGAAAGTAAATATGTCCAGGCTTGCATTAAACTTCCCTATGTGCTCCTTAAAGGACAAATTAGTTGGGATGTCCTACTGGACTTATTAATTGTACAGCTAATTGCACCTTTTATACATTTTTAAATACTTCAATACATATTAATTTTTCCTCAGAAAGTATATATATACTAAGAAGTAGATCTTAGATATGGATTCCAGTAAATTTGACTAGACCTTGGAGTCAGTCAGCAGGATTATCTCATGTATATGGTATCTTATGAACAATCTCACATAGAACAAAAAGAGCTATTGGAATACTTACAGCTATAGTATTAGGAATAATAGCTATTGCCACCACCACCTCTGTAGCAGGAGTGACTTTGCAACAAGGAATGCAAACTGCACAACAAGTTCAAGAATGGCATAAACACTCTTTTGAATTGTGGCAGCAACAGCATAATTTAGATTCTCAAATTTATCAAGAGTTATTGGACTTAAAACAAATTGTTACATCGTTAGGGGAACAAGTACATATATTAAAAATCCATGCAGTTTTGAAATGTGATTGGAATTTTACGCAGATATGCATAACCCCTGTTCAATTTAATGAAAGTAGAAATTGGACGGAGATAAAAGATTATTTATGGGGACATAGAAACCTAACTTTACAAATTGATCAATTAGGAGAAAGCATTACTTAAGCATTTTCTAAAGATTTTTCAGAAATAACTGGGGAAAGGTCCTAGAAGGCATAGCAAAAGGGTTATCAGAATTGAATCCCATTGAATGGGCCAAGGGATTATTTTCCATGACAGCACTAAATACTGGATCACTTATAATAATTATTTGTTTGTTTTTTAGTCTTTCAGTGCTGGAAACGAAGACGACAAACTGTGAATCAAAGATATGAAATTAGAACTGCCCTACGACATTGTAGAAGCCCAGTCATATAAAATAAAAAAGGGGGAAATGTAGGGACTTGCTGGAATATTCCCCTTTGTCTCAGAAAACAGCAAGGGGAAGCACCCATTTGAAAACACTGGGTGCATTAAAGGATCTGGAACTCAGATTGAACTCTTGAAATCCTGGACTCGCAAATGAGACAGGAAGACGGATCTGCAAACAGAAAGGCTGATAAAGAGAAACATGTGCACGCACTGTTCTCATAAGAGAACAATCTGAAAAAGTAAAAACACAGATCCTTGTTATTTCTGGCATGGGAAAAAGACAGATTAAAGAGTACAATTTAGACTAGAACTCAAAGAATTGGCTTTCATCCCTTTTCAGAAGGTATAAAAATAAAGTTGCAGCTCACATCGTGGCTGTAGTCTTGTATCGTCTATGTGTGTGTTTGTCTCTTTGTGTCTCATTTCACTTATCCGGTAGGCAACATTTTCAATCTTTTCTCCATCTATTGTGATGCTGCTTATTAGACCAGTTGTGAGAATTTTCATTTTCTTTATGTTGAGATGTAATCCATACTCCAGACTGTAGTCTTCAGTCTCCATCAGTAAGTGCTTCAAGTCATCTTCACTTCTGGAAAGCAAAGTTGTGTCATCTGCATATCACGGGTTGTTAATGAGTCTTCCTCCAATCCTGATGCCACACTCTTCTTCATATAGTCCAGCTTCTAGGATTATTTGCTCAACATACAGGTTGAATAAGTATGGTGAAGGAACATAATCCTGAAGCACTTCCTTCCTGATTTTAAACCATGCAATGTTCCCTTGTTCTGTTTGAACAAGAGCCTCCTGGTCTTTGTACAGCCTGTCACAGGCACAATTAAATGTTCTAGAATCCCCATTCTTCTCAATGTTATCAATAATTTGTTATGACTCACACAATCTAATGTTTTTGCATAGTCAATAAAACACAAGTAAACATCTTTTCTGGTATTCTTCGTTTTGAGCAAGATCCATCTGACATGGGCAATGATATCCCTCATTCCATGTCCTCTTCTGAATCCAGCTTGCATTTCTGGAAGTTCTCTGTCAACTAGCACTGCAACCATTTTTGAACTATCTTCAGCAAGATTTTACTTGTGTGTGATATTAATGATATTGTTTGATAATTTCCACATTCTGTGGCATCCCTTTTCTTTGGAATAGGTACAAATATGGATTTCTTCCAGTCAGTTGGTCAGGTAGCTGTCTTCCAAATTATGGGCATAGATGAGTAACTACCTCCAGTGTGGCAGTTGAAACATCTCAATGGGTATTCTGTCAATTCCTGGAGACTTGTTTTTCGCCAATTCCTTCAGTGCAGCTTTGACTTCTTCCTTCATTATCATTGGTTCTTAATCATATCCCACCTCCTGAAATGGATGAACATTGACCAATTCTTTTTGGTACAGTGACTCTCTATATTCCTTCCATCTTCTTTTGATGTTTTCTGCATCATGCAATATTTTTCCCATAGAATCTTTCAATATTACAACTGAAGGCTTTATTTTTTTCTCAATTCATTCAGCTTGAGAAATGCCAAGTGTGTTCTTCCCTTTTGTATTTCCAACTCCATGTCTTTGCACATTTCATTATAATTGACTGTCTTCTCAAGATGCTCTTTGAAAGCTTCTGTTCAGCTCCTTTTCTTGTCATTTCTGCCATTTGCTTTAGCTACTATCCACTCAAGGGCAAGTTTCAGAGTCTCTTCTGACATCCATTTTGGTCTTTTCTTCCTTTCCTGTCTTTTTAATGACATTTTGCTTTCTTCATGGATGATGTCTTGATGTAATCCCACAATTCCTCTAGTTTTTGGTCATTGGTGTTCAATATACCAAATCTATTCTTTAGATGGCCTCTAAATTCAGAAGGGATAAACTCAAGGTCATATTTTGGCTCTCATGGCCTTGTTTTAATTTTCTTCAGCTTCAGCTTGAACTTGCATATGAGCAATTGATAGTCTATTCTATAATCAGCTCCCAGTCTTGTTTAAGCTGAAGATATTAGTTTCTCCATTGCCTCTTTCCACAGATGTAGTTGATCTGATTCTTTTGTATTTCATGTGGCAAAGTCCACATGTATATATGCCATGTTGCTGAAAAAATTATTTGCAATGAATAAGTCATTGGTCTTGCAAAATTCTATCATATGATCTCCAGCTTCATTGCTATCACTAAGGCAATATTTTCCAAATACTGGTGATTCTTCTTTGTTTCCAACTTTTGCATTTCAATCACCAGTAATAATCAACACATCTTGATTGCATGTTTGGTCAACTATCAGACTGCAGAATTGGTAAAATTCTTCTATTTCCTCATCTTTGGCTTTGGTGGTTGGTGTGTAAATTTGAAGAGTAGAATTAGCTGGTTCCTTATAGGAGTATGGATATTATGCTATCACTGACAGCATTGTACTTCAGGAAAAATCTTAAACATTTTTTATGATGATGAATGCCACGTCATTTCTCTTCAATTTGTCATTCCTGGAACAGTAGATCATATGGTTGTCTGATTCAAAATGGCTCAAACTAGTCTATTTCAACTCAGTAATGTCCAGGATATTGATCTTTATGCATTTCATTTCATTTGTGACAACTTCCAATTTTCTTGTATTCATACTTCATACATTCCATGTTCCAATTGTTAATGGATGTTTGCAGCTGTTTCTTCTGCTGCTTTTTGAGTCATGCCACATCTGCTAATGGAGGTCCAGAATGCTTTACTCCAACCTGTCATTAAGGTCGGCTCTACTCAGAGAAGGCAGCTCTTCCCCCATTGTATTTTGAGTGTTTTCTTACCTGAGGGGCTCATCTTCTGGCACTATATCAGACAATGTTTCAGGGCTATTCATAAAGTTGCCCAGTAATATATCAGATGGTGTTTCACTGCTATTCATAAGGTTTTCACCAGACAAATCTTTGAGAAGTGGATGACCCCATCCTTCTTTTGAGTCTGTCTTAGTATGGAAGGTCTGCTGAAACCTGTCCACCATGGGTGACCTTGCTGGTATTTGAAATACTGGTGGCATAGCCTCACAGCAAAACACAAGCCATCACAGTATGACAAACTGGTAGACAAGTGTTGGTCTTTTATTAGTACTATGTTAAAAATCCTCTTTACTGGTAAGTTTGTTAAATTATTTTCTGAAATTTTTTTTCTAAAATGTTTGAAGCTTTTCATTTTACATTTATTTCTTCAGGAATTAATTTGGGTATACGCTGTGCAATATAACACCTTTTTATAATTATTTTATTACATTTATTGTGGCGAAAACATACACAATAAGACATTTGCCAACAAAACGACTTCCCTATTTACAGCTCAGGGACATGAATGACATTTTTCATGTTGTGCCACCATTATTACTATACTTTTCCAAATTATTCCGCCACCATTATCATAAACTCAATGTCCCTCAAAACAAAAGCTTTCCCTTTCCTCCCTCCCTCCTACCCCTGGTAACCACTAGTAATCTTTGGTTTGTACATACATTTAACTTTTTTTTCCAACCTATCTAGGAATTTAGGCTCCCTTCCCCTCCATTCCTGGTAACCAACAAAAATATTTTCCTTCTATTTATAAACTTTTCCTTGACTTTTTATAATAGTGGACTTGCAAATTCTATCACATGATCTCCAGCCTCATTTCTACCACTAAGGGCATATTTTCCAACAACTGGTTATTCTTCTTTGTTTCCAAATTTTGCATTTCAATCACCAATAATAATCAACACATCTTGATTGCATGTTTGGTCAAATTTCATGTGATTTCTGTGATTGACTTATTTCACTCAGCATAATGTTCTACAAGTTCATCCACATTATGTGGTGTTTCATAGATTCTACATTATTCTTTAGGGTTGCAGAGTATTCTATTGTGTGTGTGTACCACAGTTTATTTATCTATTCCTTGGATCATGGGCACGTAGATTGTTTTTGCTTTTGTGAATAGTGCTGCAATGAACATGGGTGTGCATATATCTGTTTGTATCCTGACTCTTACTTCTTTAGGATATATACCTAGTAATGGGATTGCTGGATCAAATGGTATTTCTATTTCCAAATTTTTAAGGTATCGCCATACAGATTTCCACAGTGGTTGTATCAATTTACAGTCCCATCAGCAGTGTATGATAGTCCCAATCTCCCCACATCCTCACCAGCGTTTATTACTTTCTGACTTATTGAACTTTGCTCTTAGTGCTGGTGTGAGATGGTATCTCATGTTTGTTTTGACATGCATCTCTCTAATGGCTAATGATCACAAACATTTCTTCATGTGTGTATTGGCTGCCTGAATATCTTCTTTGGTGAAGTGCCTGTTCAAATCTTCTGCCTTTTTTTTTAATCAGATTGTCTTTTTTGATGTTGAGGTGCTGGCATTTTCTATAGAGGACCATTTTTTCCCCACAAAGATAACCAATTTGCAAACTTAATCCTTTCCCTAGATATCTGCAATGCCACAGCCTCTTTCTTGTTTCAATCTTTCCCGTATGTGTTGGCTTATTTCTTACCCTTGGTTATGTTCCTCTTGTCAATTTGTTGATCTTAGTCCACAGTCACGTTGTTGTTATGTTGTTGTTAGGTGCCAACAAATCGTCTCCAACTTGTAAGAACACTGTGTACAACAGAATGAAACACTGCTTGGTCCTGCGCCAGCCTCACAAAGCTTGTTATACCTGAGCCCATTGTTGCAGCCACTGTGTCAATCCATCTTGTTAAGGCCCTTCCCCTTTTTTGATGACCCTCCAACAACCACATTATTTTAATTAAACATGTTGTTGTTGAAGTTAGTTGCCGGAGCGTTGTTTCTGCCTCATGGTATTCCTATATGTGTAGTATATAACTACTCATCAGGATTTTAAGGCTGTGACCTTTTGGAAGCAGATTGCCAACCCTATCTTCTGAGGTGCCCCTGGGTGAATTCAAACTGCCAACCTTTTGGCTCGTAGTGGAACACTTAACCATTTGTGCTACCCAGGGACTCCATAAATTTATAATAGGTCTTCATTTACAGCTATAAATGATTTTTCAAACTCTACTTCATCAGTATCTTTTCCATTCTTATGTGTTTGCTACTTTATGTTAATTTTAAAATCTTGTAGTTATTTAAAATAAATAAATAAATAAAAGCCTGTAGGGTTATGACTGCCATTGTTTGAAGCTAGATTAATTTGGACAATATATACAATTGAATACATTATTAAGAGCTTTATGGTATAGTCTTCCCATACATCAACATAGAATCTCTTAATTTATTTTTATTTTGTTTTTTATTAATACTTTTCCATATAATATTTTTTAGTATTACCATATTGGTTTTATCATCTTGTCAATAGTGATGTAATGAACAGTGGTGTACAAATTTCTGTTTGTGTGGCTGCTCTCAGTTCTTTTGAGTATATATCTAGGATTGGGGTTGCTGGGTCATATGGTAATTCTAGGTTAACTTTTTAAGGTGTCACCAAAGTGTTTGCCACAGAAGATTTACCATTTTAAATTCTCACCAGCAATGGATAGAGGTTACAGTTTTTCCACATCTTCACCTACACTGGTTATTTTCTATTTTTTTTATCATACCATTCTAAACCCAAACCAAACTCACTGCCATCGAGTCGATTCTGACTCATAGCAACCCCCCTTCAGGATTCTGAGGTGGTAAATTTTTACGGAAGTAGATTGTCCAGTCTTCTTCCATGGAGTGGCTGGTGGGTTTGAACCACCAACCTTCTGGTTAGCAATCAAATGCCCTAGGCACTATGTCACCAGCCCTCCTTATACCATTCTAGTGGAGTGAAATGATAACTCACTGTGGTTTTAATTCACATCTCCTTAATGAATATTGGAAGGAGGTCTAGTGGCATAAAGCGTAAGGCATTTGGGTGCTAATCAGAAAGTCAGCAGTTCAAACCCACCAGCTGCTGTGTGAGAAGAAGATGAGAAAATTTATTTCTGTAAAGATTTATAGCCTTGGAAACCCAATAGGGGTCATTATGAGTTGGCATTGACTTGATGGCAGTGGGAGGTCCTGAGTAGTGTGAACAGTTAATGTCATTCACTGATACCTGAAAGTTTGGAAGTGTGAGTCCACCCAGAGGTGCTTTGGAAGAAAGGCCTGGCAATATATTTCCAAAGATTAAACATGAAAATCCTATGTTGCATGTTTCTACTCTGACACACATGGGGATGCCATGAGTCAGAATCAACTCAACAGCAACTCACTATAATATAAAGTCGTGCCACTTAATGTCCATTATATGTTCTGTGAAATAGGATGGTATGTGATTTGCATGTTATGTGAACAGCATATTGTAGTCTGATCATGCTTTTTCTTTAATTATCTCGAACAAGCTTCTTGCTTTAGCAGTGATCATCAATGTGCTGAGAGGGATTCATTTTTGTGCTTGATCCTCAATGGCTGTCAGTAACAATTTCTCCATATTTGATATAGGTACCTCTCACATTTTTCATCTGCCTTGTTACTGTCAGTGGAGTCAATCCTTTAAGAACTTGGAAAATTTTTCTTTGTTTTTGAGGATCATCATGTTGTCGAGTATAACATGACTAAATTATGAGCAATAACATTTACTGATTTTCCATCTTCATGTTGTTTAATAACCTTTTGTTTCATTTCCAAATAGATCCTTCTCCTTTGTCTCGCTGCTGCTATCAGTAGCACTGGTTTTGCTGCCTTTGGGGGCCACGATGCACTTCCGAGTAATATTTTCAAAAGAAAATTAAACAAAGAGATAATACTACAATAATCAAGAGATGCGTGATGCAGGAAATTGGATGCTGCTGCCTACAAGTCAAAGCATACATTGTTATACAATAAACTTTCTAGGTAGAAAGTACAGTACAGTACATATATAAACCAGTAACACAGGCATTTATTATGACAGTCAAGACATATGTATTATAGGTTATATATGTATTATACTATTATATGCCTGGCAGTGCTATCACTTTGTATACAAGAAACATGAGATATACATGATATGTGTGGGAAGCTGTTGTATTTACTATGTCCTATTCTTCAATAGGGATCTCTGAACTTTATTATAAGCTATGGCACCATGAACATATATGTGGTCAGACATTGCTCAAACACATGTTATGCAGCACATGATTGTATATAGCACATGTATTGAGCATCTTTTCATGAGCTTGTTGGCAAATTTAAAGATGTATGTGTTTTAATTGGCTTTCCTTAACACTGTTCTTGTAGGGGAAGTATGGCTGTTGCCATGTTACCACCAGGTAGAGGTAAAAGTCCAAATTTTCCACTTGATTTTCAATGACACCTGAGAGGAGTTATTCCTGCTGGCAAAGGGTGGGAGCTACAACACCCCAAATGTTTCCACTGACACCACAGTGGTCTTGGTACCACTTGGTGATAGTGGAAGTCCTGACTCTCCACTAGCTCTTCTCTGATACTATCTTGGTTGAGAGGGTGGGGCATGGAATTCAGGCTTCTCATTTGGCTGGTCCACTGACACTGTGGATAAGGGGGAGGGCATTACTACCTAGTGAATACGAAAGTCCCAGCTCCCTACTTGGCTTTTTCTGACACTATTCTGATGCAGTGTCATATTACAGCCTTCAGGCATTTTAGGCTTCTCACACAGCTCTGCTTGCATGGGTAACAATGGGGACAGACTTTTTCTCTGTGATGTTTAGCTGCCATAGAGTGTTTATTTTCTAAAATTTTCTGTCTTTCTAGGGTGTACTCTTTCTGTTCCTTTAACTAGAGAAAGTAGGCTTGGGGAGGGGCATGCTTTTTTATTTTTCTTTTTTAAAAATCTGTGCCTGTTGGCATGTCTAGGTTAGCAGCTTCCTCAACTCCAAGTCTGGGATATATAAGGCAAAAAGAAAACCCAGGGAACTTTCCACTGTGTTCTTTGGGGCCTGAGGTCCCTAGCTAGTCTTCTGTATTCTCTTCACCTTTTAGGCTGTTGGTTTTATCTAAAGACCAGAGCTTTTCATTTTACTTAGTGGGAGAAATAGGGAAAAGTGTATCAATTCCATCTTCCCAGAAGTGGAAGTACTCTGCTTTACTTTTAAGTGTAAAACATCTCTATTAAACCTATATCTCAAGAACACCATAAATATGAAAATTTTAGTAGCTATGCAATCTTTGAATTCTCATGCTTATTAGGAGGAAAGAACTTAAATCGTCTGATTCTTCAAAAGTACATTTTAATTTTTACAATACAGTGGGGATTATTGTTGATTATGTTTTTTCACTCTTTAGATAAAGTTCTCATATATTCTCCACCAATCCTTAATGACCTCCTCCTTTCTTATCTATTTATTATCTTATTCAGCAGGGAGAAAATATTTACAATCAAAGAATTTTCCCTTTACTCTAACACCAAATTCATCAATTTATTTAATGCCATAATATCTGTCTTTTGTGCTTCAAGGCAAAAAGGGCAAATGTGCTTATTGTTGTTAGTTGCCATGGAGTCTGTTGGGACTCATGTTGACCCCTAGGTACAACAGAACAAAATACCGCTTCGCCCTGAGCTATCCACACAATTGTTGCTATGTTTGAGTCTGTTGTTGCAGCCACTGTGCCAAACCACCTCATTGAGGGTCTTCTTCTCTTTTGCTGACCCTCTACAAGCGTCATGTCCTTGTCCTGGGACTGGACTCTCCTGATGTTGCTATTAGGTGCTGTGGAGTCAGCTCTGATCCATAGCAACCCTGTGTAGAATAGGATGAAACACTGCCCAGGGTCCTGTTCCGTCCTCACAATCCTTGCGCTGCTTGGCCCCATCATGGCAGCCACTGTGTCAATTCATCTCATTGAGGGGCTTCCATTTTTTGTTGACCTTCTACTTTACCAAGAATGATATCCTTCTGCAGGGAATGGTCCCTCCATGTAACATGACCAAAGTACCAAAAGTCTCACTAACCTTGTTTCTAAGGATCATTCTGGCTGTACTTCTTTCAAAACAGATGTTCTGGAATTCCATGGCATATTCAGTATTCTTTGCCAACACCACAATTCAAAGGCATCAACTCTTCTTTGTTCTTCCTTCATGGTCCAGCTTTCACACGCATATGAGGCAATTGAAAATAACATGGCTTGGGCTAAGTGTACTTTAGTCTTCAAAGTGACTTCTTTGCTCTTTTAAGACTTTAAAGAGGTCTTTTGCAGACCTGCCCAGTGTAAATACATTGCCAGATTTCTTGACTGCTGCTTCCATGGGCATTGATTATGGATACTAGTAAAATTAAATTCTTGACAACTTCAATCTCAATCTTTTCTCCACTTATCATGATATGTATATATATACACACACACACACACACACACATATATATGTATACATATATTTATATGTCTGATGTTTCTCAAGTTGAAAATACCTAATTGCAATTTGTTCTTTTAATTAAAAATTGTTTCTCTTGATTCTTCTCATTTTTTCCCAAAAAAAGAGTTATGTTTATCAAAAATATATATGAACCTAGTTTAAAGATGCAAATGAGTCTTTACCACACATTTTGTTAAATCCAAGAGAAAAAAATCTATCTCCTGCTTCTTCTGCTTTTCACAAAACCCCAATTGTCATTTTTCCTTTCACAGAATTATAGCTTTCAAATTACATTTGTATTTTAAATTACTTTACTTGACTTGCTAATATTTGATTTCTTAAATTTTAGAAATTATATACTAATTTATCATTATAGAAAATAAGAATTTAGTACTTTTTACCCTTCTCTCATCTACATGTACACTCTCCATGATCTTATTTTACCAATAGTTATTGTGTAATTTTGGTTAAATCAGTATTCAGTACTTAGCTTACGACTGCAACTGGCATTTACAAATGAGTAGGGAGTAAATTATGATAATAATTCTTCCTTTTCTGTGCGTTTTTTTTTTTTTTTCTCTTAGACTTCTCATTCACTGCTGTCAAGTGGAGTCTGACTCATAGCAATTCCTCCTTGGGTTTCTGAGGCAGTATCACTACCAAAGTAAATTGCCCAATCTTCCTTTCAAGGAGTGGTTGGTGGGTTTGAACCTCCAGGCTTTTGGTTAGCAGTCAAATGCTTTAGGCACTACGTCACAAGAGCGCCTAGAGTTAGTCTTTTTTTTTTTTTTCCTCTGCTTATTATTCTATATACTTATTCTAGTTTAACCTTAAAAATCTCCATGTAATTTAGTCTCTTTACATTCCTTTAACTCATAGCTTACATGTGGAACAAAACTCAAAATCATAGAAAAGACCAGGCTTACTGGTCTGATAGAGACTGGTGAAACCCCCAAGACTATGGTCCCAAGCCATCCTTCAGGCCTGGAATTGAATTTATTCTGTGGCTTCCAGCCAAACACTAGACAGGCAGATAGGGTAAACATTTACACCAGGTAGACACACTCCTTAGAACAATCAACCATGGGAGATCTGAAAGGGGAGTATTTGCATAGGGAGATAGCTCTGAGGGCAGGAATACACAGGAGAGAAGGACACAGGGAAAAGGTAGCCACAGGGAAGAGGGTTGTTACATTGTGGGATTGCAATCAATGTCATGAAACAGAATGTGTATGAAAAGTTGTATGGAAAATGAATTTGCTCGGCAAACTTTTACCCCCTCCTCTCCCCACAAAGGAAACTTGATTGATATTTGACTGAATATAAAATTTGCCATATCTTCTATTTGCTCTCAGTATTTTGAAATTTCTTAGAAATATTCCTTGATGTGGATCTTTTTTTATCCCTTATTCTGTATAGTCAGTGTGCCCTTTGAATCTGGAAACATGTTATTCAGCTTTGAACTTTTTTTTTTTCTTTTTTAATTATTACATCAATGAAGAGACCATTCTCTGGAGAAGGATGTCATGCTTGGTAAGGTGGGGGGTCAACAAAAGAGGGGAAGGCCCTCAACGAGATGGGTTGACACAGTGGTTGCAGCGATAGGCTCAAGAATAACAGGAATCACGGAGCTGGCTCAGGATGGGGCAGTGTTCTGTTTTGCTGTGCATAGGGTCACTATGAGTCAACTTGACGGCACCTAACAAACAATTAGATCAATAATTTCCCTTAATTCCATTGTGTTTTTTCTCTGTAACTTCTATTGCTCAGATAATATACCTCAAGGACTGATCCTCTGATTTTCATGTCACTTCTATTTTTCATTTATTACCTTTTCTATTTTATTTTATGGGAGATTTTTTTTAAAAAAACAATTTTACTTTTCAAACCCATTGAGTTTTCATTTGTGCCCTAATCTTTTTAAGTTCTAAGTGCTCTTTTTCATATTCTAATTGCTCTCTCTTTTCTTTGCATTCTGCTCTTTTAGTTCATGGATGTAACATTTATTACTTTGAGCATATAAATGATTATTTTTTTAGATTTTCTTATTTCTGCATAATTTTTGTTTTTTTCCCAGTTGCTTATTTATCCTTATGTATTTCATTTTGGTCTTTTTCTTTCTTTTTAGAGATCTTCTTCAGATATCTAGTCATCCTGAGTTGTCCAATCACACATAAGCAGGATACACATCAGTGTGACTGACTGTAGGGCACCCAGGTTGACAAATTTTGGTTAAAGATTCTATAGAGGAATCCTATAAAAAGTGTGGAAAATGCAGAACAGAATTTCAAATTCTCATGAAATCCATAATTTCTGGCACAGAGGCTGGATGAGCTCCAGAAACTACTGCCCTGACATAATCTTTAAACCTTGAACCAAAAATATCCCCTGAAGTATTTTCTAAACTAAACAATAGTTTAGTTAAATTAGTACAAAATCTCAACCTTGAGCATTATGGTTTTTTTCAGGAGTTGCTGTGTACCAGTTGTTGTTGTTATGTGTCGTCGAGTTGGCCCCGACTTATAGCGACCCCTCCTTGGGTTTCCGAGGCAGTATCACTACAGAAGTAGGATTGCCCAACCTTCCTTCCGAGGAGTGGCTGGTGGGTTTGAACCGCCAGCCTTTTGGTTAGCAGTCAAGTACCTTAGGCACTACGCTACCAGAGCTCCTGTGTACTAATTGGTCATCCAGAAATGTTTTTAACAGGATATTCCTGTTCCAACTAGAACGCAGGCAGTAGCCCCCTAATGAACGTCTGAATTGCAGATAATTCCTACTTGCCCTTTAAGCAGGGCTTTGAACCCATTTAACTAGTTCTGTCATGGCTGATAAAGAGAAAGAAGAACAGACCTGAATTTTCACAAATTGGTGTTTTGCCAGGGTAACCAGAATGGTAAAAAATGACAAGTTAAATCCTTGGAATGGGAAACTCAGCAGAGGTATGGTGAGCCCTTTCGGGAGCCTGATACATGAGACTGGATTATTGGCAGGACTGTGGAGAGCCACACACATTCAAAGTGTTGTGACTGGAACACCATCTTTGAGCAGGGTCCCATTGTTTCAACTCTGGTCCCTGATTCAGAACCCTGCTTTAATGTTATGTAAACTTGCCCACACTTTGAAATTGAACCAACCCCTACTCACAACAAAGATTTCATCACAATCACCTTCACATACTGCATGTGCAGCTTGTAAATCATTGAAAAGGCTTTGAGTCATTTCTTACACTAAAGTAAAAGGCCCCAAACCCCCTAGAGCCAGGAAAGGGAGGGAGCAGAAGAGGCTGGGGACCTCAGGAGTGACAGGATATCCAGGTAAAAGGGGCAGGAGGCAAAGCTATGCCCTAAGCCCCTAGAGGCAGGAAAAGGAGGGAACAGGAGAGCACTGGGGCCTCAGGAGCAGCAGGATCCAGGTAAAGGGGAGGGAGGCAAGGCTAGACCCCAGCCCCCTAGAGCTAGGAAAGGGAGAGAGTGGCCAGGGACAACAAAGTGGCAGGTTCCAGTTGTAAGAATTAGGTAAGGGGAGGGCGCAGAGGTTTCCAACAGCTAAGAGAGACAAATTTGTCTGTCAGTGTGTCATCCTGTGGGGCTTGTACATTGCTGTGAGGCTTGAGGCTGTGCCACTAGTGTTTCAGACTCCAGCAGAGTTGCACATGGTGCACAGGTTTCAATGCAGCTTACAGACTGAGACAGACTAGGAAGAAGGAAGAGTCATTCACTTCTCAAAAACTGGCCAGGGAAAACCTTATGAATAGCAGAGAAACACCATCTGACACATTACTGGGCAACTTTATGAATAGCTTAGAAACATTGTCTGACACAGTTCAGGAAGATGAGCCCTTTAGGTCTGAAAGCACTCAAAATAGGACTGGGAAAGAGCTGCCTCATCAGAGTAGAACAATTTTAATAATACCAATAAAGTAAGTCTTTCACAATCTCCACGTGCTGTTGTGGCACAACTCAAATTGAGGAGAAACAACTACAAACATCCAGTAATAATCAGAACATGGAATGTACAAAGTATGAATCTAGGAGAATTGAAAGTTGTCAAAAAAGAAATGGAATGCATAAAGATTGATATCCTAGGCATTAGTGAGCTGAAATGGACTGGTTTTGGGCATTTTGAATTAGACAACCATATGATCTACTATACCTGGAATGAAAAATTGAAGAGGAATGGTGTGGCATTCATCATCACAAAGGATGTTTCAAGATCTGTTCTGAAGTACAATGCTGTCAGTGATAGGATAATATCCATATGCCTACAAAGAAGACCCATTAATGCTACTATTATTCAAATTTACACACCAACCACCAAAGACAAAGATAAGGAAATGGAAAATTTTTATCAACTTCTGCAGTCTGAAATTGACTGAACATGCAATCAAGATGTGTTGCTTATCACTAGTGATTGTAATACAAATGTTGGAAACAAAAAAGAATCACGGGTAGTTAGCAAATTTGACCTCGGTGACAGAAATAACACTGGAGATTGCATGATAGAATTTTGCAAGACCAAAGACTTATTCATTGAAAATACCTTTTCTCAACAACACAAATGGTGGCTATACACATGGACTTCACCAGATGGAGTATACTGGAATCAGATTGACTACATCTGTGGCAAGAGGTAATGAGAAAAGCTCAATATCTTCAGCCAAAACCAGGCCAGGAGCTTATTGTGGAACAGACCTTCACCTGCTCATATGCAAGTTCAACTTGAAGTTGAAGACAAAACAAGTCCATGAGAACCAAAATATGATCTTGAATATATCACTCCCGAATTTAGAGACCATCTAAAGAATATATTTGATGCATTGAACACTAATGACCGAAAACCAGAAGAATTGTACGATGACATTAAGAGCATCATCCATGAAGAAAGCAAGAGGTCATTTAAAATAAAAGAAAGAGAGAAAAGACCAAATTGATGTCAGAAGAGATTCAGAAACTTGCACTTGAATGAAGAGTGGCTAAAGAAAAGGGAAGAAATGAGAAGATCAAAGAACTGAACTGAAGGTTTCAAAGAGCAGCTCGAGCAGACAAAGCCAATTACTATAATGAAATATGCTAAGACCTGGAGTTAGAAAACCAAATCGGAAGAACATGCTTGAAATTTTTTTTCAAGCTGAAATAACTGAAGAAAAATTTTAAGCCTTGAATTGCAGTATTGAAAGATTCTATGGGCAAAATATTGAATGATGCAGGAAGCATCAAAAGAAGATGGAAGGAATACACAGAGTCATTGTACCAAAAAGAACTGGTCGATCTTCATCCATTTCAGGAAGTGGCATATGTTCAAGAACCAATGGTATTAAAGGAAGAAGTCAAAGCTGCACTGGAAGAATTGGAGAAGAACAAGACTCCAGGAATTGACGGAATACCCGTTGAGATATTTCAACAAACGGATGTCCCACTGGAGGCACTCATTTGGTTATGCCAAGAGATTTGGAAGACAACTACCTGGCCAACTGACTGGAACAAATTCATATTTGTACCCATTGCAAAGAAAGGTGACCCCATAGAATGTGGAAATTATTGAACAAAATCATATCTCATTCAAGTAAAATCTTACTGAAGATAATTAAAAAATGGTTGCAGCAGTACATTGACAGAGAACTTCCAGAAATGCAAGCTGGATTCAGAAGAGGACATGGAATGAGGGATATCATTGCTGATGTCAGATGAATCTTAGCTGAAAACAAAGAATACCAGAAAGCTATTTGATTGTGTTTTATTGACTTTGCAGAAGCATTGGATTGTGTGGATCATAAAAAATTGTGGATAACATTGAGAAGAATGGGAATTTCTGCACACTTAATTGTACTCATGAGGAACCTGTTCATAGACTAGGAGGCTGTCATTCAAACAGAAAAAGGGAACACTACAGGGTTTAAAATCAAGAAGGGAGTGTGTCAGGGTTGTATCCTTTCACCATACTTATTCAATCTGTATGCTGATCTACAAATTTTTTAAGACCTACTTAGAAATGGATTTATTTCATAACCCTGGGACTGTCTGTGGATTGTATATTGTCAGCACATCTGCAATTTGTGGGCTGCAACACTTTTGCAGAATGAATGGTGGAAATTAATCCAGAAAGAGCTACCTAATATGCAAGGTAAATAAGCTGCGACCCCAAAATTCAGTGACTACTTTGTGCTAAACTGTCCCTCACATAATTTGTTCTTCTCTCTCAAAGCCATATTCATCCTGGAAGAAAGGGAGATTCAAGAAGGTACTTCTGATGGATGTGTTTGTTGTTAGGTACTGTGGACTCAGCTGTGACTCACAGCAACCGTATGTACAACAGAACAAAATGTTGCCTACTCCTGCCCCATCCTCACAATCCCTGCTATGCTTGAGCTTGTTGTTGCAGCCACTGTGTCAATCCATCTTGTTGAGGACCTTTCCTCTTTTCACTGACTCTCTTCTTTACCAAGTATGATATCTGTGGTAGTAAAGGTTATGTGTCAATTTGCCTGGGCCTGACTATAGTTATTGCCCATGATGAGATTGGTAATCAACTCCATGGTGGAATCTACCAGAGAAGCCTTAGGGTTGTGGTCTACGTCCAGTATTGCAGTGAATTGCTTGATGTGGCCATTCTAGCCATTGTCCTCCATTCTGTGATGTTTTGTAAATCCCATTATCCATGCCTGTTTGGGGTGGTGTGGTAGTTAAGGTCAGGTATCAACTTGGCTGGGCAGCTGGTAGTAGTCATTCCCTATAATGACTGGCAATTGACTCTGTGATGGGATTTTGGTTATTTCTATTGGGACAACACAGGTGGACTGTATCTTGAGTCCTGCCTTGCTGGAGGATATAATTCAAATCATCACCCTTATCACCACAAATCTCCTGGGAAGATTCGCCCTCCTCTTGCTCTGGTTTTGCGTCTTAGATCATCCTAATCTCACCCCTGGATTTGGGACAGCAGCCGTCATCTGATCTGTTGATCGAGGTTCATCAAACCCGAGAGTTGGGAGGATCTGCCAGACCTACTCACGGACCTGGGACTCGCCAGCCTGCCAGCCTCCACCACTACTACGTGAGATGAACCCTTGGGTGTCTATAAGTTCTGTGAGGTGTTACAGCGAAATACAGAACCCTAAGACTGGGGAAATTACTGGGAGGAGGAGGAGGAGTTAATGTCTGAAATGATGGAGTGGTACGGTAGTTTGGACATTTAGGACATCTTTAACCTCCGCCTCATGGGTACTGGCCTCGTGCTGATCTTTCTAAGAGAAATTGTTCAAGCAAGTATATAAGGAGTTTGGAGAAAGGTATCTAAGCTTTTGTCATGTTTGGACCCTGAATGTAGCCAAGTCTTTATTCAGCAGCCTGCAATGCCTTGCCAATCTTGGGACTTTTTCTGAACTTGAACTAGTGGCCTCCCATGTTGTTTGATAAACTTGGGACTGTGCCTCTTTACTTGTCAACCTTGGGTTTGCCAGCCTCAGCAGTCATCAGCTGCCTGAGTTAAGAAAAGCTTCCAGCTTCAGTGGGCCAGGAGCAAGAGGCAGAGCTGAAGCCTGAGGTTGAGGGGTTTTTCCCCAGCCCCTGGAGCTGGCACTTTGAACTCACACTTCTAGCCTCCAAACCTGTAAGAGAATAAACTCCTATTTGTTAAAGCCATTCATTTGTGTTATTATCTGTTAGAGCAACACAAAGTAACCAAAACAATATCCTTCTCCAGGAAATGATCCCTTCTGACAACATGACCAAAGTACGTGAGATGAAATCTGGCCATTCTTACTTCCAAGGAACATTCTAGCTGTACATCTTCCAATACAGATTTGTTCATTCTTCTGGCAGTCCATGGTACTTTCAGTATTCTTTGTATGGGCAACACCATAATTCAAAGACATCAACTCTTCAGTCTTCTTTATTCATTGTCCAGGTTTCACTTGCATATGAAGCGATTGAAAATACCATGGCTTATTAGTTATGCACATCTTCCTCTTTAAAGTGACATCTTTACTCCTTAACTATTTAATGAGGTAGCCCAGTGCAACATGATGTCTGATTTCTTGACTGCTGCTTTGATGGGTGTTGATTGTAGATCCAAGTAAAATGAAGTTCCTGAGAACTTCAATCTTTTCTTCTTTTATCATGATCCTGTTTATTGGTACAGTTGTGAGGAGTGTTGTTTGATGTTGAGGTGTAATGCACAATGAAGATTGTAGTTTTTGATCATCATCAGTAAGTTCTTCAATTCATCTTCACATTCAGCAAGCAAGGTTGTGTCTTCACATTCAGCAAGCAAGGTTGAAGTCACTGAGAAATCCAACTTTCCATTAACTTAAATGCACATCTAAGAAATTTTAATGTTAGGTTTAATATTCACATAATGTTGTATGCACCCAGAAGAGCTGTTTCTCTTCTCTGTTATTACCTGATTCTGTTTTGATTTTTATTAAGCACATAAGAAGTTCTACTGAAGCAAATACTTTACATTTATGGGTAAAGATGTCTGCTCAGGCTAGGCTTTTTTGACAAGGGTAATGATCTCATTAGTTATTTAAATAGCTTAAATAGTGCCTCAGAGAGTAAGAAGATCTGCTATTAAGGAAAGAAAAAGCATAACTGAGTTGTGTCATTAATGAATTGAGCTGTTCATTACCTAATCTTTTCAAAAGTCTCTAATGATGGCCTAACCAGGACAAAATCTTTGCAGCTCTATCATCAATGACTTTGAAATAATCATAACAACAAAAAAATAAGAACAGCCAACTTTTACTGAGGTCTTACTATATGCTAGCCACATATGGGAATATATAATGCCTGAGAAGATAAACTAAACTAATTCATTTGGCTAGCTACTATATATCTCACTCAAGTTATACCCAAATTTATTAAATTAGGTCAATTGACATAATTGTCCAACTGCTCAAAATTGCACAGATGGTGAATATAGGCAGATCTAGAAGGTTCATGATTCATGAGATGGTATATATCACATCTTGTCTCTATGGGAAGGGAAATTCCTTCCTCATAGACAAAACAAATTTCCATCCTAGGGTAGCTGCTAACCAGAACCTCTGTGATTCAAACTCACCAGCCACTCTGTGGAAGGAAGATGGGGCAATCTGCTTCTGTAAAGATTTACAGCCTTGGAAACACAATGGGGATTGCTATGAGTCAGAATCAACTCAAGCAACTCAATGGCAGTTAGTGAGAGGGTAGCAGAGAACAGAGTTTTGTTGTTTTTCTCTTTAATTGTCCCAAATTGAAGTTAGAAGTCAATCAAGCAATGAATAATGACTATTTGTCTATTGTATATAAGAAACTAAATTAGGTGTTTTGGAATAAAAAAGAAGTAATGCATAGCTCCTGCATCATTCAATATTTTGCCCATAGAATCTCTCACTATTGCAACTCGAGGCTTAAATTTTTTCTTCAGTTCTTTCAGTTTGAGAAATGCTGAGCGT
>NW_006921802.1:2146520-2161082 GCF_000298275.1 Orycteropus afer afer
GGATCGAGCAGTGTTTCGTTCTGCTGTGCATGGGGTCACTATGAGTCGGAAACGACTTGACAGCACTTAACAACAACAATAACAACAACAAATGCATAGTGCAGTTAAGTTAAAGTTTTGATGCTTTCCAGCAGTTGATTCAGGCCATCTAGTTCTTCGTCATGGCCTAACCAGAGCAGAGAGTATTTCAGAGAGCTTAGTGGGAGCTCTGGTAGTGTAGTGTCTAAGGCATTTTACTGCTAACTAGAAGGCTGGCGGTTCAAACCCACCAACCACTCCTCAGAAGGAAGGTTGAGCAATCTACTTACATAGTGATACTGCCTTGGAAACCCAAGAGGGATTGCTATGAATCAGGTGTGTCTCGATGGCACATAACAACTACAACACCCTTAGTAGTATAGGGTAGCAATCAAGAATGTGGACATGGGGAGCCAGAAAATCTGCATTCAAATTCACTTCTATTTATACTACTATCTGATTTTGTTCAAGTAATTAAGTCCTCTGACACATCACTTTCCTTGTCTCTAAAATGGAGATACTAGTGACTAACTGGGAGCTCTGATAGCATAGTGGCTAAGGCACTTGACTGCTAACCAGAAGGCTGGCGGTTCAAACCCACCTGCCACTCCTCGGAAGGAAGGTTGGGCAATCCTACTTCCGTAGTGATACTGCCTCGGAAACCCAAGGAGGGGTCACTATGAGTCAGGGCTGACTCGACGGCACATAACAACAATAACATAACAAGTGACTAACTTACTGGATTATTATAAGGATTTAATTAAAATGAAATGATATATATGAAACATACAGGTACACAGTAAGTATCCAACAGATGGTTACAAAAAACAAAAAATTACTGCCATTAGGTAGATTCTGACTCATAGTGACCCTATAAGACAGAGTAGAACTTCCGTATAGGGTTTGCAAAGTTGTAAATCTTTATGGAAGCAGACTACCACATCTTTCTCCCATGGAGAGGGCCTGGTGTGTTTAAACATCGATCTTTTTGTTGGCAGCTGAGCGTTTTAACCACCACACCACCATGGCTTTGCCCAATAGGTGGTTGTTGTTGTTGTTATGTGTTGTCGAGTCAGACCTGACTCATAGCAACTCCTCTTTGGGTTTCTGAGGCAGTATCACTACGAAAGTAGGTTGCCCAACCTTCCTTCCGAGGAGTGGCTGGTGGGTTTGAACCTCCAGTCCTCTGGTTAGCAGTCAAGTGCCTTAGGTATTAGGCTACCAAAGCTATTATTATATTTAGGAGCTCTGGTGGCAAAGTGCCTAAGGCATTTGACTGCTAACCAGAAGGTTGGCAATTCAAACGTCGTTAGTAGTGAGAGTACCACTAAGGACAATTCATTGAAATAATACTTTGCCTCAGTTTCCTCTAATATTTCTCATACCAACCAGTACTTGAACCTTACCCAAATCTTCAGTTATCTGCTTTAAACTTTGCCAAATGCCCCTCTCAGAGGCTGGACCCTACTTATACCTCTCTCACCAATAGTATTACTTATTCCCTCCTCTTTAGCGCCCAACCCAAGGGCTTTATTTCTGCCTTGGATTAAATCATCAAAATAAAGCTAATGACCACTTGTTTCTGAGTAGCAGCTGATACAATGACTTTCTTTGGCATCTCTGCCCCACTTAAACAGTTGGACACCCTTACATCTCAGAAATAGTCTCAGTGGTGGCTAGGCTTTCCTTTTGTACAATGATTCACTAGGTCTCCATAGTTGGGGACAATCATTGTATTATGTTGAGTTGTCAAGTGCCTTTCCTAGATTTTGTCTCTTCTCTGTTGGCTTAGACATTGGCATGACTCATATATGAGCATTATTATGTAAGGAAATGAAAAATACAATCATGCCTTCAAAGGAGCTTACAATTTCTCAGCACAATCATCTTAACTTCTACTTTTAAAATACTTATGCAAATAACATAAAACCTGTTGCTATTTCTTTACTAATTTATGTATCAGTAGAATTTTTTTTAAGTAAATACCAGTGTAGCAAGTCATTCAGTGATACAAACATGTGTTTTATATTACTTTATATTGGTTTACTGATGTGGATGATGTGGGTACAAGCAGTGCAATTAAATAGGAGACAGACGTGTTTCAAAATCATCATCCCTCTTCATTAGGTTGTGAATAAAATACAGCAACTATATTTAATATTATTGTAATAACCATGATGAATAACATTTGATATTATTTTAACAGAGCAATTTCTAGATATTTATCTGTGATAAAAATAGTTTCTAAGTAGAAATCATAGCCTTTCCTCCACAACCAATATCCCCTCCATACTCCTCCCTGCCTCCCCATAGATTCTATTTTGATCCTAATCATTCAGGTTTATAGCCTTGGAGTAATTCAATACAATTTTAGCAGAAGGTCTGAATGCACACCAACAATATCTTTTAGATACCACCACAATGAAATAAGGCAAACGTGATCACTTTTATAAACATCTTTTTAGTGTTTTATTCCTTGCAAAGAAAAAAAACATTACTGAATGTTTAGACTAGATAAATGGCACTCCATAAATCAAAGATGTGTCCCCAAACTATCATGTTGTTGTTTTTAGGTGTCATCGAATCAGCTCTGACTCATAGAAACCCTATGTACAGCAGAATGAAAAACTGGTTAGTCCTGAGCCATCTTCACGATCTTTGCTATATTTGAGTCCATAGTTGCAGTCACTGTGACAATTCATCTCATTGAGGGTCTTCCAGTTTTTCCCTGACCCTCCACTTTACTAAGCATGATACTCTTCCTCAGGGAATAATCCCTTCTGACAACATGACGAAAGTAGGTGAGACGAAGTCTGGTCATTGTTGCTTCAAAGAGCATTCTGGCTGCACTTTTTCCAGGATGGATTTGTTAGTTCTTCTGGCAAGTCCAAGGTATTTTTAGCATTCTTTGCCAGCACCACAACTCAAAAGCATAAACTCTTCTTTGGTCTTCCTTATTCATTGTGCAGTATTCACACGCATATGAGACTATTGAAAATACTATGGCTTGAGTTAGGCGCACCTTAGTTTGCAAAGAAACATCTTAAAGAAGTCTTTTGAGCAGATTTGTCCAATGCAACACGATGTCTGATTTCTATCCAAGTAATATGAAATCTTTGATGACTTTAATCTTTTCTCCACTTATCATGATTCTGCTTATTGGTCCAGTTGTGAGGATTTTTGTTTTCTTATGTGGAGGCATAATCCATACTGCACACTATAGTCATTAATCTTCATCAGTCAATGCTTCAAATCATCTTCACTTTCAGCAAGCAAGGATGTATCATCTGAATATCGCATATTGTCATATTGTTAATGCCCATAGAAACTTTCAGTATTGCAACTCGAGGCTTGAATTTTTTCTTCAGTTCTTTCAGCTTGAGAAATGCTGAGCATGTTCTTCCCTTTTGATTTTCTAACTCCAGGTCTTTGCACATTTCATTATAATAATTTACTTTATCTTCTCAAGCTGCTCTTTGAAATCTTCTGTTCAGCTCTTTCATCTTGACATTTTTTTCATTTGCTTTAGCTGCTCTTCATTCAACAGCAAGTTTCAGAGTCTCTTCTAACATCCATCTTTTCTTCCTTTCTTGTCTTTTTAATGACCTTTTGCTTTCTTCATGTGTTATATTCTTAATGTCATCCCACAATTCATCAGGTTTTTGTTCACTGGTGTTCAGTGTGTGAAATCTATTTTTCAGATGATCTTTAAATTCAGGTGGGATATACTCAATATCATATTTTGGCTCTTGTGGACTTGTCCTAATATTCTTCAGCTTCAACTTGAACTTACATGTGAACAATTGATGGTCTGTCCCACAGTCATCTCCTGCCCTTGTTTTGGCAGAAGATATTGAGCTCTTCCATCACCTCTAGTCAATCTGATTCCTGTGTATTCTATCTGGTGAGTTTCATGTGTATAGCTGCCATTTATGTTGTTGCAAAAAGATATTTGGAAGGAATAAGTCATTGGTCTTGCAAAATGCCACCATGCAATCTCTGGCATTATTTCTATCACCAAGGTCGTATTTTACGACTACTGGTGATTCTTCTTTGTTTTCAACTTTCACATTCCAATTACCAGTAATAATCAATACATCGTGCTTGCATGTTTGGTCAGTTTTAGAGTGCAGAAGAAGGTAAAAATTTTCAGTTTCCTTGTCTTTGGCTTTGGTGGTTGGTGCATAAATTTGAATAATGGTAGTATTAACTGGTCTTCCTTGTAGGCACATGGATATTATCTTATCATTGACAGCAATGTTCTTAAGGATAGATCTTAGAACATTCTTTGTGACAATGAATGCCATTCCATTCCTCTTCAATTTGTCATTCCCAGCATAGTAGATCACATGATTGATTCAAAGTGGCCAAGACCAGTCCATTTCAGCTCACTAATACCTAGAATATTGATCTTTATGTGTTCTGTTTCATTTTGGACAACTTCCAGGTTTCCTAGATTCACTTCATACATTCCACATTCTGATAATTAATGAATGTTTGTACCATTTCTTCTCAGTTTTAATCATACCCCATCACCAAATGGAAGTCCCTAAAGCTTGACTCCATCCATGTCATTAAGGTCAACTCCACTTTGAGGAGGCAGATCTTCCCCAGTTGTGTTTTGAATGCCTTCCAAACGGAAGGGCTCATCTTCCAGCACTATATAGGGCAAAGTTTTGGAGCTATTAATAAAGTTTCCCAGTAATATATCAGACAGTGTTTCAGTGTTATTCATAAGGTTTTTCACTGACCAATTCTTTGAGAATGGATGGCCTCTTCCTTCTTCCAAGTCTATGTTAGTCTGGAAGCTCCACTGAAACCTGTCCGTGATGGATGACCCTGCTGTTATTTGAAATACTGGTGGCATAGCCTACAGCCTCACAGCAACATGTAAGCAATCATAGCATGACAAACTGACAGACAAGTGATGGACACAGTCATACACTCTAATAATTAATTTTCCTTTCAGTGCAATTTAGAGCTGATGCAATGATATCAATATTGAATCATCAATAAAGTATGAATCAGAATAAGGTATTTTCTGTCATAATCCTCAAATCTCATTTATCTCTCACTCATACAAAACCTGTCACAGATATTTCTGGACAGTGTCCTCATGTGCACTTCTCTTCCAAGTGACAAGTCAGGAATCCAGGCCCATTTCATTTTTCATGCCCCCATCTCTACACAAAGCCTCCAAGATTATTGTGTGAAAGGAAAAGCAGAGCATAAAAAATCGCATAGGGCTGTGCATGGTCAAATCTAGAATAAACATACAAAATTTCTATCTTCATTTTACTGACCAGAAACGGCCTATAGCTGCAATATTACTGCAAGAAAGACTGGAAAATTTAATCTTTCTGGATGCCCAGGAGGGAAATTCAATGAGTTTGGTAAATACAAAATTATCATTACCATATCCTTAAAAATTAAAATTAAATTTTATCTCTAATGTAAATATATTATATCTGTTTAATTTTTGATAAAAATATGTCAATTTCTTTAACTGTTTTTGGTCATAAAGGGTAGGGCCAAAGTCTGTGTAATTGTCCGTGCATAGTTCCTAGTACACAGATAGGTAGGCAGTTGAATAAGTGCTCTTCATAGAGATATGCAGTTTGAAAACAGTAAGTACTTTCAGAAGTATGGTCAATAAACATAGGTGATTGTGTAGGGGAGAAGGCAGAGGAAATTGGCACATTACCACAGCTTATATTCTACTTAAATTGAAGAACATAGAAATAAATATGGCATGGGACTGAATTAGGCAAAGCTTTATTGTATAAATTCTAGGACAGCAATCACTGGATCTTCCCAAATGTCCTACATAGAAACATTAACACTTATAAAAGTCCTTGATGAAGAATGGAATTTTCCCCAGCTGAGCAAGCATAATTTTGGCTGCTGTCAGAGGAAGGAATTTTCTGAAACAACTGTTGGCATAGAAGTCAACAAAAAGGCTTTGTACATATACAACCAAAAAGAAAAATCTGAACAATTTAACTTAGACATGCAATGGCTTCCCAGTTGCAGGTACATCAAAGCACAAAATCTATCAACTATTGGCATTTTCTTTTCTTTTTTTTAATAACAAAAGCTTATTTGTATAATATGGGTAATTAGTCTTGTGTTCAGTTGGGACTTTCAGCTCAGCTTCTGTTTTAGTAAACAGAACTATGGAGGATTAGCTCTGGGGCAAGGTGCTTGCCAAGTGTTAATCCCTATTGGATGGACAAGAAAATAAACCATTATTCAAAGGTCTTGTTCTGGCCTCATGCATTTCCCTGTTTCCATTTTTCTGTCAGAGCAATGATGCATAAGGTTCTTCCAGCTGTGCAAAACCCCAGGGGGTGTCATTCTCAAAGCAGGACTATGTTTTCCACACTTCATTTGTATATGTGAAGCTTTCAGTTTGGTGAATTTATCTGCTCACTCAGAGTGATCTTTTCTTACTGAAAATCTGATTACGTAATTACCTTGCTTCAAGACACTTTAAATGATTCTCAGTGCTTGGGGTGCAATGAATTACTTAATATTTCCTTCTAGCCATGGTTTTCTATTTCATGATGTATTGTGAATCCTAGCCTCTCTGCCTGTTGTTATGGTCCCTTTTGGAATGAGTTGTCTGTTGTGTTAATGAGACAGGATTAGAGAGGGATGAATCTTGAGTGACTATCTTACTAGAGGGTGTGACTCAAGTCATTGCTTTTGGTTTCCTGAGATGGTCTGCATCCAATATATATGAATACTCTGGCCAAGTTCTCTGTCTTGCTCTGGATCCTGCATCTGGTTCATCATTATCTCACCTCCAGTTCTTGGGATTTGAGTCAGCATCCTGTCATCTGACTGGATTCACTGGACTGGCTTCTGCAGCTTTGTGAGACAGCAGCTCAACTTCTGACATGCCAATTTGGATTCATCACCCCCTTGCAACCATGTGAGTGAGGGAAATCCTCCAAACTGTCTCCTGGCCCAGGGTTTTTGCACTTATCAGCCTCCAGAACTACATGAACCATTTTCTTAGTGGTTCATGAGTTCTGTGAGATGTTATAGTGAATTATACAACCCTAGGATGGGAGGCAGAGTACCGAAGGGAGAAGGAGTAGTTGATGTTAGAGATGATAGAGTGCTACAACAGTTTGGAAAAGTTGGAGATTTGGGACATCTTTAACTTCTACCTCATATGCAACAGCTTTAGGGTAAAGACCCAAATCCTTACTGTTGCCTCTGTAACATAACATAATCTGGGCTCTCCCTGCCTATCCATCCTCATCTTATGCCATATCCCTCCCTTTCTCTGTTTCCCAGATTCTATCACCTTCTCTCAATTTCCAGGTGGCCCAGAGATAAAGCATTCCCATAGCTGTTCTGTGAAAGGAAGATGTAGAAGTCTGCTTCCCTAAAGGTTTACAGCTTTGGAATTCCTACGGGGCAGTTTTACTCTGTCATATTAGGTAACTATGCATTGGAATTGATTCCATGGTATTTTTTTTTTTTTTCTTAAATCTCCTCCACAACTCCTTTGCCATCTCTTCAAGGAACTTATTAATCCTGATTGTAGCTCAATGTCACTTCTTCAGGAAGCCTTTGCTGGTATCTCTTGAGTAGGTGGCAATCCCTCGTGTGTGCTTTCTTGCATCATGTGCCACTTTTCTGTACCATTTCATTGCTATTGTTGTTGGCTGCAGTTGTGTTAGCCCCCTACTCGTGGTCACCCCATGTAGAACAAAACCAAATGGTGCCCTGTCTCACACCATCCCAATGATTAATTTGCAGATTGGATCATTAAGATACATAAGGTTTTCATTAGCTGATTTTCAAAAGTAGGTCACCAGACCTTTCTTCCTAGTTTGTCTTAGTGGGGAAGCTCCTCTGAAACTTGTTCAGCATCATAACAACCTGCAAGCCTCCACCACTGATAGATGGGTAGTGACAGGCATGAGGTGCATTCGTCAGGAATTAAACCAGGTCTTCCCCATGAAAGGCAATAATTCTACCACTGAAACACCACTGCCCCCGCATTTCAATATTACATCTATGCTATTATATGTTAATATCTGATTCATGGGGCAAACTCTAAGCTGCATGAAGTCAGAGACCGTGTTGATTTTGCTCTTCATTATATTTCTAGGGCAAATGTCGCTAGGACACAGCAGGCCTGCAACACACATTTCACTGAAGGCAGGGAGGAATTAGAAGTAAACAGGCTTTACTTTAAAAGGAGCCCAGTCCTTCCCATTTAGTGCCTCACAGATCGGTTTCTACGGCTCTTATTCCACAGTTTTCTATCGCTGGGCCCTAGTGTTGGACACACTCACTCTCAGTGCCCTCACTTCTTGGGTTCATTTTGTTTATAGTTGTCCCACTTCTATTCATTATTCTGTCTGATAACCTGCAAGTCATTGATCCCTCATTCAGCCAGCTCCTGGTGGCTCATCACAGGCTCAGCTGGGTGCCTAGCTCTAGTCCACGCCACCTTCTGTAAGGGCCTTGCTTGACACTTCATATTTAATATTGTTGCCAGGAAGCGCTGATGAAGCCATTCACAAACCTGGGGTGATGGCAGAGGAAATGTCCTTCGGCCTATACATGCTTTCCACATCACAGTTGTACTCACCACAGGGACCTTTTTACTTTCAGGGTTTTTGCCTCACATAAGGATTCAGCTTTTTCAGGGCATTACCCTTGCACTGTTGTGCTACTTTTTTTTTTTTTTTTTGGTATGGCCACATTAAAGAAAAAGTATTTTTATGTTTGTTAAGAAAAAAAAAAGTCTTTACACTTCAGAGGGACAGATGAAAAAAAAAAACACACATAAAAATAGTTTAGAGATTTAGATTGCTTCTTCAAAGTTCTGATGGAAACATTAACATTTATATAGATAGATTCTTTGGTGAAGTCAAGAGTATACCATTTCAAACTTAATGTTTTAGGATAGTAGCTGCCTTTTTTACCCATATCAGAACAATAGGACCAACCAGTGAGTCCCCAAACTATACTTCTTTATGGAAATATATTAGCATGGCTCATCCTGCTTTATATTTAAGTGCAGCTCAAACACTTCTTGAAGTTGACCTAAATTTGAAATTAACTTTGTACCCTTCTATGTAAGAATCCACTGTCTTTGGGATTGAGAAGAATGGGCATTCCTAAATCATTCAATTGTTATCAAATTTGCTCACAATCAAATCAACAAACTATCATTAAGGGCTACAAAAGAAGAAAGCAATGAAAAGAGCTCATTGATTTTGAAATTTGTCTTCCTTTGATGATTTGTCGTCCTTTATTGATTTGTCTCTGTTGGCACTTACTTGACCCTTTTCTTCTTTCTCATTTTGGATCTAGTCTCTCAGTTAAACTTACATTTTGTTGTATACTAATTAGTACTTTTATCCATAACTTGTCTTTCATTTGCCTCCTTCTTCCTGACTTGTTTCAGGCTGTATTCTTGATAATTTACCTCTTTGCCCTAGTCCTAGGACATTTTTCTTTGAAATGCCCTGATGGGTGAACTCATACCTCAGAGGGTCAGGTTCAAAAATAAGTAACTGCTTTTTCATCAGTTTTGGCTACAGTCCTTTTTTTCTTGTGGTTCCTAATTAGACACCCAGTCTTGCACTCATACACATTAACTCTGAGTTGCTTTTACAATAAAGTATATTTCTTAACGGCATACTTATTTATGCCACGAAGTATAAAGTTGTATACACATAAATGCCTCATCTACAATACCATATATACAACTGTGTTTGGGGTAATACTATTCAAATAGTTATGTCACCACTATTAGTGTGTAGATTATCTAACTTAATTCCTTCTCAAAAATAGTGTCATGAGATTCTAATGGTTAGATTATAGTTAGAATAAAAATATAATTTAAATGGAAACTGGGACACTTTTGAGAATGAAAGGGAGGTCTATTAAAAATTATACTGGGACAAAAGGCATAAAAGATGAATTGCCTTGGACAAACCAGAGGATATGTTTAGTTTGGTAATAATTGTCCTGACTGTGCTGCAAAACACTGAACAATAAAACACCAACATGTGTAATGAGACAGTGGTGGTTAAATGGTAGAACCCTCAGCTTCCATGTGGGAGGCCCAGGTTCAATTCCCAACCCATGTAACTCATGCTCAGCTACTTTTCCTCTGTCAGTGGAGGCTTATGTCTAGTCATGATGCTGAACTGGCTTCAGCAAAGCTTACAGACTAAGAGATAGGGACCAAAAAAACAAACAAACAAACAAACAAAAAACCACCAAACTCATTGCCATCAGGTTGGATCCTACTTATAGTGACCTTGGTTTTCCAAGGTGGTGTCACTATGGAAGTAGATTGCCCAACCTTCCTTCTGAGGCTGGTGGGTTTGGACCGCCAGTCTTCTAGTTAGCAGTCAAATGCCTTAAGCACTACACAACCAGAGCTCCCCAAGAAAAAGAGAAAAAAGGCCTAAACTTAAAAAATAAAAAAAAATCAGCCAATGAAAGCCCTGTAGATCACAATCATTTCACTTCTTTGTGCACAGGGTCTTCATGAGTTAGGGAAATTCAAGGGCAACCAATAACAGCAATATATGTAAATGGGAACAGACTCAAAATTATCGCACACTTACAATCCAAAATGCTTTCCCAAGTGGAAGGAAAGCTAAATGAGCATTAATTACAAATAGCCCTGGGTGGCCTGCCATAAACACTGTGTGAAGGCAACAGCATTGTGGGGTCAAAGCTTTGGAGTTAATGCTCAGGAGCTAGAAAAGATAATCTGAAATTTTATTATTAGAAAACTGAACTTGAATTCCTGGGAAAAATAGAGTTGATCATGGATACCACTCTAGTAATTCTCTTTCTTATAGTCCCTTAGAAGACTGATTGCTGCTTATTACCCTTTGAATTTTGAAATATCCTCTTCCTCCTTATCCAGAACAAACATATATCATTCCCTAAATTAATCTAAAATAGCTAATTTCCATTAAGAACATTTTTATTAAAAAATCTTAACTCAAACTAAGTTTCAGATCATTGTCCTGTTGCTTATTTACTTTTAATTCATTTGTTCCTGATTTAGATAGGTGGGAAGGCACACAGAAAGACTTTTATGTTGGTCCAAACCTCCTGAGTTCCCTTTCCCCATAATTCCCTTGCCTTGGTCTAAAACCTAGTTCTATGGTCATAGCTTGAAAGTTCCATGGTCATAGCAGTGACTGGGGGAGAGCCCTCAGGAGGCAGGATACAGTGGCAGATAGGGCTGGCAGGAGGAACTGGTGGGGGAATTCCAGGAAGTGAACAAAGCAGTTGGAACAGCTAAGGGAGATGAACTTGTCTGTCTATTTGTTGTACTGTGGTAGCTTGAGTGTTGCTGTGAAGCTGGAGGCTGTGCCAGCAGGGGTGCCCATAGTGGGCTGGTTTCAGTGGAGCTTCCAGACTGAGACAGACTGGAAGAAGGAAGAGGCCATCCCCTTTTCAAAGAATTGGCCAGTGAAAACCTTATGAATAGTAGTGAAACACTGATATATTACTGGAAAATTTCATGACTAGCCCTGTCTGATATAGTGTCAGAAGATGAGCCCCTCGGGTCAGAAGGCACTCAGTATATAACTGGGAGAGAGCTGCCTCATCAGAGTCAAAAACCAAACCAAACTCACTGCCATAGAGTCAGATCCAACCCATAGCGATCCTTCCTTGGGTTTCTGAGGCAGTATCACTATGGAAGTAGATTGCCCAACCTTCCTTCTGAGGAGTGGCTGGTGGGTTTGAACCACCAGCCTTCTAGTTAGCATTCAAATGCTATAGGCACTGTGCCACCAGAGTCCCCTTCACCAGAGTAGAGCCTACCTAAATCATATGGATAAAGTAGAGCTTTTGGGACCTCCATTTGCTGAAGTGGCATAAATCAGTATGAGAAGAAATAGCTGCAAACATCCATTGATAATTGGAACATGGAATGTACAAAGCATGAACCTAGAAAAATTGGAAGTTGTGAAAAATGAAATGGAATCATAAAGATAGATATCCTAGGCATTAGTGAGCTGAAATGGGCCATTTCTGGCCATTTTGAATCAGATAACCATATTATTAACTATGCTGGGAATGACAAATTGAAGAGGAATGGCATGGCATTAATTGTCACAAAGAATGTTTCAAGATCTGTCCTGAAGTACAATGCTGTCAGTGATAGGATAATATCCATATGCCTGTAAGGAAAGCCAGTTAATACTACTATTATTCAAATTAATTCACCAACCTCCAAAGCTAAAGATAAGGAAATCAAAGATTTTTACCAAATTCTGTGGTCTGAAATTGACTGAACATGCAATCAAGATGTGTTATCACTGGTGACTGGAATTCAAAAGTTGGAAACAAAGAAGAATCACTGCTATTTGGAAAATTTGGCATTGGAGGTAGAAATAATACTGGAGATTGCATGATAGAATTTTTCAAGACCAATGACTTATTCATTTCAAATATCTTTTTTCAACAACACAAATGTCAGCTGTACACCAAAATCCACTGAACTTTTCCAGATGGAATACAAAGGAATCAGATTAACTACTTCTGTGGCAAGAGGCAATGGAGAAGCTCAATATCTTCAGCCAAAACAAGGCCAGCAGCTGATTGTGGAACAGGATATCAACTGCTCATATGCAAGTTCAAATTGAAGTTAAAGACAGTTAAAATAAGTCCACGAGAGCCAAAATATGACCTTGATAATATCCCTCCTGAATTTAGAGACCATTTAAAGAATAGATTTAATGCATTGAATGCTAATGACCAAAAACCAGAGAAATTGTGGGATGACATCAAGGGTATTATCCATGAAGAAAGCAAAAGGTCCTTAAAAAGATAGGAAAGGAAGAAAAGACCAAAATGGGTATCAGAAGTGACACTGAGACTTGCCCATGAGTGGAGAGTAGCTGAAGCAAATGGAAGAAATTACAAGATGAAAGAACTAAACAGAAGATTTCAAAGAACAGCTCGAGAAGACAAAGTCAATTATAATTAAATGTGCAAAGACATGGAGTTGGAAATCCAAAAGGGAAGAACATGCTCAGCACTTCTCAAACTGAAAGAACTGAAGAAAAAATTTAAGCCTCAAGTTGCAATATTGAAAGATGCTATAAGATACTTGCCTGCTAACCAGACGGCAGGTGGTTCAAACCCACCAGCCACTCCTCGGAAGGAAGGTTGGGCAATCCTACTTCCGTAGTGATACTGCCTCGGAAACCCAAGGAGGGGTCGCTATGAGTTGGGGCTGACTCGACGGCACATAACAACAACAACAACATGGACAATATGTTCAATGAACATATTGAAACATCAAAAGAAGATGGAAAGAATACACAGAGTCACTGTACCAAAAAGAATTGGTCTATGTTCACTCATTTCAGGAGGTGGCATATGATCAAGAACCAATGGTACTGAAGGAAGGAGTCAAAGCTGCATTGAAGGAAGTGCTGAAAAATAAGGCTCCAGGAATTGATGGAATACCCATTGAGATGTGTCAACAAACAGATGCCCCACTAGATGCACTCACTTGGCTATGCCAAGAGATTTGGAAAACAACTACCTGGCCAACTGAATGGAAGAGATACATATTTGTACTGATTCCAAAGAAAGGTGATACCATAGAATGTGGAGATTATTGAACAATATCATATATTGAACACTATCAATATAGTATCATATACAAGTAAAATCTTACTGAAGGTAATTAAAAAACTGTTGCAGCAGTATGTTGACAGAGAACTTCCAGAAATGTAAGCTGGATTCAGAAGAGGACGTGGAATGAGGGATATCATTGCTGATGTCAGATGGATCTTGGCTCAAAGCAAAGAATAGCAGAAAGATGTCTACTTGTGTTTTATTGACCATGCAAAGGCATTTGATTGAGTGGATCACAAAAAATTATGGATAACATTGAGAGGAATGGAAATTCCAGATCACTTAATTGTGCTAATAAGGAACTTGTACATGGATGAGGAGGCTATCATTTAAACAGAACAAGGGGACTCTGCATGGTTTCAAAACAAGAAGAGAATGTGTCAGGTTGTAGCTTTTCACGATACTAATTCAATCTGTATGCTGAACAAATAATCTGAGAAGTTGGACTATATGTAGAAGAACATGGCATCAAGATGAGAGGAAGACTCATTAACAGCTTACATTATGCAGACAACACAACTGTGTTCACTGAAAATGAGGATGACTTGAAACACTGATGAAGATTGAAGACTACAATCTACAGTATGGATTACACCTCAATATAAAGAAAACAAAAATGCTCACAATGGGACCAATAAGCACCATCATGATAAATGGAGAAAAGATTGAAATTGTCAAAGACTTCATATTACTTGGTTCTACAATCAACACCAATGGAAGCAGCAGTCAGGATATCTGATGTCATATAGCATTGGATTCATTGGCCATTTTGAATCAGACAACCATATGATCTACTATGCTGGGAATGACAGTTTGAAAAGGAATGGCGTGGCATTCATCATCACAAAGGAGGTTTCAAGATCTGTCCTGAAATAAAATGCTGTC
>NW_006921802.1:2164387-2174238 GCF_000298275.1 Orycteropus afer afer
CTGAGACTATGGCCCCTAGCTGCCCTTCAGATCTGGAATTCAACCCACACCTGAGGTTTCCAGCCAAACAAAAGACAGGCATAGGAGTTGAACATTTATCTCAAGTAGATACACTCCTTGGAGAGAACAATCATGGGAGAAAGAAGTGCTGCTTATGCACAGGGAGACAGCTCAGGGAGCAGGAGTGCATGGAGGGATGGACACAGGGAAGTGGTAACTATGGGGAGGATGTGGGAGGGGGGCTGTTGCATTGTGGTAAACTGTGGTCAATATCATGAGACAAAATATATGTGAACTGCTCTATAGAATGTGAATTTGCTTTGTAAACCTTCACCCAAATCACAATAAAAAAAAAGTTTAGGAATTGGCCCTATCAGGAAGCTACAAATTTTGTTTTTTCTTTCCATGTTTTCAAGCAAAATCTGGAGAGTCTAAGAAACAAGAAAATCTCGAAATAATTTTAACAGATAAATTTTGGCAAATAAAATGGACCATTTTGGGAAATCAACTAGATAGCATTGGGTTTCGTTGGGTCCCACCTTTCTAAAAAAATAAGTAAAAACATTTTACTGAGTCCTAAACTTCTGGGGGAAATTTATAACAAACTCAGAGAAGAAGAGGACCTGAGGGAAATTATGTGTAACAATGTGCAATCTATAGGAGTAAATTGTGACACATGCATCTATGTGTAATTTTCTGGCAAATGATTTCTTTCCATTATTAAGTTGTTCTAAATTATGAATATGGCTAAAAGGGAGAAAAAGAAGGCAGTTCTGATTGTACTATTCCCAGGAACAGAACAGTATATCTATAAACTAATTATGTAGAAATTTTATGGAAGGGTTAGCAAGCACTGCTGTTACATTTATAATTATATACTTCCTTGTATTATTCTCTAATAATTTCATGTATTTTGACTTTCTGTCTACAGAAATTTTCTACCGGACTATAAGCCCCTTTGAGGAAGAGTTGCATCTCATTCATCACTGGACCACAAAGACAAGGGCAGAGTAAGGCTCTGCTCATGCACATGACTACTTGCTGTTGCACAGCTTTCAGTCTCGTCATTAGATGGAGCTGTTCTACTATGTAAATAATCATCTACATGATAAATTGTACAACTAGAGCATGTTTAAGAATGTCAAGTAAAATGTCAGCAAAGGTATATAGACAAAATCTTAGTGTAGTGAGCTCTCTTACTTTTCTTTTGGAATGATTGCACTATTCTAGGACTTTCTGTCCATGATGGAAGTGAGATAGCTCTCCTGATAGTTTACATCCTAGGGAAATTGCAAATCTCCCCTTGTATCTTAATACATAAGTCCAATGTCAAGAAATTGTTAAACAACAGAAAAATATGAACAAGTGAGCAAACTAGGGAATAAAATTTTAGCAAATATAATTATCTCTGAAATGAAGACTAACTAAAAGTTGGTCAAGACATAATAGATATTAAAATTCACTAAGAGATGAAAGAAAATGAAACCAAAGTAAAAAATATAAGACAGAAAATATACATATATATATATATATAATAAAGAGGATTGAGCACATAAATTACAATTCCCAAAGAACAAAAACAAAATAATAAAACATAATATTTGAATTATATTTCAAAACTCTTTTCTGAAGTAAATATGAGACTTAAATCTATAAAGATGATCAATATGAAGTTGTGAATATTCAACGTTTTATCTAAACCAATGGCAATTTCATTTCACTGAATCTACTATAAATTGAAAGGATTATTGAGTATCTCAAAAAAAAAAATCATGAATTCTTATGATTCTGAAACTGAAACAATTAACATTTATAGATCAAGGAAAAAATATTTCTGATCTGTATTCACCAGATGGCTTCACTGTAAATTCTACCAAATTTCTAAAGAAAAATTAATCTCAATTCTTCTCAAATTCTTCCAAAAAACCAAAGAGAAGGAGACAATTCTTATTTTATTTTATGAATAAAGTGCTAAGGCCAATGAAGACATTACAAGGAAAAAAACAAAACAAAAAACTACAGGCCTATATCCCTTAAGAAGAAAACCTCAACAAAATACTGGCAAATGGGATCCAGCAGCTTATACACCTAGACCAAGTGACATTTATATCAATAATGTAAAGTTAGTATCACATAAAAATATCAGTCAGTGTAATGTATTAATAGAATAAAGGGGGAGAAACATGATCATCTCAAAAGATTCAAAAAAGCATTTGACAAAGTTCATCATCATTTCAGATCAGAAGTACTCAAAAAAAGGAACGTTCTCAATTTGTTAAAAGACATCTATGAAAAACTCAATTAACTTCATACTTAATAGTGAAAGCTTTTTGGTTAAGATCAGAAACAAAATAACATTATCCACTCTTGTCACTTCTTGTCTACATTTTACTGGAGATTCTTACTAAGGAAATTAGATAAGAAAAAGAAATAGAATACATCATATTTGAAAGGAAAAAGTAAAAATATCTTTATTTTTTGATGATATGATCTTGTATATAGAAAACTAAAGAATCTAAAAAAATACAGCTAATAAATGAGCTCAACAAAGTTTCAGGATATAAAATCAATATACAAAAATAAATTGGATCTTTATACACTAGCAATGAACACTATGAAAATGAAATTAAGAAAGCAATTCCACTTATAATAAAATATAAAAGGATAAAATTTAGTGATATTTGAAGAGTGTGATTGATATATATGTTCCTGAATTGTACATGTAAAAATCTTTGAATTGACAAATGTGTTATACATATTTTTAACACAATAAAAAAAGAATAAAATACTTAATAATTCATTTCATCAAAGAAATGCACTGAAACTGCAAAGCAGTGTTGAAAAAAATTAATATCAAAATAAATGGAAAGTCATTTCACATTAATGACTTGGAAGCAAAAGTTCCTATGCTAATAACTGCTGAATCTAGATGAAGCTAAGTGTATGTATTTTATTGTGCTATTTTTTCATCTTTTCTGTATGTGTGAAATTTACTACAACACAGAAAGTTAGAAAAAATTCTAATGGGACTGAGCCTGTCTCTACTGGATCCTTTCATGTTTATACCATGGGTTAGTGTACTGGAGCAAATCTCCAGCCTATACTTTTGCAGTCTTGTGGTACCCCAGGATGACCTGCAGTTCTCTATGTGGGAGGTTCTAGATTTCCCTTCTTGCACTGAGTATTTCTATATCTCTTATTTGCAACTACCCCATTGCTGTGGGAATCTACTTTTCTCCCTAGATCCTTAATGAAAAAGGACATTTCCTTCCTGGGACCTCAAAATTTTATCTTCCAGAAACCTTTTCCATTTTTCAAGAAATCTTTCTAACTCTCAGTCCTAATAAGTCCTACTTTGGGTCCTGATTCATGGATATCCAGAAATAAAAGTTGTTAGAAACATATTCATTATGCAATCTATAATATTGAATCTACCTGTTTTGGTTTCTCACATCACTCTAACAGACATACCACAGGTGGGATGGTTTTAACAAAGAGAAGTTTATTTTCTTACAGTTTTGGAGGTTAGAAGTCCATGTCTAAAGTACCAGGCTCTAGGGGCTGAGTGAAAGCCCCTTAATTTGGGCTTCAACTCTGGCTCTTGCTCCTGGACCACTGAAGCTGGAGGCTTTCTTCACTTAGGCAGCTGCTGGCTACTGAGGCTGACAAAACCAAGTTGACAAGTAAAAAGACCCAGTCCCTATTATTACCAAACAACGTGCCAGGCTATGTATTCAAGTCCATTAAGAGTCCCAAGATCTGCAGAAAACATGGTAGGTTGCATAACACTGGCTAAGTGCAGGATTCAAGCATGCCAAAAGCTGCTGAGACCCTTCTCAAAACTTGTGTTTATATACTGAAAGCAGACCACAACCCTAATGCAGGTACTCAATGGCTCAGGCAGATTCCGCAATGGAATTGATTGCCAGTCTCATCATGGGGAATAACTACTACCAGCTGTCCAACCACTCAAAAGCAGGCCCAGCCAAGTTGACACACAACTTATCTACCACAATTCTAGCCCCTCTCAACTTTGCACCTGTACAGATCTTCACTGGGTGGCACCTGTACAGATCTCCTTCAGTAGGTGGCTCCAGTCCCCTAGTTTATCTGAATGGAGACCTCACCCCCTTGGCATGGTGGGGCCCATTCCTCTGCTTCTTGGGCATGACAGCCCTGCGCCTCACTTTTGGGCAGCAGCTATGACCCCATCTCACTGGCCCACATGTACAAGCAGCCCCACACTTCAGAACCAAGTTGGTGCAGATCTGATTCTTTGAAACCTAGGGGGCTATGGTGGTTCCACTCCCAAAGGCCATGGTCCTACCCTTGGAGGCTGAGACAGCTCTGCTTATTTTCTTGGTCTCTCCACTTCTGCTAATTAATGACGAAGGCAACACACTCTGCCAAGAATCTTTCTGCCTCAAAACACTCTGCTTTCCCGCTCTGTGGGCCGGCCAAAGTGCTATTCCATTTCATGCCGCTATTTTCTACCAATTAATGCTGGAAGAAAAGCAGCCTACTCTGCCAGGAAATCACCTACTCAGTGCCATCCAGTTTTCTCCGCCCTGGGCTGGTAAGCATGTTGCTGTCTAATGTCGGTTTCTCGGCTCTGCTACTGCCGTCTTTATGCTGGGGTCTCTCTTTATGTAGTCTAACTTCTAGGATTATTTTCTTAGTTTACAGATTGAATAAGTATAATGGAATTATACAGCCCTAACACACATATTTCCTGATTTTAAACCAGACAGTATTACTTTGCTTTGTTTGAATGACTGCCTCTTGGACTATGCAAGGTTCCTTGTGAGCACAATTAAGTGTTCTGGAATTCCCATTTTTTGCTATGTTATCCACAATTTGTTATGACCCACACAGTCTTTTGTATACTCAGTAAAACACAGGTAAACATCTTTCTAGTATTCTGTACTTTCAGCCAAAGTCCATCTGACAGCAGCAATGATATTCCATGTTCCACGTCCCCCTGTCAATCAGACATGAATGAAATCAAGCAATTCTTTGTTGATGTGTGGCTGCAACCATTTTTGTATTATCCTCAGCAAAACCTTACTTGCATGTGATATTAAAGACATTATTAGATCATTTCCACATTCTGCTGGATCACCACCCTTTGGAATCTCTTCCAGTCGGTTGGCCACGTTGCTGTCTCCTAATTAATTGGCGTAGATGAGATAGCACTTCCGGCATTGTAGTCATTTTTTAAAACATCTCAATTGGTATTCTGTCAATTTCTGAAGGCTTGTTTTACGTCAGTGCCTTCAGCAGAACTTGGATTTCTTTCTCTAGTACCATAATTTTTTATTACATACTACATCCTGAAATGTTGAATGCCATCAAGTTCTTTTTGGTACAGTGATTCTTTGTGTTCCTTCCATTTTCTTTTGATGCTTCCTGCATCGTTCAATATTTTGCCCATAGAATCCTTCAATATTGAAACACATGCCTTGATTTCTTTCTTCTATTCTTTCACTTTGAGAGATCCTAAATGTGTTCATAGCTTTTCGTTTTCCAACTCCAGATCTTTGTACATTTCATTATAATACATTTTTTTGTTTGTTTTTTTCGAGATGCCTTTTTTCAGCTCTTTTACTCCATCATTTCTTCCATTTGTTTTACCCATTCTCCATTCAAGACCAAGTGTCAGAGTCTCTTCTGACATCCATTTTGGTCTTTTCTTTCTTTCATATCTTATCAATGATCTTTTGCTCTCTTATGTGTGATGTCCTTGGTGTCTTCCTAAAATGCACTTGGCCTTTGGTTATTGGTATTTTAATTCATCAAATCTATTTTTGAGCTGTATCTAAACTCAGATGGGATGTACTGAAGGTCATACATTAGCCCTCATGGACTTGTCTTAATTTTCTTCATCTTCATCTTGAACTTGCATGTGACCAATTGTGATCTATTCCACAGCCGGGCCCTCACCTTGTTTTGGCTAATTATATTGAGCATCTCCATTGTCTATGTCCATGGATGTACTAGATTTCATTCCTGTGTATCCCATCTGTCAAGGTCTATGTATAGTGTTATTGTTTATGTTATAGAAAAAGGTATTAGCAGTGAGTAAATCATTGATCTTGCAAAATTCTATTATGTGATCTCCAGCTTTGTTTCTATCACCATGGCCTCTAGCTGCCAATCCTTCCTTTTCTCCAGACTTTCACATTTCAATGACCAGTAATTATCAACACATCTTTCATGTAGGTGGATAAATTTCAAACTGTGGAAGGTCATAAAAAAATCTTCAATTTCTTCAGTTTTGCCATTAGTGCTTGGTTCTCTCTTGCAGGCTTAGGGATATTATCCTATTACTAACAGCATTGTATTTCAGAAGAGATCTTGAAATGTTCTTTTTGATGATGAATGTGATGCCATACTGCTTGAACAATTTCTCTTAGAAAGATCAGCACGAGGCCAGTCCCCATGAGGTGGAGGTTAAAGATGTCCCAAATGTCCAAACTACCATGCCACTCCATCATTTCAGACATTAACTCCTCCTCCTCCCAGCAATTTCCCCAGTCTTAGGGTTCTGTATTTTGCTGTAACACCTCACAGAACTTACAGACACCCAAGGGTTCATCTCACGTAGTACTGGTGGAGGCTGGGAGGCTGGCAGGCTGGCAGGCTGGCGAGTCCTGGGTCTGTGAGTAGGTCTGGCGGATCCTCCCAACTCTCGGGGTTTGATGAACCTTGATCGGCAGATAAGATGACAGCTGCTGTCCCAAATCCAGCGGTGAGATGAGGATGATCCAAGACACAAAGCCAGAGCAAGAGGAGAGCGAATCTTCCCAGGAGATTCGTAGGTATACCCTCAGGGAATCTAAGGGTGGTGATTTGAATTATACCCTCCAGCAAAGCAGGACTCAAGATACATTCCACCTGTGTTGCCCCAACAGAATTAACCTAAATATCATCACAGAGTTGATTGCCAGTCATTATAGGGAATGACTACTACCAGCTGCCCAGCCGAGTTGATACCTGACCTTAACTACCACACCACCCCAAATAGGCATGGATAATGGGATTTACAAAACATCACAGAATGTAGGACAATGGCTAGAAGGGCCACATCAAGCGATTCACTGCACATACCTTTTCAAATAGACAATCCCGGCATAGTAGACCATATGTTTGTCCAATTCAAAATAGCTAATACCACTCCATTTCAGCTCACTAACACTTAAGACATAGATCTTCCAAGGTTCTATTTTATAGTATATTTTGGGAACTCATTATTATTCTTCATGACTTCATAGTATTCCATTGTGTGGGTATCATAGTTTGTTTATCTATTCATTTCTTAATGGGCAGTTAAGTTGTTTCCATCTTTTTGGTACTGTGAATAATGCTTCAATGAACATAGGTGTCACTGCTTCTATATATCTCTAAGATATATAACTATGAGTGGGATTGCTGGATCATACAGTATTTCTAGTTTTTCAAAAAGTGCTACATTGTTTTCCATAGTGGTTGAACCAATTTGCAATCCCTCCAGCAGTGAAGCAGGGTTCCAATTTCCTCAAAACCTTGCCAGTGTTTATTGTTTTCTATTTTTTTAATGAATGTTATTTGTGTAGGGGTGAGATAGTATCCCACTGTAGCTTTGATTTTCATCTCTCTGATGGCTAATCTATTAGCACACATCTTTTCATGAGTTTATAGTCACTTGGAGCTCTGGTAGCATAGTGGCTAAGGCACTTGACTGCTAACCAGACGGCTGGCGGTTCAAACCCACTAGCCACTCCTCGGAAGGAAGGTTGGGCAATCCTACTTCCGTAGTGATACTGCCTCGGAAACCCAAGGAGGGGTCGCTATGAGTCAGGTCTGACTCGACGGCACATAACAACAACAACAACAACATAGTCACTTGAATGTCCTCTTTGGTGAAGTGCTTTTTCATGACCTTTGGTGATTTTTTAATTGGATTGTTTGTCTTTTTGTGGTTGAGTTGTTAAAGTTTTCTATATATTTTAGACATTAGACTTTTATCAGATATATCATTCCCAAAGATTTTTTCCCAATCTGTAGGCGCTTTTTACTTTTTTTATCAAGTTTTTGATAAGCCTAAGTATTTTGTTTTTAGGAGGTCCCAGTTATCTAACTAGGTGTTGGCATGAGTGGAACTGCCCTGGACACAGGTTGCAGTAAGCCAGCCTCAGAACCAGTGAAAGGTGGGTGTTTGCCCTGGAGACAGGCTGGGTAAGTGAGCAGGGTAGGAGAGACCAGGAAATGAGCAGAGCAGTGTAGAACAGATGGGGGGACAAATTTTTCTGTTGGTTTGTCATACTGTGGGGGCTTGAATGTTGCTGTGAGGCTGGAGGCTATGCCACCTTTGTTTCAAATGCCAGCAGTGTTACCCATGGTGGACAGGTTTCAGCAGAGCTTCTAGACTAACAGAAACTTGGAAGAAGGAAGACGCCATCCACTTCTTAAAGAATTGGCCAGTGAAAACCTCATGAATAGTAGTGAAACACTGTCTGATATATTACTGGACAACTTTATGAATAGCCCTGAAACATTGTGCCAGAAGATGAGCTCCTCAGGTCAGAAGGCACTCAAAATATGACTGGAGAGGAGCTGTCTACTCAGAGTAGAGCCAACCTTAATGATGTGGGTAGAGCAAAGCTTTTAGGACCCCCATTTGCTGAGGTGACACGTCTTAAGAAGAAACAGCTGAAAATATCCATTAATAATCAGAACATGGAACATACAAAGTATGAATCTAGGAAATTGGAAGAGATGACAGAGAAGCTCAATATATTCAGCCAAAACAAGGCCAGGAGCTGACTGTGGAACTGATCATCACAGCTCATATGCATGTTCAAGGTGAAGTTGAAGACAATAAAAAGAAGTCTGCAAGAGCCAAAATATGACCTTGATTTTATCCCTACTGAATTTAGAGACCGTTTAAAAAATAAATTTGATGCATTGAACACCAATGACCAAAAATCAGAGGAATTGTGGGATGACATCAAGAACCTCATCCATGAAGAAAGCAATAGGTCATTAAAAAGACAGGAAAGGAAGAAAAGACCAAAATGGATGTCAGAAAAGATTCTGAAACTTGCCCTTGAATGGATAATAGCTAAAGCAGATGGAAGAATCGACAGAAGAGAAGAGCTGAACAGAAGATTTCAAAGAGCAGCTTGGGAAGAAAAGTCAATTATTATAATGAAATGTGCAAAGACATGGAGTTGGAAAACCAAAAGGAAAGAACATGTTTGGCATTTCTCAAGCTGAAAGAACTGAGGAAAAAATTTAAGCCTCAAGTTGCAATATTGAAAGATTCCACAGGCAATTTGTTGAAAGCTGCAGAAACATCAAAAGAAGATGGAAGGAATACACAGAGTCACTATACTAAAAAAAAAAAAAAATTGGTAGATGATCCTCCATTTCAGGAGGTGGTATATGATCAAGAACCAATCATACTGAAGGAAGAAGTTGAAGCTGCATGGAAGGAATTGGCAAAAAACAAGGCTCCAGGAATTGATGGGATACCCATTGACATGTTTCAACAAAGGAATGCTGCACTGGAGGCATGCACGTGGCTATGCCAAGAGATTTGGAAGACAGCTACATGGCCAACTGACAGGAAGAGATCCGTAATTGTACCCATTCCAAAGAAAGGTGATCCCACTGAATGTGAAAATTATCGAACAATATCATTGATATCACACACAAATAAAATCTTACTGAAGATGATTCAAAAATGGTTGCAGCAGTATATAGACAGAGCAAACAACAACACAATGCATTGCTGTCAAGTTGGATCTGACCACTCCTTGGGTTTTCAAGACAGTATCACTACAGAAATAGATGGTCCAACCTTCCTT
>NW_006921802.1:2174377-2176120 GCF_000298275.1 Orycteropus afer afer
ACTATGCAAATGCATTCAATTGTGTGGATCATAACAAATTTTGGATAACATTGAGAAAAATAGGAATTCCAGAACACTGAATTGTACTCATGAGGAACCTGTACATAGACCAGGAGGCTGTTGTTCAAACAGAAAAAGGGAACACTGCATGGTTTAAAATCAAGAAGGGAGTGTGTCAGGGTTGTATCCTTTCACCATACTTATTCAATCTGTTTTCTGAGTAAATAATCTGAGATGCTGGACAATATGAAGAAGAATGTGGTATCAGCATTGAAGGAAGGCTTATTAACAACCTGAGATACACAGACAACACTTTTGCTTGCTGAAAGTGAGGATGACTTGAAGCACTTACTGATGAGGATTAAAGACTACAATCTGCAGTATGGATTACACCTCAATTTAAAGAAAACAAAAATCCTCACAACTAGACCAATAAGAAGCATCATGATAGATGGAGAAAAGATTGATGTTGTCAAAGACTTCATGTTACTTGACATGGTGGCTGCAGCGATGGGCTCATGTACGGTAGGGATCATGAGGCTGGCACAGAACTGGGCAGTGTTTCATTCTGTTGTACTTAAGTTCACTATGAGTTGGAGATGACAGCACATAACAGCTACAACAACAAGTTATCTAACTTGTCTTTTGTTGCTCATACATTTATAATAGTGTTTGGTAATCTATTATTGAGAAAAATGATGCCCCATAAATTTGTCCCTATATTATCTTCCACTAACTTCATAGTTTGGCTTTAGCACTCCAGTCTTTGATCCATTTTGAGTTAGTTTTTATGAATGGTGTTAGGCATGGATACTGTTTAACTTTTCTGCAATTAAATATCCAGTTTTACATGACTGATGTCTTTTGTCATGATAATGTTTCTTCTAACAATCAGCAGCAACTCACAAACTCTTTTTCAAAGATTCATCTCATGGTAAATTATCTTATTAATTTGCTATTTCTTGTCTCAGGAACATCATTCATCTTCTATGAGATCACTCATACATTAGTTCATTTTTTTTCCATAAAAAATATCTAGTGGAAATAGATGTTTTTATTAGTTGGTAGTATGTTATTATTTTTTTTCTATTAGTTAAAGAATGATCTTTATTAAAAACAAGATCCTGAACTGTTCTTTAAAAGAAGACACTGAGGAACTTCTGGTAAGATGGAGGAATAGGCAGACAAGCAACACAGAAACCCTTCAAAAAAGAAAAGAAAAACCAATTGACAGAGATACAGAAGATAATCCTGGAACCCTGAGCTTTGAAAGGAATTATACAGATGTGGATTAGGTACCAACTAGTGGAAAAACCTGAACAAAAACAGGACATAAGAACAGGCTTTGTTTGCCAGGGTCAGCAAGGACATACAAGTGGCTGACAAGGGAAAGGAGACAGGTGGTGAGTATATAAGTGCTGTCAACTAGTGAATAGAGTAGCACAGCACAGTACCCTCCCTGTATAGATAACATAAAAACAAAACAAAGAAAATGAAAATTGTGGGCAAGTCACTCCAGCATATAATCACCAATTAAATATAAACACAAAAATGTCACACTGCCTCCAGAGACAACAGAGCATCACAGTCCACACAAAGAAGTAAGATAAAGCAGGAGAAACAAAGGGCGTGGATACAGATCCAAAACACATCCCTGAGGAAGACACAGCATTGGAACTCCCTGATAAGGAATTCAAAAGAATTATATTTAGGTATCTTCAAAGGATTGAGAGACAGACCAAG
>NW_006921802.1:2178160-2188995 GCF_000298275.1 Orycteropus afer afer
AAAAAACAATGACCTATGTCACTTTAGTTTTGTGTATTTCACTGTACATAAATTATATTTCAATAAAATGTATTAAAAAAAGACCCAGGTTCTTCCAATAAATAAATAAATATAATAAAATAAAAATAATAAAATAAAAGAAGACGCTGAATTGTGTTCACACACTTGAGTCCAGAGTCTAAGGTTCTGGATATAATTGAAGTCCTATCAGGCAGATGACTTATGAGAGATTTTGATTTGAAACTGAGTCACGTGGTAAAAAACAAACAAACATGAATTCATTTCGCAAGTGTGGGTCCCAGCAGAAGTGGCATGATTCTGGAGTTTCCTATTTGGACAAGTTGTTTCTTTATTCAGAAGCTTACTCCAGTAGCAGTGGTATCTTTCCCTGTCATGGCTAAAGTAACATGGTTCTTCAGTAAGTGGCAAAAGCATTCATTCATTCTGTTAAAAGAAAAATAATATTAAGCTAATAATGGAAATTGATTGAAGTGCCTTTAATATGCAAATTGGGGCAACATTTCCAAGTAGAAAGTTAAAATTGTTCTAAAGAAAAAAGACCCCTCACAGGTTTTTTAAACTCCAGTTTATCACCAGTGATTATATATTACCATGGAAATAGGGCCCGAATAGTTTACAAAATAACTTGTGGACATCCAGGATTCCATACAACATTTTCTTGAAGGACAAATCAAATAGTTACTGATTGACCTTAAAATATAGCTTCTATCCTAACCTTTGGGATAGCTTCTGTCAAAACTAACTGCAAATAGATAATTCTTGAAAAGAGCACAATGCTCACGGCAAATATTCTTTACTAATTAAACTAGACTATTATTTGACTTATAAATGAGATTTAGCATAGTGAAAGGTTCAAAGATTACCTCAGGACAAGAGTTTCTGGTTGGTCATTTCAACCTTAATTTTCCTGATAATCTGAAATTCAAGAGAATTAAAAATTCTATGCCTCACATCATTTATATGTTTGTTTATCTGCTAGAATCATTCAATAAATGTTTCTTTAAAGAATGACTGATGTAATGTAGAATCTGCAAAACACCGTATAATGTGGATAAACTTGGAGGACATTATGGTAAGTGACATAAGTCAGTCACAGAAGGAAAATATTGTATTAGCCAACTATTGTAAAGTCAAGGAAAGGTTCATACATGGAAGAACACTTTCTTTGTTGGTTGCCAGGGGTGGGAAGGGAGAGGAGGGAAAATTCCTACATAGGTTGAAAAAATATATACCAAGGTGAGCTCTGGTGGTGTAGTGCCTAAGGCATTTGACTGCTAACCAGAAGGCTGGTGGTTCAAACCCGTTAGCCACTCACTCCTCAGAAGGAAGATTTGGTAATCTACTTCTGTAGAGATACTGCCTCAGAAACCCAAGTAGGGGTTAGGAGGGTTACCAGGGTTAGGAGGGAGGAGGGAAAGGGGAAGCTTTTTTTGGGGGGACATTGAGTTTATGCTAATAGGTGGTGAAATATTTTGGAAAAGGATAGCAATAATACTGGCCCAACATTAAAAATATCAATGTCCCTGAGCGGTAAGTGTGGAAGTTGTTATGTTGGTGAATGTCTTGCTGTGTATGTTTTCACCACAATAAGAGTAAAAAAAAAAAAAAAAAAAAAGAAAAAAGTCTATAAAAATGTTCAAGATTGCAATAATTAACTTATAGTATTACTGTGTAAATAAAGTTAAATAGTTATGTGATGTGTACTTGTGAAAATAAATTCAAATTAAACAAAAAAGAGAATGACTGATGAATGAATGCATGATTTATATCAGAACCTAATGTGTTCCATACCTGGAGTTTCCTGATTTGTTGGTTTCCTATAGTGGTAATGGAAGCTAAAATTTTCATAATCAGGGCAAAGGCAGACTGGTTTGGAGAGTTTGGAGTTGTTCTAAGAGCTCAGTCTAGAACTTGCATCTTCAGTGTTTCCAAAACTTTGAAAGCACCAAGTGTGCAAACTACCAAGGATACATTCAGCTGCTTATTGCTGAGCCTTGTTGACTTCTGGCAGAGTACGAGAGAAAACAGGTTTTAGCTAGAGCCCTACTGTATCCCTCAGATAGGACAGATAATTTCTGTCATAATTCAAAAAATAAGTCAAATTCAAAAGTTATTACCAGTCTGAATTTGCTAATTTATAACCTCTGTTCACAACCTCTGTAAGCCTACTCAGATGACAGAGTTCCCACCACTTTAACCCTCAGAGTCCATGGAATTTGCTCTTTAACCATATTTCACCTGTCATTTTTAAAATTTTCTCTTTCTCCTTAAAGTGAAGCAACTAGATTGACATATACTGTCTCCAGTGTAACCTCATCAAAAGAGAGCAGATGGTTAATTATTTAATAAGACTGTCAAAATTGAAGTACGGTAAGAATCAAAGTGTATAGTATTTAAGCAGGTAATCTGTATGTATGCAGGGAGAACTTTCTGTTCAAATGAGGCATGAAGGCTACCCTTAGGCCAATTACCATGAATTTTATAAGGAGAAAAAGAGGGACTATAGAGTAGAAAAATAACCATTGGGTGAACTTCGGTATAATTGATTGAATCATGTCCCCTCTCTCCCTGAAGTTAGCAGATTTCAGGCTACTAAGTGGACTCTTAGGAGCCCTGGTAGCGTAGTGCCTAAAGCACTTGACTGCTAACCAGAAGGCTGGTGGTTCAAACCCACCAGCCACTCCTGGGAAGGAAGATGGGGCAATCTACTTCTGTAGTGATACTACCTCAGAAACCCAAGGAGGGGTCGCTATGAGTCGGGTCCAACTCGACAGCACATAACAACAATAAGTGGACTTGTGGTGTAGTGCCTAAGGCATTTGACTGCCAACCAGAAGGCTGGCGGTTTAAACCCACTGGGTGCTCTTTGGAAGGAAGATTGGGGAATCTACTTCCGTAGAGATGCTGCCTCGGAAACCCAGAGTAAGGTCACTGTGAGTCAGAACTGACTCCATAGCAGTGAGATGTGGACTGGTCAACCACCCTGCCCCTCTCCAACTCATTTACACATCCCTCAGGAGCTGTCCGGAGGTTTAAAATAATAAAGGCATCTCAATTACTCAGGAAACTGCAAAGTATTAGATTTACTTCTTAGAAAACAATGGAAAAGACAAATTTGGGTAAAGTGAAATTGTTTGCAAAATTTAAGGTAAACTTAGATGAAGTTTATAGTTAACAGATATCTTGTCACAAAGTGGGATTTGTGCAATTTTATGATCACTATGTCTCCACTGTGTCTCCAACAGTTCTATTTATCTCTTCTTGGGTATATTCCAAAATGGACAGCGACTTTTATGAATTTTTCTGTGCAATCAGAGGAATCTTTCAACCTTATCTTCATTTTATCTCTTTAACAAGACTACTTGACACAAGGCAGCTTTGCAGCTTTGGAACTGATGCCTGCTCTTTTCACTATTTAATATTCTTTTTATCAGTAATGGTACTCAGTATTGCATTTGAAATTTCACTCATATCTGAGTTCCTGGGGCCTTTAGTACCCAAAGAAAGTGCCTCCCCAATTTCCACATTTACCTCTGTAAAGGAGAAGATTATGGAGCCATTTTGACCAGAATTGAATGATTAAATTCAATTCAGTTTTTGCTGAATTAAATTGGTCTTTTTATGTGCCTGTTCTTAACTTTTTGTTTTCTCACCAGCATTTAACAGAGTCAGCTCTGGATTTTCACAGATGCCTATTGTATTTAGAACTGAAATTCTGAAGCACTTGAGTTGTGGAAGGCTGTGATCTACAGTGCATACCCTAACTTCATTTTGAGACTTGATATAAGTTCAGATGACATTTGGGTTGGAATTTCTGACCCTTAAACTAACATTGTAGGGATGCATAGACAAGTTCAGAACAAACCTAGGGAGAGGCAGTTTGCCCTCAGGAAGAGTGTGTTTGAAAGTACATTATGCTCACACGAAAAACTAAAGAACTTGCCTGAGTGTGCCTTTTTTTTTTTTAAATTTAAATTAAAGTTGAGGTCCTGGTATTGTTTCATAGCCATCTTATGGTTATGACTCAGGCTTCACGGTCATGAGTCAGATCTGGACCACCACAAAGCCAGGTAGTCAAGCCCCAGAACTAATCCTATAACTCTTTTTAATCTTCCATTATATAAGTAACTATCATGGTCCTTTCCTCAATTCTGTAGTCCTGCCTATAACAGTGATGGATCTATCCATCACCAGTCATGATTCTGTGATGATGTCCTTTGTTTTCAAGCACATATAATAGCCCTGTGGCCATGACTCAGTAAACTCCATTTAGCTTTCAGTACTGTGTACATGCTGATGATTTCCCTCATCCTGGATGATGGTCTTTGTTTTGTCTTTGTCCTGTCTAAAGCTTAATACATGTCTTTGGATTGAACCTGTTTGAATCTGGGGTCTCTTTTCCCCTAACACATCATCATTTGGCTGTTTAAATACTATCAGACAAAAGAACTAGAGAATTTTTCAGCTTTAACTAGATGTCTCAGGAATTTTTGTTGGTAGATGTCATCAAGTTGGTTCCAAATCATAACAACCCTGTGTACAACAGAATGAAACACTGCTTAGTCCTATATCCTCAAATCATTGTTATTTTTGACCCCATCATCATAGCCACTGTGTCAAACCATCATGTTGAGGGTTTTTCCCTTTTTCACTGACCCTCCACCAAATATGATATCCTTCTCCAGGGACTGGTTCCTTCTGACCAAAGTATGAGAGATGAATTCTGGCCATTCTTGCTTCTAAAGAGCATTTTAGCTGTACTTCTTCCAAGACAGATTTGTTCATTTATCTAGCAGTCCACAGTGCATTCAGTATTCTTTGCCAACACTACAATTAAAATGCATCAGTTTCGTCATCATTCTTAGTGATTATCCAGTTCCACATGCAGATGAAGCTATTGAAAATACCATGGTTTAGGTCAGGCTCACCTTAGTCTTCAAAGTGACATCTTTGCTCTATACCACTTTTGCAGAAGATTTGGTCTTTTGCAACAGATTTGTCCAATGCAATATGTCATTTGATATCTCAATAATTAGCAATAACCATTCGGTACCAGAACCTCATTTCTCAGAAACAGTCATCTCTGCTAAGAGACAGCACTTTTAAGTTGTCTGGGAAACTTTAGATAAGGCTCGCTATAGGATTATTTAAAAGCGATTTTAATTACATCCTTGTCATAATTAAATATACAATATTTCTTATTTTAATGTTAACAGAAGCAATAAGAAAACAAAGCTTAACTCACTCACCATCATAACTGTAACATGGCTTTATGAACCAAAAAAATCAAACCCATTTCCTGTTGAGTTGATTTCAACCCTAAAGGACAAAGCATAACTGTTCCATAGAGTTTCCAAGGTTTTAATCTTTACAGAAGCACACTACCACATCTTTCTGCCTTGGAGCACCTCATGGTTTTGAACCACTGACCTTTCAGTTAGCAGTCAATTGCTTAAACACTGTGCTGCTGGGGCTTCTAACCTGGCTATCCAAGTATTCAAATATTTTGGCTTTAATTGAATTACTATGAATGAACTGTCTATGGTCAAACATGATAACTCTTCTACTTGTTCAGTGTCCTAGACCTACCCTACTGAAGGACATCACTCCAGCAATTGTCCCCTCTCTCTCCTACACTGTCTTTTCTGTCTCTACTGGTTTGTCCCATCAGCACACTTCCCATTTACAACCTTCTCTCATTATCACCTCTACCACAGTTATCACCCCATTTATTCATTGCCCTCTGCAGAACACTTCTCAAAACTATATCCATTTATTCTCATCCTGTTGTTGTTGTTGTAAAGTGCCTGTAAGTCAACTCTGATTTACAGTGACCCTATTTAAAACAGAACAAAACATTGTCCTGTCATGCATCATGCTCACAATGCTTGCTATACTTCAGCCCATTATTGCAGCCACTGTATCAATCTATCTTGCTGAATCTTCCCCCTTTTCACTGACCCTTCACTTTACAAAGCATCATATCCTTCTCCAGGGAATGGGCACTTCTGAACACATGACCAAAGTAGGTGAGGTGAAGTCTGGTCATTCTTGCTTCCATGGAGTGTTCTGGCTGCACTTCTTCTAGGGCAGATTTGTTCATCCTTCTGGCAGTCCATGGTATATTCAGTATTCTTCACCAACACCATAATTCGAAGGCAGCAACCCTTTTTAGAGGATCTTCCTTATTCATTGACCAGTTTTCACATGCATATGGGGTGATTGAAAGTACCATGGTGCAGTGTAGTAGATTACATAGTGTGGCTTTTCTAGCCATAAGTCTTTGTAAACTCCATGACGGGATTTGCCATGAGCAACTGAGTAGCTCCTGATTGTTAAAGTTAGCCACCTGGTGTATTTTTGTTGGGAGCAGCACAAAGTAATTTTCTGGGCAGTTCTCTCTTTCAGGTGTATAGAATTCTGATGTTGGGATTGGTTAGTTTGGCCATTCTGCCAGGCTCAAAAGGAGCCCTCCTAGAGGCAGAAGGAGTCTCTCTGACTGCTGACTGAGAAAGACATGCTGCTGAGAGAAACACTCCTGAGAGACATGCACATGCTGAGAGAGAGATGTGAGAGACACACACTTGTTGAGAGAGAGAGATGCAAGAGACACACACTGCTGAGGGAGAAATGTGAGACACACATTGCCGAGAGAGAGATGTGAGAGACACACACTTGTTGAGAGAGAGAGATGCAAGAGACACACACTGCTGAGGGAGAAATGTGAGACACACATTGCCGAGAGAGAGATGTGAGAGACACACATTGTTGAGAGAGAGACTGCCAGCTGCTAAGTGAGACTGCTGGGTGTGAGAGACTGAGTGCATTTCTGAACTTGAATTGTACCTGTTGCTACCCTAATAAACCCCATAATCTGTGAGTTCTGTGTGGCCACTACAGCAAATTATTGAACCCAGCAGAGAGGTGGTGGGTGCTAAGGGAGGAATGGTTGGTGCCAGGGTTGGTGAAAGGGCTGGAGGGTGGCAGCATGTCTTGCTTCACAGGAATAGGCCTTGGGATACTGATAGTGATTCTGTCTTCCTCTTGTGGGGCTAGAGGAGATCAGAAGATGCTGCCACCTTGCCCCTTTTGCTCATGGGTTAGGAGCACCTCAGCCCTCAAGGTGATATCTTCTTGACACTTTAAGAGGTCTTTTGCAGCAGATTTGTCCAGTGCAATATGACTTCTGATTTCTTGACTACTGCTTTTGTGGGTGTTGATTGTGAATTCAAGTAAAATGAAATCTCTGACAACATCAATCATTTCTCCATTTATTGTGATGTTGCTTATTGGTGCAGTTGTGAGTACTCTTGTTTTCTTTATGTTGAGATATAATGCAAACTGAAGACTATAGTCTTTGATCTTCATCAATAAGTGCTTCAAGTCATCTTCATTTTCATCAAGCAAGGTTGTGTCATCTGCATATCACAGGTTGTTAACTAGTCTTCCTCCAATCCTGATGCCATGTTATTCTTCATATAGTCCAATTTCTTGAATTGTTTGCTCAGCATACAGATTGAATAAGTATGGTGAAAGGATACAACCCTTATGCACAGTGTTGCTGAATTTAAACCATCCAATATTCCCTTGTTCTATTCAAACTACAACATCTTGGTCTATGTACATGTTCCTTATAAGCACAATTAAGTGTTCAAGAATTCCCGTTTTTTGCAATGATATCCATAATTTGTTATGATACACACAGTCAAATGCTTTTACATAGTCTATAAAATGCAGGTAGACATCTTTCTGATATTCTTTGCTTTCAGACAAGATCCCTCTGATATCAGCAATGATATTTCTCATTCCACATACCCTTCTGAATCTGGCTTGAATTTCTGTTGCCTGTCAATATACTCCTGCAACCGTTTTTGAATTATTTCAGCGAAATTTTACTTGCATGTAGTATTAATGAAATTGTTTAATAATGGCCACATTCTGTTGTATCACCTTTCTTTAGATTGGGCACAAATGTGGATCCTTCCATTCAGTTGGCCAGGTAGCTGTCTTTCAAATTTCTTGGCATACATGAGTAAACACTTCCAGTGCCATGTCTGCTTGTTGAAACATTTCAATGGGTATTCTGTAAATTCCTGGAGTCTTGTTTTTGCCCAATTCCTTCAGTGCAGCTTCGACTTCTTCCTTCAATACCATTGGTTCTTTATCATATGATACCTCCTGAAATAGTTGAACATCAATCAATTCTTTTTGGTACAGTGACTCCGTATATTCCTTTCATCTTCTTTTGATGCTTCCTGCATCATTCAATATTCTGCCTATTAAAAACAAAACAAAACAAAACAAAAACAACAACACTGCCATCGAGATGGCTCTGACCCATAGTGACCCATCCTTGGATTTTCAAGGCAGGATCGTTATGGAAGTAGATTGCCCAACCTTCCTCCTGAAAAGTGGCTAGTGGGTTTGAACAGCCAGCCTTCTGGTTAGCAGTCAAGTGTCTTAGCACTATACTTCAATATTGCAACTTGAGGCTTGAATATTTTCTTCAGTTCTTTCAGCTTAATGAATATGTTATTCTCTTCTGGTTTTCTAACATTATGTCTTTGTATATTTAATTATAATACTTTATCTTCTCAAGCTGCCCCTTGAAATCTTCTGTTCAGTTCTTTTATTTCATCATTTTTTCCAATTACATTAGCTACTCTCCATTCAAAAACAAGTTTCAGAGTCTCCTCTGACTTCCATTTTGGTCTTTTCTTCCTTTCCTGACTTTTTAATGACCATTCACTTTCTTCATGTATGGTGTTCTTGAGTCATCCCACAACTCCTTTTGTTTACAGTCATTGGTGACCAATGCATAAAATCCATTCTTCAAATGATCTTTAAATTCAGGTGGGGTATAGTTGAAGTTATATTTTTGTTCTTGTGAACTTGTTTGAATTTTCTTCAGCTTCAACTTGAACTTGTATGTGAGCAATTGGTGGTCTGGTCCACCATCAGCTCCTTACCATTTGTCTGTTTCCATACTATGGCAGCTTGTGTGATGTTGTGAAGCTGGAAGCTGTGCCACCAGTATTTAAAATACCAGCAGGGTCACCCAGGGTGGACAGGTTTCAGCAGAGCTTCCAGATTAAGACAAATTGGGAAGGAGGAAGGGGACATCCACTTCTCAAACAGTTGGCCAGTGAAAACCTTATGGATAGCAGTGAGACACTGTGTGATATAAGCAATAAGACACTGTTTTTATTGGAAAACTTTATGAATAGCCCTGAAATGTCTGATAAATTGCCAGAAAATGAGCCTTCAGGTTGGAAAGCACTCAAAATATGACTGGGGAAGAGCTGTCTTCTCAAAGTAGAGTTGACCTTAATGATGTGGATGTAGTAAAGCTTTTGGGACTTTCATCTGCTGATGAGGCTTAACTCAAGTGAGAAGAAACAACTGCAAACATCCATTAATAATTGGAACATGGAATGTATGAAGTATGAATCTTATAATTTAGAAGTTGTCAAAAATTAAATGGAACACATAAAGATCAATTTCCTAAACATTGGTGAACTGAAATGGATGGATTTTGGCCATTTTGAATCAGATAATCAGATAGTCTACTACTCCGTGAATGACTAATTGAAGAGAAATGACATTGCATTCACTGTCACAAACAATGGTTCAAGATCTATCCTGAGGTACAATGCTGTCAGTGATAGGGTAATATCCATATGCCTACAAGAAAGACCAGTTAATATTAGTATTATTCAAATTTATGCACCAACCATTAAAGCCAAAGATGAAGAAAATGAAGATTTTTACCAACTTCTGTAGTCTGAAATTGACCAAACATACAATTAAGATGCACTGATGATTACTGGTGAATGTAATGTAAAAGTTGGAAACAAAAAAGAATCATTGGTAGGTGGAAAATATGCCCTTGGTGATAGAAATGATGTTGGAGATTCCACGATAGAATTCTGCAAGACCAACCATTTACTCATTGCATATATCTTTTTCAACAACATAAATAAATGGTGGCTATACACATAGACCTCATCAGATGGAATATATAAGAATCAGATTAACTACATCTGTGAAAAGAGGTAATGGAGTAGCTCAATATTTTCTCATCCTATTCTCCCTCAAATCTATTTCAGGTTGGCTTTTAACTCTATCATGCCTTCAAAACTGAACTTGGCAAAGGCACCATTGACCTTGCGTTGAAAACAAATTTTATGAATTAATGTAATACTGAAGATGGACTGATAAATGTATTCAAAAAACTTTTGCCTAAGTCATAATATTGCTGGGATCCAGGCATGGTTAAATATTATTATTGTAACTACCACAATAACAACTTGAAAAGTCAAGAAACTGTCCTCACAACCCCCAGAAGCAAGTAATAGTAGTGAAAATAATATCAACTTCCTAGGAAGTTAATCACTATGATGATTTTCAACCAACCTCTGTAATGAGTCTATTGATATACCAAAAAAATCATTCTTAATTTCTGACCTCATCCAAAGCATTAAAAAATTTTTACAAAACAATGGTTTTTAGATTAGTATGCAAAAAGAGGCACCAATATGAACCATTGTAATACAAAATTTCATCTTTCATAAAGTATTCCTGGGCCAGCTGGCAGGCAGAGAGCTCATGAGAGAACTGTTTCAGGTGCATGTTACCTGTGGCTCACCAAGAACTGTGGGTGGTTGCCTCCATGTTCTTTCTTCTGAGATGCCAGAATAGAAACATGTAAACCCTGCTGGTATTTCAACAAACAGATGCCCCATTGGAGGCACTCACTCAGTTATGCCAAGAGATTTGGAAGACAGCTACCTGGCCAACTGACTGGAAGAGAT
>NW_006921802.1:2190150-2190948 GCF_000298275.1 Orycteropus afer afer
CGAGATGGATTGACATGGTGGCTGCGATGATGGGCTCAAGTACAGCAGGGATTGTGGGGCTGGCGCGGGATAGGGCAGTGTTTTGTTCTGCTGTGCATGGGGTCGCTATGAGTCGGAAACAACTCAATGGCACTTAACAACAACAACAAACTTTTTTAAGTTTATTTTAAAAATATAGCAATTGGTGTAAAATGATGACTTATTACATTAAGGTTTGAACATGTAAATGTTCAGAAAATGTGTTAAAACTGTATTGTTTGTCTTACATATTTTTGTTACTTTATACTCATTGACATAATCATCAGTGAATTGAAGTGATGATATTTGTGAGTAAATGACTTGGAGTTTAGCAGTTAAATTCCATAATTCTCCAGAGAGCAGTCTCTCTAGCTCCCAGATCTGCAGGGGAGCATAGGAATGAAGATGATAACCCCCGAGTTTAACACAGACAGTCAGCATCAATAAATGCTACCAGCTGCAAACCATTCCCCCACTGTGAGAGACACACTACCCAGGATCAGCCAGCTCCATGGCACTGTCAGCTTTCTCCTGAAAGCCTTTATGTAGTGAAAAGATTCTACACTCTCAAAATTTTGAATCTCCAGGAATATCATAATAAAATTGATAAATTGAATAAATATTGCCATCATTTACTACTACTTTACTGACTCATAGCGACCCCTCATTGGGTTTCCAAGGCAACATTTCTACGGAAATAGATTGCCCAGTCTTCCTTCCAAGGAGTGGCTGGTGGGTTTGAACCACCAACCTTCTGGTTAGCAGTCAAATGCCATAGAC
>NW_006921802.1:2191268-2195959 GCF_000298275.1 Orycteropus afer afer
GTTCCTTTTGATAACACGACCAAAGTACTAGAGATGAAGTCTGGCCATTCTTGTTTTTAAGGAGCATTCTGGCTGTACTTATTCAAAGACATTTGTTTTTCCCTCTAGCCGGCCATGGTATATCAAATATTATTCACCAACATCATAGCTCAAATGTATCAAATCTTATGTGGTCTTCTCTATTCATTGTCCAGCTTTCACATGCACATGGGGCATTTGAGAATACCAGCTCTTGGTCAGGTGCATCTTAGTCTTCAAAGTAACATCTTTACTCTTAAACACTGTGAAAGGTATGTTGCAGCAGATTTACCCAATGAAATATGTCATTTCATTTCTTGACTCCGTCTTCTGTGGGTGTCGATTGTGGATTCAAGTAAAATGAAACCCTTGTCAGCTTCAATCTTTTCTCCTTTTGCCATAATTATGCTTATTGACCCAGTTGTGAGGATTTTTGTTTCCTTTATGTTGAGGTGTAATCCACCCTAAAGTCTGTAGACTTTGTCATCAGTAAGTGCTTCATGCCTTCCTCACTTTCACCAAGCAAGGCTGTGTCATCTGCTTATCACAGGTTGTTAATGAATCTTCTTCCAATCCTTTATGTAATTAAGCTTCTCAGATTATTTTCTCAGCATACAGATTGAATAAGTATGGTAAAAGGGAAAGACCCTGACATACACCTTTCCTGATTGAAAACCACATAGTATCCTCTTGTTCTATTCAAACAACTGCCTCTTGGTTTATGTAAAGGTTCCACATGAGCACAATTAATGTTCTAGAATTCCTATCTTTTGCAGTGTTATCCATAATTTTCCATGATTCACACAAATTCCATGGCATAGTCAGTAAAACACAGGTAATCATCTTTCTGGTATTCTCTGCTTTCAGCCAAGATCCATCTGACATCAGTAGTGATATCCCTTGTTCCATGTCCTCTTCTGAATCAGACTTGAGTTTCTGGCAGTTTCATGAGTGTAAACTGCTGCAACCATTTTTGAATTATTATCGGCAAAAATTTATTTGCACATGATAGTTATGATAGTGTTAAATAGTTTATTTATTCTTTTGGATCACCTTTCTTTAACATGAGCACAATTATTTCTCTCTTCCTGCCGATTGGCTAGTTAGTTATCTTCCAAATTTCTTGGCAGAGATCATTGAGCACTTCCAACATTGCATCTATTTGTTGAAACATCCCAATTTGTATTCTGTAAATGCCTGCAGCTTTGTTTTTCTCAAATTCCTTCAATGTAGCTTTGACTTCTTCCTTCAATACCAGTGGTTCTTGAATATAAGCTCCCTCCTGAAAGGTTGAATTTTGTTACCAACTTTTTGGTACAGTGTCTCTGTATATTCCTTCCATCTTCTTTAGATGTTTCCTGCATCACTCATTATTTGCCCTTGGAATCCTTCAATTATTTCAAGTTGAGGCTTGAATGTTGTCTTCTGTTCTTTCAGCTTGAGAATTGCCGAGCATGTTCTTACCTTTCGATTTTCGAACTCAAGATCTTTTCACATTTCATTATAATATTTTACTTCGTTCTCTAGAGTTGCCCTTTGAAATCTTCTGTTCAACTTTTTTCCTTCTTCATTTCTTCCATTCGCTTTAGCTACTCTCCTTTCAAGAGCAAATTTCAGGTCTCTTCTGGTATACATTTTGATCTTTTCTTCTTTTCCTGTATTTTTAATGACTGTTTGCTTTCTTCATGTATGACATTCTTGATGTCATTCTGCAACTCATTTTGTCTTCAGTCATTGGTGTTCAATGTATCAGATCTATTCTTCAGATGATCTCTAAATCCAGGTGGAATATACTCAAGGTTAAATTTTGGCTCTTGTGGACTTGTTTTTCTTCAGCTATAATTTAAACTTGCATATGAGCAATTGATGGTCTGTTCCATACTCAGCCCCTGGCCTTCCTCTGACTGATGATATCGAGCTTCTTCTTGGTCTCTTTCAATAGATATAATAGATATGATTACAATGTATTCTATCCTACAAGGTCTATGTGTATAGTTATTTATGTTGTTTAAAAAAGGTATTTGCAATGAATAAGTCATTGCTCTTGCAAAATTTTATTACGTGATGTCTGGTGTCATTTCTGTCATCATGGTCATATTTTCCCATTATCAATCCTTCTTTGTTTCCAACTTTTGTATTCTAGTGCCTCATAATTTTTAATGCATCTTGATTGCATGTTTGATCAATTTCATTTTGCAGAAATTGTTAAAAAAAAACAAACCAAAACAACTTCAATTTCTTTATCTTTGGCTTTAGTGGTTGGTGCATAAATTTGAATAACAGTTGTATTAACTGGTCTTTCTGAAGAATGGCTTGTGGGTTTGAACTGCCAGCCTTCTGGTTAGCAGTCAAGGACCCTAGGCACTACACCACCAGAGCTTCTGGTCTTTCTTGTAGACATGTGGATATTATCCTATCACTGACAATATTCTACTTCAGGATAGATCTTGAAAAGTTCTTTTTGATGATGAATGCAACACCTTTTCTCTTTAATTTGTCATTCCCAGAATAGCAAACCGTATGACTGTCTGATTCAAAATGGCCAGTACTAGTATATTTCAGCTCACTAATGCCTAGGATATCGATCTTTATGTGTTCCCTTTCATTTTTTGCAACTGCCAATATTCCAAGATTCATACTCTATATTTTCCATGTTCCAATTATTAATGGATGTTTGCAGCTTTATTATTATTTTGAGTCATGCCATTTCAGCAAACAAAGGTCCTGGAAGCTTTACTCTATCCACATCATTAACATGGACTCCACTTTTAGGAGGCAGCTCTTCCCCAGTGTTATTCTAGGTGCATTGCAACCTGAGGGGGCACTTCTGGAAATATATCAGACAATGTTTTACTGCTACTCATAAGGTTTTGATTGGCCAGTTTCTTCAGAAGTAGACTACCATGTCCTTCTTCCTAGTCTGTTTTAGTCTAGAAACTCTAGTGAAACCTGTCCATCCTGGATGACTCTGCTGGCATTTGTAATTCTGGTGGCATATCTTCCAGCTTCACGAAAACACACAAATGACCCCAGTATGACGAATTGACAGATGAGTAGTGGCAAAATAAGTTAGGACCAAAAATAAAAAGGGGAGAAAAAGCATTCTGAACTATTTCCAGTACTACTGGGAGTCAAGTCAAGCAAATATTTTAATCTCATGGTTGAAATTTTTATCACTTCCACACACTCCCAAGCATTGCTTTATTTCCCCAATGGTATGTAATCCCTGAAAGATGTTTGTAATATTTAAATACTACGCAGATCTGGGATGGTGAATGATGTTGTTGTTAGGTGCCGTTGAGACTGTTCCAACTCACAGTGACCCTATGTACAATAGAACGAAACACTGCCCTGTTCTGTGCCATCCTTAGGGTTGTTGCTATGTGTGAGTCCATTGTTGCATCACTATGTCAATCCATCTCATTGAGGGACTTCCTCTTTTTCACTGGCCTTCTACCTTACCAAGCATAATATCCTTCTCCAGAGACTGATCCTTCCTATGACATGTCCAAAATGCATGAGATAAAGTCTCACTGTCCTCCCCCCTAAGGATCATTCTGGTTGTGCTTCTTCCATGATAAATTTGTTCTTTCTTCTGGTAATGATATATTGCCATGGTATATTGAATATTCTCTGCCAACACCGTAATACAAATGCATCAATTCTTCTATCTTCCTTATTCATTGACAAGTTTTTGCATGAGGTGATAGAAAATACCATGGATTGGGTCAGATGCCCCTTAATTGTCAAAGTAACATCTGTGAGTTTTCATTTCCAAAGAAGTGTTTTGCAGTAGATTTTCTTGATGCAACACATCATTTGATTTCTTGATTGCTGCATGCTTGGGTGTTCATTGTGGACCCAAATAAAATGAAAACTTTTGACTTCAATCTTGTTTTCATTTTTCATCATGTTGTCCATTGGTCCAGTTTTGGCTTTCTTTATATTGTGTAATAGTCTTTTATCTTTATCAGTATATATTTCAAGTCTTCTTCAGTGCAGCAAGCAAGGTCGTATCATCTGCAAATTGCAGGGTTTTATGAGGCTTCCTCCAATCCAGATGTCATGTTCTTCTGCATAAAGTTTAGCTTCTCAGATTATTTGCTCAACATACAAATTGAATAAGTATGGTAAAAAGATACAATCCTGACATACATGTTTCCTGATTTTAAACTATACAGAGTTTCCGTATTCTACTCCAAAAACTTCTTCTTGGTCTATATACAGGTTTTGTATGAGTACAATTAAGTGTTCTGGAATTTTCATTCTTCACAATGTCATTCATAATTTGTTATAATCCACACAGTCAAATACCTTTGCATAAACAATAAAACAGTTAAAAATTTTTCCGGTGTTTTCTGCTTTCAGCTAAGATCCATGTGATATCAGCAATGATATTATTCATTCCAAGTCCTCTTCCAAATCCAGCTTGAATTTCTGGCAGCCCTCTGTCAGTGTACTGCTGCAAATATTTTTTTTTTTAATAATCTTCAGCAAAATTTTACTTGCATATGATTTAATGGCCCGAGAAGGACCGGGTCTCCGGGAGCAAGGTAAGCACGGGCAGGCTGGTGCTTCCTCACTGATCTGCACTGAACACTTTCCCTTGTTACCCTCCCGAGAGGGACCGGGTCTCCGGGAACAAGGTAAGCACGGGCATAGCACAGAGCAGC
>NW_006921802.1:2200029-2204087 GCF_000298275.1 Orycteropus afer afer
TGCCAATGCCTTCTGTACATATTGGACATTTTCCTTCAATACCATCTGTTTTTGATCATATGCTACCTCTTGAAATGTTTGAATATTGAGCAGTTCTTTTTGGTAAAATGACTCTGTGTATTCCTTCCTTCCTTCTTTTGATGTTTCCTGCATTGTTCAATATTTTGCCCATGGAATCCTTCAATATTATTACTCAAGGCTTGGATTATTTCTTCAGTTCTTTCAGCTTGGGACATGCTGACCATGTTCTTCCATTTTGATTATCTAACTCTAGGCCATTGACTAATATTTTACTTTGTCTTCTTGAGCCACCATTTGAAATTTATTGTACAACTCTTTTACTTCATTAATTCTTCCATTTGCTTTACCTGCTCTATATTTAAAAGCAAGTTTCAGAGTCTCTTCTGACATTCATTTTGGTCTTTTCTTCCTTTCCTGTCTTTTTAATGACTTTTGCTTTCTCGTATGATGTTCTTGATGCCATCCCACAACTCATTTGGTCTTTGGACATTGGTGTTCAATGAATCAAACCTATTCTTCAAGTGATCTTTAACAGAGGTGGGATATAATTGAAGTTGCATTTTGGCTCATGTGAACTTGTTTGAATTTTCTTCTACTTCAACTTGAACTTGTGTATGAGGAGTTGATAGTCTGTTCAACAGTCAGCTCCTGGATTTGTTGTGACTGATGATAGTAAGCTTCTCTGTCACCTCTTTCCACATATGTAGTGAACTTGATTCCTGTGAATTCCATCTGGTGAGGTCCATGTGTTTAATTTCTGTTTATATTGTTGAAAATACATGTGTAATAAATAATCCTTACACTTGCTCATGTGGACTCAGGCATCATTTCTATCACCAAGGCCATATTTTCCAACTACTGACGCTTCTTGTTTCCAACTTTTTTCTTCCAATCACCAGTAATTATCAATACATCTTGATTCCATATTTGTTCAATTTCAGACTGCAGAAGTTGGTAAAAATCTTCAATTTCTTCATCTTTTGCTTTGGTGATTAGTGTGCAAATCCGAATCATAACAGTATTAGTAGTCTTCCTTGTAGGTATATGGGTATTATACTATCACTGACAGCATTGTACCTCAGGATAGATTTTGAAACGTTCTTCTTGAAGTTGAAAGCCATACAATTCTTATTCAACTTGTCATTTCTTGCATAATAAACTATATGATTACTTGATTCAAAATTCCTAGTACCAGGCCATTCTAGCTCACTAATGTCTAGGATAACGATCTTTATGTGTTCTATTTCATGTTTGACAACTTCCAATTTTTCTAGATTCATGCTTTGTACATCCCATGTTCCAGTTATTAATGAATGTTTGCAGCTGTTTCTTCCCATTTGAGTTGTGCCCCATCAGCAAATGAAGGTCTTGAATGCTTTAATCCATCTGTGTCATTCAGGTCGACTCTACTTTGAGGAGGCAGCCCTTCCCCAATCCTCTTTTGAGTGCCTTCCAATGTGAAGAGCACTTCTTCTGGCATATTTCAGACAGTGTTTTCATGATATTCATGGAATATTATGGAATTATTCTAGTAATATACCAGACAGTGTTTCACTGGCCAATTGTTTCAGAAGTGGATGGTCCTATCCTTCTTCCAAGACTGTCTTAGTCTGGAAGTTCCATTGAAACCTGTCCATCATGAATGGCCCTGCTGGTATTTGAAATACCAGTAGCATAGCAATACCAGTCTCAGAGCAACATGCAGGTCATCACAATGAGACAAACTGACAGACAAGTGGTGGATCTTGAACTTGTATATGAGTAATTGATGATCTATTTGCAATAAGTCCTTGACCTAGTTCTTACTGAAGATAATGAGCTTCTGCATTATGTCAGATGTAGTCAATTTGATTCCAGTGTATTCCATCTAGTGAGGTCCACATGTATAGTTGTCATTTATGTTATTGGAAAACAAGTGTTCACAATGAATAAGTTGTTGGTCTTCCAGAATTCTCTCATGCAATTTCTAGAGTTGTTTCTGTCAAAAAGGCCATTTTTTCCAACTACTGATCCTTCTTCTTTCTACTTAATATTCATAATATTATTAATAATATTAGAACTTGAAAAAACATAAATTACTTCCAGGCTTGTCAAACTTCTCATCCAATTTTAGTAAATACTTTTTATTAACAATAATATCATTTAAAAAAAATCCTAAATTGCCCAAAAAAGATGAAGGGTAATAGCTCAAACTTTTCAAGAATTTACAAATTAGTTATATTCATTAGAGAAAAAAAACTCATACTGTGGAGTACGCATGCTGACAGGGTATGATGCAACAGTGCTTGACTGCTAACCATACAGTTAGCAGTTCAAACCCACCCAGTGGCCTGTCAGGAGAAAGACCTGTCGATCTGATTCCATAAAGATTACAACCTAAAAAATCCAGTGGGTCAGTTCTATTCTGTCACATGGGGTTGCTACAAGTTAGAATTCAGTCAAGGTTACCTAACAGGAACAACAATATTCAGTTATTTTTAAAACAAAGAAAACCTTATAAATAGCAGTGAAACATTGTCTGATACTTTACTAGAAATTTTATGAAGAGCAGTGAAATTCTGTCAGACATAGTGCTAGCAGAGGAACTCCTCAGGTTGGAAGACACTCAAAATATGACTGGGGAAGAGCTCGCTCCTCAAAGTAGAGTCAACCTTAATGATGTGGGTGGAGTAAAATTTTCAAGACCTTCATTTGCTGAGAAAGCAAAACTCAAAATGGGAAGAAACAGCTGTAAGCATCCATTAGTAATTGGAACATGGAATATATGAAGTATGATTCTAGGAAAATTAGAAGTTGTCAAAAATGAAATGGAACATGTAAAGATTGATATCCTAGATACTAGTGAGCTGAAATAGACTGGTATTGACAATTTTGAATCAGACAATCATATGATCTACTATACCAGGAATGATAATTTGAAGAGGAATGATGGCATATTAATTGTCAGAAAGAACCTTTCAAGATCTATCCTGAATTACAGTGTTGTCAGTGATAAGGCAATATCCACATACCTACAAGGAAGACCAGTTAATACAACTATTATTCAAATTTATGCACCAATCACCAAAGCAAAAGATGAAGAAATTGAAGACATTTACCAACTACTACATTCTGAAACAAAAAAATGAAGAAAAAACATGCAACCAAGGTCTATTGACAATTAGTTGTGATTAGGAAAGGGAGCTCTAGTGGTGTATTGGTTAAGGCATTTGGTTGCTAATCATAAGGTTGGTGGTGTGATCCCACTAGCCATCCATGGAAGAAAGATGAGGTAGTCTGTTTCTGTAAAGATTTACAGCCTTGGAAACACAGTGAGGGTTGTTATGAGTCAGAATTGACTTGATAGCAGCAGGGTTTTTTTTTTTTTGCTTTGGTGATTGGAATCCAAAAGTTGGAAATAAGGAGAAGTGTCATGGTTGGAAAATATGACCTTAGTGATAGAAATGATGTTAGAGAGCGCATGATAGAATTTTGCAAGAGCAACCATTTATTCATTGCAAATACCTTTTTCCAACAACATAAATGATGACTATACATGTGGACCTCATCAGATGAAATGCACAGAAATCAAATCGACTATCTGTGGAGAGAGGTGATAGAGAAGCTCACTATCATCAGTCAAACTAAGGCCAGGAACTGACTGTGGAACAGACCATCAATTGCTAAATGTAAGTTCAAGCTGAAGCTGAAAAAAAATTAAAACTAATCAATGAGAGCCAAAATATGATCTTGAGTATATGCCATCTGAATTTAGAGACCATCTGAAGAATAGACTTGTACACATTGAACACCAGTGACTGAAGACTAGACATGTTGTGGATGACATCAAGAACATCATATATGAAGAAAACAAAAGGTCATTAAAAAAACAAGAAAGGAAGAAAAGACCAAAATGAATATGAAAGAAGACTCTGAAATTTGCTCTAAATGTAGAATAGCTAAAGCTAAAGGAAGGAAGGTTGGGCAATCCTACTTCCATAGTGATACTGCCTTGGAAACCCAAGGAGGGGTCGCTATGAGTCGGGGCCGACTCGACG
>NW_006921802.1:2208614-2210439 GCF_000298275.1 Orycteropus afer afer
TTCACATTTAAGTCTTTTGATCCATCTGGAGTTAGTTTTTGTGTATGGGGTGAGGAACAGATCTTATTTCATGTCTCTGCAAATGGATATCCAGTTTTGCTGACACCATTTATTAAACAGACATTCTCTTCCCCATTTAATGGATTTTGGCCCTTTGTCAAAGATCAGCTGAGCAGAGGTCGATGGATATATTTCTGGTTTCTCAATTCTGTTACATTGGTCTGTGTGTCTGTTGTTATACAAATACCAGGCAGTTTTGACTACTATAGCTGTATAGTAGGTTTTGAGATCCAGCAGTGTGAGACCTCCTACTTTGTTCTTCTTCAATAGTGTTTTCCTTATCCAAGGTCTCTTTCTTTCTATGTAAAGTTAGTGATTGTTTTTTCCATATTCTTAAAGAATGTTGATAGGATCTGGTTTGGGATTGCATTGAATGTATAGATTGCTTGGGGTAGAATTGACATTTTCACAGTATTCGTTCTTCCTATCCATGAGCATTGTATGTTCTTCCATTTATGTATATCTCTTATGGTTTCTTGAAGTAGTCTTTTATAGTTTTCTTTGTACAGGTCTTTTGTGTCCCTGGTAAGATTTATTCCCAAGTATTTTATTTCTTTTGGTGGCTGTTATAAACGGTATTGATTGCCTTATTTCTTTTTCAGCAATGTCTTTGCTGGTGTAGAGGAATCCAACTGATTTTTGGATGTTGATCCTGTATCTTACCACTATGCTACATCTCTCAATTAGTTCCAGTAGATTTTTGACTGAGTCTCTTGGGTTTTCTAGGTATAGATCATATCAACAGCAAATAGGGATTGTTTAACTTCTTCCTTACCAATTTGGATGCCTTTGATTTCCTTTTCTTGCCTATTGCCCTGGCTAAGACTGCTAATACAATGTTGAATAGAAGAGGTGATAGAGGGCATCCTTGTCTGGTTCATGTCTACAAGTGGAATGGTTCCAGTCTCTCTCCATTGAGTATAATGTTGGCTGTTGGTTTTGCATAGATGCTCTTTATCATTTTGAGGAATGTCCCTTCTATTCCTAGTTTGCTGAGAGTTTTGATCAGGAATAGTTGTTGTTGTTTGTTGTTGTTATTATGTGCCATCGAGTCAGACCTGACTCATACCAACCCCTCCTTGGGTTTCTGAGGCCATATCACTACGAAAGTAGATTGCCCAACCTTCTTTCCGAGGAGTGGCTGGTGGGTTTGAACCTCCAGCCTTCTGCTTAGCAGTCAAGTGCTTTAGGCACTGTGCTACCAGAGCTCCTAGGAATAATTGTTGGATTTTATCAAATGCCTTTTCTGCATTGATCGATATGATTATATGGTTCTTTCCTTTGTTTTATTTAAATGGTGGATGGCATTGATTGATTTTCTAATGTTGAACCATCCTTGCATACCTGATATGAACTCCATATGGTCATAATGAATTTTTTTCTTGATATGTTGTTGGAATCTATTGGCTAGGATTTTGTTGAAGATTTTTGCATCTATATTCATGAGTGATATTGGTCTGTGATTTTCCTTTTGAGTGATGTGTTTTCTGGTTTTGGTATCAAGGTTAAGCTTGCTTCATAGAATGAATTTGGGAGGATTCCATCCTTTTCTATGTTTTGGAATAATTTGAGTAGGATTGCTGTCTGTTCTTCTCTGAATGTTTGGTAAAATTCTCTGGTGAAACCATCTGGGCCAGGACATTTTTGTTGTCAGTAGTTTTTTGATGACTTATTCAATTTCTTCTTTTGTTGTGGATCTCTTAAACTTTTCCACATCAGTCTGTGTTAGTATAGGTAAGTGGTGTGTTTCTAGAAATCTGTCCAT
>NW_006921802.1:2211078-2213685 GCF_000298275.1 Orycteropus afer afer
GGCCGACTCGACGGCACATAACAACAACAACAACAACAAAGGAAAAACAAACAAACAAACAAACCTCACTACCATCAAGTCAATTGAATTAATAGCAACTTCTCCTTAGCCTTCCAAGGTGGTATCTCTATGGAAGTAGATTGCCCAATCTTTCTTCTGAGGAGTAGCTGGTGGGTTTGAATGGCCAGCCTTCTGGCTAGCAGTCAAATGCCTTAGGTACTATGCCACCAGAGCTCCCCAAAGATAAAGGAAGAAGTAAACAGGAGATTTCAAAGAACAGCTTGAGAAGAAAGAGTAAAGTATTATAGTGAAATGTGCAAAGACCTGGAGGTAGAAAATCAAAAGGGAAAAATGCACTGAGCATTTCTCAAGATGAAAAACTGAAGAGAAAATTGAAGCCTCAAGTTGGAATTTTGAAAGATTCTATGGGAAAAATATTAAATGATGCAGGAAGCATCTAAAGAAGATGGAAGGAATACATAGAGTTACTATACCAAAAAGAATTTGTCAATGTCCAACCATTTCAGGAGGTAGCATATAGTAAGAGTCAATGGTATTGAAGGAAGAAGTCCAAGCTGCACTAAAGCATTGGCAAAAAAACAAAGCTCCAGGAATTGACAAAATACCCATTGAGATGTTTCAACTAAAGGATGCAGTGCTGAAGGAGGAAATTTGGAAGACAGCTACTTGCCCAACCAACTGGAAGAGATCAATATTAGTGCCATTCCAAAGAAAGGTGATCCAAAAGAATGTGGAAATTATCTAACAATATCATTAGTATCATATGCAAGTAAAATTTTGATGATGATAATTAAAAAATAGTTGCAGTAGTACATTAACAGAGAAATTCCAGAAATGCAAGCTGGATTCAGAAGAGGACTTGGAAGGATATCATTGTTGATGTCAGATGGATCCTTGTTGAAAGCAAAGAACACCAGAAAGATCTTTACCTGTGTTTTACTGATTATACAAAGTATTCAAATGTGTAGATCATAACAAATTATGGATAATGTTGAGAAGAATGGTAAATCCAGAACACTTAATAGTGCTCATGAGGAACCTGCACATAGATCAAGAGGCAGTTGTTCAAACTGAACAAAGGAAGGCTGCATAGTTTAAAATCAGGAAGGGTGTGTGTGAGAGTTTAGCCTTTCAGTATACTTATTTAACCTGTAAACTGAGCAAATAATCTGAGAAGTTGGATTCTATGTAGAAGAAAGTGGCATCAGAATTGGAGGAAGAACCATTAACAACTGCAATATGCAAACAATACAAACTTGCCTGCTGAAAGTGAAGATGACTTGAAGTACTTGTGGATAATATCAAAGACTACAGTCTTACAAGAGATTATACCTCAACATGAGAAAACAAATATCTTCACAACTGGACCAGCTAGCCACTCATAGTAATAAGAAAAAAGATTGAAGTTGTCAAAGATTTCATTTTACTTGGATCCACAATCAACACCTATGACAGTAGCAGTCAAGAAATCAGGTGCTATATTGCACTGGGCAAATCTGCTGCAAAAGACCTCTTTAAAGTGTTGGGGAGCAAAGATCTCAAGTTGAAGATTAAGATGTGCCTAACCCAAGCCATGTTATTTTCACATGCAAGATAGCCTCATATGCATGTGAAAGCTGGACAATGAATAAGGAAGGCTGAAGAAGAATTGATGTTTTGGAATTGTGGTGTTGTTGAAGAATGCTGAAAATACCATGGACTGCCAGAGGAATGAACAAAGTTGTCCTGGAAGAACCGCAGCCAGAATACTCCTTAGAAGCAAAATTGGCCAGACATCATGCTTAGTAATGTGGAGAGTCAGAGAAAAAGGGAAGACCCTCAATAAGTTGGATTGACACAGTAGCTGCAATGATGGGCTCAAACACGACAAAGATTGTGAGGATGGCACAGGACCAGGCAGTGTTTCTATCTGCTATAAGTCAGAATTGACCTGATCCCACCTAACAACAACAACATAACAGAAATACCACAAATGGATGACTTTAACAAGCAAAAATTTATTGTCTCACAGTTTAGGAGATAAGAAGTCCAGGTTCAGGGTGCCAGCTCAGGGAGAAGACTTCTTTCTCTGTTGGCTCTAGGGAAGGTTCTTGTCTCTTCAACTTGTTTTCTAGTTTCTTGGAGGTCTCCATGTGTTTTGGTATCTATCTTCCCCTGGGTCTAGGAGACAAAGGAGGACAACTGCAAAATACTGGGAGTCATAATCTAGCCTAAATTTATTCATATTTTGGGGGAATAAATTAAATCCCTGATAAAAGTTTAGTTTTAGTTGTCTTTATCTATCTATCTATCTATCTATCTATCTATCTATCTATCTATCTATCTATCCCAAACTCACTGCCATTGAATCGATTCTGACTCATAGCGAGCCCCTTTGGGTTTTCAAGGCCATAAATCTTTATGGAAGTAGATTGCTAAATCTTCCTTCCATAAGATTGGCTGGTGAGTTTGATCCACCAAACCTTGTGGTTAGCAGCCAAATACCTCAGGCATTATGCCCCAGAGCTCCTTTAAAAATCTGTACATCTATACAACTATGAGACCAGAAGAACTAGATGGTGCCTGGCTACCACTGTCATCTACTTG
>NW_006921802.1:2218627-2223695 GCF_000298275.1 Orycteropus afer afer
TCCAGATTTTCAAATTTGTTGGAGTACAGTTCTTCATAGTATCCTGATATTATCTTTTTTATTTCAGTTGGTTCTGTTGTCATGTCACCATTTCATTTCTTATTTGTGTTATTTGTATTCTCTTCCTCTTTTCCTTTGTTAAATTTGCCAGTGGTTTGTCAATTTTATTAGTCTTTTCAAAATACCAACTTCTAGTCTTGTTACTTTCTTTTTTCAATTGTCTTTCTATTTTTTTATTTCCTTGATTTCTGCAAGAATCATTATTTTATTTTTTCTGGTGACTGTAAACTTTTCTTGCTGTTCTTTTCTAATTGTTGGAGATGCTAAGGTGTTGACTTTGTCTCTTTCTTCTTTTTTGATGTGTGCATTTTCTGCTATAAATTGTCCTCTGATCACTGCTTTTGATATGTCCCAAAGATTTTGGTATGTTGTGTTTTCATTCTCATTTGATTCAAGGAATTATTTAATTTCTTTTTCTATTTCTTCTACTACCCAGTCATTTTTGAGGAGGGTGTTGATCAGTTTCCATGTCTTTGCTCCTTTTTTCTGTTGGTCTTCCTATTGTTGATTTCTAATTTGATGGTATTTTGATCTGAGAAGATGCTTAGCAGTATTTCAATGTTTTTAAATTTATTAAGGCTTGACTTATGGCCTAACATATGATCTATCATGGAGAATGTTCTATGTGCACTAGAAAAGAATCTATATTATGCTGTTGTTGGGTGAAGTGCTCTGCAGATGTCTATAAGATCAAGTTGATGGATTGTATTGTTTAGCTCTTTCTCATCTTTGTTGATTTTCTTTCTACTTGTTCTATCTTTCATAGAAGGTGGTATATTAAAATCTGCTACTATGACTGTGGAGTCATCTATTTGCCTTTTCAATTCTGTAAAAGTCTGATTATGTAATTAGGGGCTCTTTCATTGATTCCACAGATATTTATTATGGTGATATCTTCTTGTTCAATTGATCTGTTAATAATTATATAATGTCCTTTCTTGTCTTGTATGGTGGTTTTTGTCTTGAAGTCAGTTTTCTCAGAAATTAATATTGCCACCTGTGCTCTCTTTTGGTTGCCATTTGCTTGATAAATATTTTTCCAACATTTGCTTTTTAGTCTTTTTTTGTCTTTGTCTCTAAGGTGTGTCTCTTTTAGACAGTGTATTGGTGGGTTATGTTTTCTTATCCAGTCTGCAACTCTCCGTCTCTTGAATGGTGCATTTAATCCATTTACATTCAGTGTAATTATCAACAAGTATGAATCGGTTGCTGTCAGTTTATGTGTTTTTTCATGGTGTTCCTGGTTTCTTTGTTCCATATAATTTTCTGTGCTGAGCTCATTATGTTTATGAATTGTGTTATCATTCCTTTTGTTGTTATTGTTTTAGTATTTGCTAAATATGTATTCTTCTCTTTTTATTGTGATGTGAAGGTTTATCATTTTTCTTTGAGTTTACCCTGTGATTTTTAATTTTCTCCCCAAGTTTAGAATAGTCCATTTTATCTTGTAACTCTCCTGACTTCCACACCATTTAGAAGTTCTGTAACTACAGTATTTCCCCCCTCTTTTTGGTTTGTAGTTGTCATCATTTACCAGTTGATGTCTCTGGTTCCTTGTGTACAATCCTGTAAGCTTATTTTATTTTAGATGCTTTCATACCTGTGTTGGTTTCTAGGTCATGTCATCTTGTGTATTAATGGTTGGTTGTTGTTTGCTATTATCAGTTCTGTGTTCAAAGGACTCCCTTTAATATGTCTTGTAATGTTGGTCTGATTTTAATGAATTCCCTTAATTTCTGCTTATCTTGAAATCTCCTAATTTCACCATCATATTTAAGGGACAATTTTGCCAGGTATATAATTCTTTGTTGGAAATATTTCTCTTTCAGGATTTTATATATACCATCCCATTGCCTTCTCTCTTACATGGTTTCTGCTGAGAAATCAGAGTTTATTCCTACTGGTTGTCCCTTGTAAGTAACTTTTCATTTTTCCTGTGCTGCTTTCAGGATTCTTTCTTTGTCTCTGGTTTTGATGAGTTTAGTTATAATATGTCTTGGTGATTTTCTTTTGGGGTCTATCCTATTTGGGGTTCATTGGACTTCCTGAAAGGATATTGGATATATTCTCATTTTTCATCATATCAGGGAAGTACTTTTCCAACAAATCTTCCACTACTTCTCTGTGGTTTTATTCATCTCTTCCTGTTCTGGAATTCCAGTTACATGTAGAACATGTAGATTATTTCTTTGATGGTATCCCACATGAACCTTAGGCTTTCTTCATTTTGTTTTGATCTTTTTTTCTGATTGATCCCTTTCCAAAGTAGTATTCACGTCTTTGTCTTCAATCTCATTAATTCTGTCTTCCATTGCATCAATCCTACTACTCTGCCCTCTCAACATGTTATCTATCTCTGCAAATTTATGATTAATCTTCTGGATTTCTATCTGTAGATTTTGTATCATTTTTAATTTTTCATTTATTTTGTCATTTTGTTCTTGTATTTCCTTCTGATATTGTTCTAGGGTTTTGTTTGTGTTTTCCTTAATTTTGTCAGTGTTTTTCTTGATATGTCTCTCAATCCTTGAAGATACCTAAATATAATTCTTTTGAATTTCTTATCAGGGAGTTCTAATGCTGCTTCTTCCTCAGGGATGTGTTCTGGTTCTGTATCCTGCTCCCTCATTTCTTTGTTCAAGTAAGTAAGTCCAGGTATCATTTGCCATAGAAATTATTTTTTCTAGAAAGAGTAGCTACATACATTATTTATAGTTTTCTACATAGGAGATTTTTCCTTTCTCTCCTTCATTTATTTATGTATTTAATTATTTTTTTAATGTGAGTATGGACTAATGGATAGCTATTTTAGAGTTGGATAAAATCCAGAATTTATTTAGTTAATTCTTAATTTGAAAATATTAGTTGATATTTATTTATTAATAATTAAATGATAATAGCTTAATCAATAAATAACTTTGTTGCAGCTTTAACCATTGGGAGCTCTTTTAGTTGGTTTCTATGTCCCTTTGACATATCCCATGATAGTGTGTGTGAGGGGGTTGGGGGGGTCCTGCTTGTTTTTCTGTTTTGAGTATGTCCTTACTTTCTACCACTATAAGATACTTATAGTAAGGTGAAAAATGTCCCCAAAGAGGTCACATTCTAATTTGCAGAACTTGTGAGCATTACCCTATGTGGTAAAGGAGACTTTGTAATTGTCAGTAATTTTAGGACCTTGAGATAAGGAAATTATCTAGAATTATCCAGGGGTCTGATATAATGGCAATAGTCCTTTTAAGAAGTCCTTAGAAGGAATCAAAATCAGGGAGAAGGCAATGTGATGAAGGAAGCAGATAGTGGAGTAAGGTATACCAAAACCAAGAAATGCCAACAGCCTTTAGAAGGTGGAAGAGACAGGGAATTGATTCTCCTTGGACCCTCCAGAAGGCAACTTATTTTATAACATCTTGACTTTAGCTCAGTGAAACTGCTTATGGACTTCTAACCTCCAGAACTGTAAAAGAATAAATTTGTATTATTTTAAGACCTTAAAATAGTGGTAATTTCAACAATGGAAAGCTAATACAACACTCCAAGTTGATTTTTTATATATTCCCTGGCCTTGCCCTAGAATCAGTCATTTCTCTAAGAAGAGTGGTTCCCTTTATTTAAGAATGGTATCAGAACATAGTGGGAACTCCAGTGGAATAGTAGTTAAAGCATTCGGCTGGTAGCCAAAAAGTTAAAAGGATTTGAACCTACCAGCCACTCCACAGGAGAAAGATGAGTTAGTCTGCTTATGTAAAGATTTATAGCCTTAGAAAAACCCTATGGGGCAGTTCTACTTTGTCTTATAAGGTCACTATGATTCAGAGAATCAACTTGATGGCAATGGATTTATTAGAAAATAAGTTCTGGGAACTGGGTGGTCATTGCTATTGGGTTGTGATTATGTCTAGGTTTCTATAGTACTCAGACCTAGAAAATTATATAAACACACACTATTTATGTATATATAGTGTTATATATATAAACACACACATATATATATGCATATATAGTGTTATATATACACATATACGTATACATGTGTGTTCACACACACACACACACATATACACATATACATATACAGACTTCGTCTCACCTACTTTGGTCATGTTGTCAGAAGGGACCATTCCCTGGAGAAGTATATAATGCTTGGTCAAGTGGAGGGTCAGTGAAAAAGGGGAAGACTCTCAATGAGGTGGATTGACACAGTGGCTGCAATGATGGCCTCAGGTATAACAAGCATTGTGAGAGTAAGGTGCACAACCGGGCAGTGTTTCATTCTGTTGTTCATAGGATCACTATGAGTCAGAGCTGACTCAATGGCACCTAAAACAACAACTGTATATATTTATATATATATAGACTCCCTGAGTGGTACAAAGAGTTAACATGTTTGGCTGCTAATCAAAAGTTTGGAGGTTGCAATCCTCCCAGTGCACTTGAAAGAAAGGCCTGGTGATGATGATCTATTTCTGAAAAGTCAGCCATTGGAAACCTGTGGGCACAGTCCTACTCTGTTATGCATGGGGTTGCCGTGAAAGATTAATTAAAGATTAAGGTATGAACTTGTGAAATAATTTGTTAGCTAGCAATAGTAACTGAAATAGATGTTTTAACTATCAGTGAGGATTGCCTTCATTTGAGGAAGGAAAAAGAAATAGATTACACAGCTTATTCTACCCTTCCCCTGTAGTCTTTCCTCCCAGCTTAAAATATCAGGACAAATAAAACACACATATGTTTGTCCTCTACAATGAATGTTCCCTCCAATGTTCTCTATTTAAATGAATTATAAAGCAATAAGGCAATTTACTGTCTCTTCAATCACTGTGAAGGAACAAAGAGACAGAGAAGTTAATATTTGACTTGATTAAAATTTTCTTCTATACTGGATGGCTACATGGGACATTGAAATAATTGTTGTTGTTGTTGTTATGTGCCGTCGAGTCAGCCCCGACTCATAGCGACCCCTCCTTGGGTTTCCGAGGCAGTATCACTACGGAAGTAGGATTGC
>NW_006921802.1:2223795-2225087 GCF_000298275.1 Orycteropus afer afer
GCTCAGGGGGCAGAAGTGTATGGAGGGATGGACACTGGGAAGAGGTAACTATGGGAGGAAGTGGGAGGGGAGCTATTGCATTGTGGTAAACTGTGGTCAATGTCATGAGACAAAGTGTATGTGAACTGCTGTATGGAAAGTGAATTTGCTCTGTAAATCTTCACCCAAATCACAATTAAAAAAAAAAAATCTATACAGCCACAAATAAATAGAAATTTCTTAGAAAAGGTCCTCACTTTGGTTGGTAATCTCTTACAAGAAAAATTAAGCCTTCTGCAAGCCCTTCTTCTCTATGTTGTCAAGTTATATCTTACATGTGTGTTTAGCACATAAGCAGAATTTAAATACCATTTGAGACAATCAGTTTTATATGTCAACTTTACTAGTCTGTACAAAACCAAACCAAACCCACTGCTATGAAGTCAATTCTGACTTATAGAGACCCTCATTGGGTTTCTGAGATGGTAAATCTCTCTCTCTTTTTTTTTAAATTGTGTGAAAGTTTACAGAGCATATTCACTTTCCATACAGCATCTCATATACATTTTGTCTCGTGACACTGACTATAATTTTCCACAATCCAACAGCTCCCCTTACATTTCCTCCCCATAGTTACCTCTTCCCTGTGTCCTTCCCTCCATGCACTCCTGCCCCCTGAGCTGTCTCCCTGTGCATACACAGCCCTTCTAGTCGCCCACAATTGTTCTCTCCAAGGAGTGTATCTACCTAGTGTAAGTGTTCACCTCATATGCTTGTCTTTTGTTTGGCTGGAAGCAGAGGAGTGGGTTCGATTCCAGACCTGAAGGGAAGCTAGGGGCCATAGTCTCAGGGGTTCTATCAGGCTCTATCAGACCAGCAAACCTGATCTCCCCCACACACACACTTCTCCACTGTCTACAGGACAAATTATTTCCAATGTGAACCCTGTGGAACCTCCCAGCCTCCTCACCTCCTAACTCAGTGCCTTTAATCTTAGCCACATGACCTCCTTTCATACTTCCTCACTTTCTCTCATGAGGGTATCTTTGCCTGACAAGTCCTTTGCCCATCCTTAGAAATTACTCTTCAACTAGGACCCAACTCAAATGCCCTCTTTTCTCTAAAGCAATTTTCTGGCCCTCCCCTAGGCTATTCTCAGAAACTGCCACTCCTTTCTCTTTGCTTTCACATTAAATCGTGTGTCATCATCACCATGGCTCACACAGGCTTAGAAGTTCCCCTGGAACAGAGACCACTTTCCTCTCTCCAGGCTCCTATTAAAGTGCTTGTTGTTGTTGTTGTTATGTGCCGTC
>NW_006921802.1:2226791-2231977 GCF_000298275.1 Orycteropus afer afer
GATCCATCTGACAACAGCTATGATATCCCTTGTTCCATGTCCTCTTCTGAATCCAGCTTGAACCGCCCGTGCTTACCTTGCTCATGGAGCCTGTAAATTCTGTTGAAATTACATGTAAGAACTCAATTTAAAAAGCCCAGCTGGGAAGAAATGAGTAGAACGTAGAATAGTTAAATATATTAATGCAGATTTATTCCTTGGAATATGGAAAACAAATTATTGGAAATTACAACTTTACTACTCAATGGCACGTAACAACAACAACAACAACAACAAATATATCCTTGAATTTAAAAAGTAGACAAACAAAACTTTGGGTTTGATGTCCACTAGAGAAGTATTACCTGTATGTGTTGAGGAAAAAAAGTGGCCCCAAACTAGTTATTAACAGCTCTGGTAGCATAGTACCTAAGACACTTAACTGCTAATCAGAAGGCTTGCAGTTCAAACCCACCAGCTACTTCTCAGAAGGAAGGTTGGGAAATCTATTTCCATAGTGATACTGCCTTGGAAATCAAAAGAAGGGTCTCTATGAGTCGAGTCCGACTCAACGGCCCATAACAACAACAACAACAACAGATACGAGTAGGACATGGGAACTTTTGCAAAACATGTGACTTGAAGACTCAAAGATTGAAAACTTTAATTTATACTGAGATTAAATTCACTTAATACTTAATTTGTACTGTTATCAAGAAAATGTCTTGTAAACTTTTTTTTAAAAGAAGGTCCTTAGAGAAATCTTGACTTTAATAACTTATGATAGTTTCCTGTGGAATGTTATAGAAAATTCTCTTCCATCTGTATATTTAAAAATATACAGGATTTATAACTATATATATATAGAGAGAGAGAGAGAGAGAGAGAGAGAGAGAGAGAGAGCAGGATTTATAACTATATATATAAAATGTTGAAAAAGCAAACTGCTGGCTGGGAGTGGTGGGAGAAGAGGCAGAAGCTTGTGATGAGTTAAGAAAAAATACATGGTGTCTAAGAGGCCCCAGAGATGCTTCTTCATGCCTACATTGCTGCTTCTCCCTGAAAGACAAAAGATGAGAACACGTGAGAGGAGTGGTTATTTTTCAGGATGAGGAATGAGGGTGTTTTTTTGTTTTGAGTAATTCCTACCCCCACTAAGTTCATCAGACTTTTTTTCATATACAGCTTGGGGTTTGGCTTTCTCTTGTACACACTTCCGGACACAGAAGCCAATCTCCAAATCCCAACCAAACCGTCTCTCACCCATGGGAGAACATACTCTTGGGCAAAAATTACAGGACATTTGAGAAGGAATAAAAAACATTTCAAAAGAAAAACAGTATATTAGATGACAGAGAGGGCCCTGGGTGGTACAAATTGTTAAGTGCTCTAGTAGCTGAAAGGTTGGCTGTTCAAATACACTCAGAAGAACCTCAGAAGATGGGCCCAGCAATCTGCTTCCAAAAGCTCACAGCCTTGAATACTTTGTGGAGCAGTTCTACTCTGCACACACAGGGTTGCCATAGATTAGAATCAAATCATTGGCAACTAGAACATCAACAAGACTACAGATTCAAACAGAAAGAGAAATATTACAATAGATGGACTACACACTCATAATCTACTTAATAAACCTTTTTTTTTTTTCTTTTTTAATTTGAGTGTCAGCCACTCTGTGGAAGCAAGACTGGGCAATCTACTACCATAAAGATTTATTGCCTCAGAAATCCAATAGGGGTCACCGTGAGTCAGAATCAACTCGATTGTTTTTGATTGTTTTGTTGTGGGTTGTTTTTTTTTGTTTTGTTTTATTGCCTTCTGAGCTTTTTTGGGGGGCAAATACTGCCATTTTGGTCTCATATGGTTGATTATTCTGTGGTGTGTGCTCTTCACAAGTGTTATTTTTCACTTTATAGGCCTATCTGTTGTTTGGTTCAAGGTGATTCTCAGGGGTGAGTTCAGTTCCAGGTTTGAAACATGTCTAAGGGCCATAGTCTCAGCAGTTCCACCAGTGTCTATCAGACCAGTAAGTCTGGTCTTTTTTTATGATGTTGAATTTTATTCTACATTTGTATTTAATAAACATTTTAGAAGTGATAGGGCAATATATTAGCAATATGAATCAAGACAAAGAAAATACAAATAATCAGTCCTTAAATATGTATATTTGAAATTCACATGATCACACTCTGGCTCTTTTTAATCAATATAATTTTAATAACTCTACAGATTTGTTAATAAATATATAATCTTTAATCATTCTACAGAATTGACTGGGTTGCTCATATACAGCCTTTGTAATTTTTCTATTTTTGTACCTGTTTCAAGCTACAAAAAAGACCATAGCTTTGTAACAGAATTTATTCTAACATGTTTTGGTAATATTTGATTTCTATTTATTAAAAATATAAAAGCTTTTTAAAGATAGAGTCTATGAGATATGTTTTTAAATCCATAAAAACCTTTTATTTGCATCAAAGTTTCCATGCAGCACCACAGCAGATCTTTCTGAAGACTTAATAAAAATCCAACCCTGGGTTTGATTTTTTCCTGGAAGATATTTCCTAATATGACAATCCTGACTTTAAACCATGCAGTTTTCCCTTGTTCTGTTCGAATGAGTGCCTCTTGGTCTATGTACAGGTTCCCTATGGGCACAATTAATGTTCTGGAAGTCCCACTCTTCACAATGTTATCCATAATTATTATAATCCACACACTCAGATGTCTTTATATATTCAATAAAACACAGGTAAGCATCTTCCTGGTATTGTTTGGTTCAGCCAAGATCCGTCTAACATCAGCAATGATATCCCTCGTTCCATGCCCTCTTCTAAATTCAGTTTAAGATTCTGGCAGTTTCCTCTCGACATACTGCTGAAATTGTTTTTATATCATCTTCAGTAAAATTTTACTTGCATATGATATTAATGATTGTAGCTGTTGTTGTTACATGCCGTCAAGTCGGACCCGACTCAAAGCAACCCCTTCTTGGGTTTCTGAGGCAGTATCACTACGGAAGTAGGATTGCCCCACCTTCCTTCCAAGGAGTGGCTGGTGGGTTTGAACCACCAGCCGTCTGGTTAGCAGGCAAGTGCCTTAGCACTATGCTACCAGAGCTGCCGATATTAATGACACTGCTCAGTAATTTCCACATTCTTTTGGATCATCTTTATTTGGAATAGACATAAATATGGATGTCTTCCAAATTTCTTGGCATGAATGTGTCAGCAACTCCAGTGCTGCATCCATTTGTTTAAACATCTCAATGTATATTCTGTCAATTCCTGGAGCCTTGTTTTTCGCCAATTCCTTCAGTGCAGCTTGGAACATCAGTTCTTGATCATATGCTACTTCCTGAAATGGTTGAACTTTGACCAATTCTTCTTGGTATGGTGACTCTGTGCATTCCTTTCCATCTTCTTTTTATGCTTCCTAAATTGTTCAATATTATGTCATAGAATTCTTCAATATTGCAACTTGAGGCTTGAATTATTTCTTCAGTTGGCAAATGCTGAGCATGTTCTTACCCTTTGATTTGCCATTCCCAGCAGAATAAACCATATACTTGCCTGATTCAACATGGCCAATGCCAATCCATTTCGATTCACTAATGACTAGGATATCAATCATTATGCATTCCAATAGAGAATGATATGAAATACATAATCCCTTCTTGCTATCATATTTCACAGCAATATTAATCAAATCAACAACCTACTTACTAGAAGCCACACTATTCATATCGTATCTACTTACTCTGTTAATAGTATTAGAATAAATAGAAATTTTCTTAAGGCCACTGTGGTAGTTCAGTTTGTGTGTCAACTTGGCTGAGCCTGGTTGAGTGACTGGGCAGCTGGATGTAGTATTCCCCATGATGAGACTGATAATCAGCTCCACGGTGGAATCTCCTGTGAGCAGCTGAGTAGCTGCCTCAGGGAATGTGGTCTGTTTCCTGTATATAAGCAGAAGCCTTGGGGAATGGTCTCGAGCTTATGGCACCCTTGGACCCTGCATGTAGCTGTGTCGTTCAGCAGCCTGCCACGCTCTGCCAACTTTGGGACTTACAGTGGACTTGAATTAATGACCTGCTGTGTGATTTGGTAACATCAGGACTGTGCCTTTTTATTTGTCAACCTTGGGCTTGGCAGCTTCAGAAGCTAGCGGTTGTCTGAGTGAAGAAAAGCCTCTAGCTTCAGTGGGCCAGGAGCTGGAGGCAAAGCTGAAGTCCAAAGTTGACAAGCTTTCACCCAGCCCCTAGAGCCTGGCACTTGAACTTGGACTTTAAGCCTCCTGAACAGTAAGACAATAAACTCCTGTTTGTTAAGGCCATCGCATTTGTGGAATGTTTCCTGTCAGAGCAGCAGTAGGTAACCAGAACAGCCACCCTTAAAACAAACAACAAAAGTTGTTATAAATGTAAATGCTAATAGTATATCAAAATTAATATCTACAAAGTACTGAAATTACACCCCAGGCAACAGATGGACACATTCTGGAAAAGATGTTTTCATTAAAAAGATATTTTATCTGAAATTCGTCTTTAGGCATAAATCAATGAAATTGCTGAAAATTTGTTTAAACATATGTAAATTGTTTCTGTTACTTAGTATGCTGTCTGATACTAAAAAGCACATAGCAGATAGAAATTCTGCACCCAACTAATGGATGTCAACCCATTAAATTACTCATGATAATGGAAAGAAAAAATAATGAAGCATGAGTGTTTTCTTTTATTTGGAAGAGTGTTGTACAGAAAAGTATGTACAGCTTTTAAAGTGTTGAAAAGCAAAGATGTCACTTTGAGGCCTAAGGTGTGCCTGACCCAAGCCATGGTATTTTCTATCATCTCATATGCATGTGAAAGCAGGACAATGAATAAAGAGAATCAAAGAAGAATTGATGCCTTGGAATTATGGTGTTGGTGAAGAATATTTAATATACTGTTGACTGTCAGAAGAATGAACAAATCTGTCTTGCAAAAAGCCAGATGCTCCTTTGAAGTGAAGATGGTATGTACATTAACACATGTTATCAGTAGGGACTTGTCCCTGGAGAAGAACATCATGCTCGATCAGTGAAAAGAAAAAACTCTCAATTAAATGGATTTACATAAGGGCTGAAATGATTGGCTCAAGCATGGCAATGATTTTGAGTGTGGCTCAGGATTGAGTAGCACTTCAATCTTTTTTTTTTTTTTTTTA
>NW_006921802.1:2232893-2280909 GCF_000298275.1 Orycteropus afer afer
TATATGATCTTGGATACACTCTCCATTTAGACATACCTAATTGTTTAGCTTGTTCACCCATCTATCCGTCCCTATACCCATGTTTGCTTTCACTGACAACACAGTACTGTATACGCAAGCACTTCAATCTTTTGTACGTAGAGTCAGTATGAGTTAAAACTGACGTGAGAAGACCTAACAACAACACTACAGAAAAATGTAAAACCAATATTCATTGAGCACTTTCTCAGTGTCAACCATGGTACACTGTACTGGTATTAAAAATGAACATATAAACAGCACACAAGTTTTGTTTAGATAAAATTATAAACAAATGGAAAAAAAATACTCAAATAGAAATCAAAAGACCTATGTTTTGATCCTGAGTTTGGCATCTGAAATTAACACTTACTGTTGCTGTGGTTAGGTGCTGTTGAGTTGCCTTCAACTCACAGCGACCCTATGTACAACAGAACGAAACACTGCCTGGTCCTGCACCATCCTCACAATCTTTGCTAAGCTTGTGCCCATCATGGCAACCACAGTGTCACTCCATCTCAGAGAGAGTCTTTGCCTTTTACTCTGACCCTCCACTTTAGCAAGCATGATATTCTTCTCCAGAGAATGGTCCCTTCTGCCAGCACGACCAAAGTAGATGAGACAAAGTCTGGCCATTCTTGCTTCTAAGGAGCCTTCTGGCTGCACCCCTTCCAGGAAAGATATCTGTTCATTCTTCTGGCAATACATGGTATTTTCAATATTCTTTACCAACACCACAATTCAAAGCCATCAACTCTTCTTTGGTCTTCCTTATTCATTGTCTAGCTTTCACACACATATAAGGTAATTGAAAATACCATGTCTTGAATTAGGCACACTTCAGTCTTCAATATGACATCTTTTCTCCTTAACACTTTAAAGAGGTCTTTTGCAGCAGATTTACCCAGTGCAATACAATGTCTGATTTCTTGACTGCTGCTTCCTTGAAAGTTAATTGTAGATCCAAGTAAAATGATATCCTTAACAACTTCAATCTTTTCTCCATTTATTATGATGTTGCTTATTGGTCCAGTTGTGAGGATTTTTGTTTTCTTTATTTTGAGGTGTAATCCTCACTGAAGACTGTAATCTTTGATCTTCCTCAGTAAGTGCTTCAATTCATCTTCACTTTCTGCAAGTAAGGTTGTGTCATCTGCATATTGCAGGTTGTTAATGAGTCTCCCTCCAACCCTGATGCCATATTTTTCCTCATATAGTCCAGCTTCTTGGATTATTTGCTCAGCATATAAGTTGAATAAGCATGGTGAAAGGATACAACCCTGACACATTCCCCTCCTGATTTTAAACCATGTAGTATGCCCTTGTTCTACTCAGACAACAGCCTGTAGGTCTATGTACAAGTTCCTCATGAGCACAATTAAGTGTCCTGGAATTCTCATTCTTAATAATGTTATCCATAATTTGTTATGATCCACATAGTAAAATGCCTTTGCATAGTCAATAAAACATAGGTAAACATCTCTCTGGTATTCTTTGCTTTCAGCCAAAACCCATCTGGTATCAGCGATGATGTCCCTCATTCCATGACCTCTTCTGAAGCCATCTTGAATTTCTGAAAGTTCTCTGTCAATAAATTGCTGCAACTGTTTTTGAATTATCTTCAGGGAATTTTACTGTGTGTGATACTAATGATATTGTTTAATAATTTCCAGATTCTGTTGGGTCACTTTTCTTTGGAATGGATACAAATATGGATCTCTTCCAGTCAGTTGGCCAGGAAGCTGACTTCCAAATTTCTTGGCATCAACGAATATGTGCCTCCAGCACTGCATCTGTTTCTTGAAACATCTCAGTGGGTTCTGTCAGTTCCTAGCACCTTGTTTTTCACCAATGCCTTCAGTGCAGCTTAGACTTCTTCCTTCAATGCCATTGGTTCTTGATTATGTAATAATCAACTTCAATAATCAACTTCCTTAAATAGTTGAACATCAACAATTCTCTTTTGTTCTACTGTGACTGTGTATTCCTTCCATCTACTTTTAATGCTTTCTGCATCATTCAATATTTTGGCAATAGAAACCTGTAGTATTGCAACTTGAGGATTGAAATATTTCTTCAGTTCTTCAGCTTGAGAAATTCCAAGAGTGTACCTCAGTTTTGGTATTCTAACTCCAGGTCTTTGCATATTTCATCATAATACTTTGTCCTCTCAAGTTGCCCTTTGAAAACTTCTATTCAACTCTTTTATCTCAACATTTCTTCCTCTCATTTTAGTTACTCTCCATGCAAGAGTAATTTTCAGATTTTCTTCTGACATCGATTTTGGTCATTTCTTCCTCCCCTGTCTTTTTAATGACCTTTTGCTTTCTTTATATATGATGTTCTTGATGTCATCCCACAACTCATCTGGTCTATGGTCATTGTTGTTTCATACTTCAAATATATTCTTCAGATGATCTTTAACTTCAGGTGGGTTATGCTCAAGGTTATACTTTGGCTCTCATGGAATTGTTTTCATTTTCTTTAGCTTCAACTTGAACTTGCATATGAGCAATTGCTGGTCTGTTCCACTGTCAGCTCCTAACCTTGTTTTGACTGATGATATTGAGATTCTATCACCTCTTTCCACAGATATAGACAATTTGATTCCTGTGTATTCCGTCTGGTGAGATCCACCTGTGTAGCCACCATTTATGTTGTTGAAAAAAGGTGTTTGCAATGAATAAATCTTTAGTCTTATAAAGTTCATACAGTATCATATCTATCACCAAGGCCATATTTTCCAACTATTGATAATTTTTCTTTGTTTCCAACTTTTGCATTCCAATCACCAGTAATAGTTAAGCCTTACTGTTGTTGTTGTTAAGTACTATAGAGTCACCTCTGACTCATAGCTACCCTATGTACAACAGAATGAAACATTGCCAGGTCCTGTGCCAGCCTCACAATCCTTGCTATACCTGAGCCCATTGTTGCAGCCACTATCTCAATCCATCTTGTTGAGGGCCTTCCCCTTTTTCATTGACTCTCCACTTTGCCAAGTGTGATACTCTTCTCCAGGGCATGGTCCCTTCTGACAACAAAACCAAAGTAGGTGAGATGAAGTCTGGCCATTCTTGCTTCCAAGGAGCATTCTGGCTGCACTTCATCCGGGACAGATTTGTTATTTCTTTTATCAGTCCATGGTACTCTCAGCATTCTTTGCCAACACCACAACTCAAAAGCATTAACTCTTCTTCAGTCTTCTGTATTCATTGTCCAGCTCTCAAATGCATATGAAGTGCTTGAAAATGCCATGGCTTGGGTCAGGTGTACCTTAGTCTCCAAGGAGATATCTTTGCTCTTCAGCACTTTTGCAGCAGATTTGCCCAAAACAATACATTGTCTGATGTCTTGACGGCTGTTTCCATTGGTTTTGATTATAGAACCAATATGAATTCCTTGACAACTTCAATCTTTTCTCCATTTATCATAATGTTACTTATTGGTCCATTTGTGAGGATTTTTGTTTTCCTTATATTGAGGTGTAATCCATACTGCAGACTATACTCTTTGATTTTCATCAGTAAGTGTTTCAAGTCATCCTCACTTTCAGCAAGCAAAGTTGTGTTGTCAGTGTATTGCAGGTTGTTAATGAGTCTTCCTTCAATCCTGATGCCATACTCTTCTTCATATAGTCCAGATTCTTGTATTATTTGCTCAGTATACAGATTCAATAAGTATGGTGAAAAGACACAACCTGACATACTCCTTTCCTGATTTAAAACCATACAATATTTCCTTGTTCTGTATGAATGACAGCCACATGATCTATCTACAGGTTCCTCAAAAGCAAAATTCAGTGTTCTGGAATTCTCATTCTTCTCAATATTATCCACAATTTGTTATGATCCACATAATTGAATGCTTTTGCATAGTCAATAAAACACAAGTAAACATCCTTCTGTTATTCTTTGCTTTGAGCCAAGATCCACCTGTCATCAGCAATGATATTCCTCATTCCACATCCTTTTCTGAATCCAGCCTGCACCTCTGCAAGTTCTCTGTCAATATACTGCTGCAATCATTTTTGAATGATCTTCAGTAAGATTTTACTTGCATGTAATATTAATGATATTGTTCTATAATTTCCGCATTCTGTGGGATCACCCTTCTCTGGAATGGGTACAAATATGGATTCTTCCAGTCAGTTGGCCAGGTAGCTCTCCTCCAAATCTCTTGTCATAGCCACGTGAATGCCTCCAGTGTGGCATCTGTTTGTTGAAACATCTCAATGAATATTCTGTCAATTCCTGGAGTCTTGTTCTTCACTAATTCCTTCAGTGGAGCTTCGACTTCATCCTTCAATACCATTTGTTGTTGAACATATGCCACCTCCTGAAATGGATGAACATAGACCAATTCTTTTTGGTACAGTGACTCTGTGTATTTCTTCCATCTTCTTTTGATGTTTTCTGCATCATTCAACATATTGCCCATAGAATCTCTCAATATTGCAACTCAAGGCTTACATTTTTTCCTCAGATCTTTTAGCTTGAGAAATGCTGAGCGGGTTACCCTTTTGGTTTTCTAATTCCAAGTCTTTGCACATTTCATTATAATAATTGACTTTGTCTTCTCGAGCTGCTCTTAGAAATCTTCTGTTCAGCTCTTTCATCTTGTCATTTCTTCCATTTACCTTAACTACTCTCTGTTCAGGTTAAGTTTCAGAATCTATTTTGACATACATTTTGGTCTTTTTTTCCTTTCCTGTCTTTTTAAGGACCTTTTGCTTTCTTCATCGATGATGTTCTTGATGTCATCCCAGAAGTCCTCTGGTTTTTGGTCATTGTTGTTCAATGCATCACATCTATTCTTTAGATAGTCTTTAAATTCAGGAAGGATGCAATCAAGGTCATATTTTGGCTCTTGTGGTCTTATTTTAATTGTCTTCACCTTCAACTTGAACTTTCATATGAACAGTAGATTGTCCTTTTCATAATCAGCTCCTGGCCAGGTTTTGGCTGAAGATATTGAGCTTTTCCACCACTTCTTGAAACAGATGTAGTCAGCCTGATTCCTACGTACTCCATCTGGTGAAGTCCATGTTTATAGACGCCATTTGTGTTGTAGAAAAAAAAGGTATTTGCAATGAATAAGTCGTCGGTCTTGAAAAATTCTATCATGTGATGTCCAGTGTCATTTCTATCATGAAGGCCAAATTTTCCAATTACCAGTGATTTTTCTTTGTTTCCAACTTTTGCATTCCAGTCAACAGTGATAATAAACACATCTTGATTGCATGTTTGGTCAATTTCAGACTGCAGATATTGGTAAAAATCTTCAATTTCCTCATCTTTGGCTTTGGTGCTTGGTACATAAATTTGAATAATAGTAGTATTAACCGGTCTTCCTTGTAGGCATATGGATATTATCCTATCACTGACAGCATTGTACTTCAGGATAGATCTTGAAACATTCTTTGTGATAATGAATGCATGCCTTTCCTCTTCAATTTCTCATTCTCAGTATAGTAGATCATATGGTTGTCTGATTCAAAATAGCCCAAACCAGCCCATTTCAGCTCACTAATGCCTAGGATATTGATCTTTATGCATTCCATTTCATTTTTGACAACTTCTAGTTTTCCTAGATTCATACTTTATGCCTTCCATGTTTTGATTATTAATGGATGTTTGCAGGTGTTTCTTCTCATTTTGAGTCATGCTTCATAAGCAAATGGAGGTCTCAAAAGCTTACTCTATCCACATCATTAAGTTCTGCTCTCCTCTCAAGGGCAGCAATTCCCCAATCATATCTGTAGTGCCCTCTGATTGGAGGGGCTTATCTTCCAGCGTATATTGGTCAATGTTTCAGGGCTATTCATAGTTTTCCAGTAATATATCAGACAGTTTTTCACCACTATTCATAAGATTTTCACTGGCCTATTCTTTGAGAAGTTGATGGCCACTTCCTACTTTTGAGTCAGTGTTAGTCTGGAAGCTCCACTGAAAACTGTCCACCATGGGTAACCCTGCTGGCATTTGATACACTGGTGGCATAGCCACCAACCTCACAGCAACATGCAAGCCACCACAGTATGACAAACTGACATCTCTTTTAGTTGTTCTAATCCACTCCACTCACTTCCTGGTCTCCCTTAGATGTTCCAAACTGCCAGCAGGTCACTTCCTGGTTTTACCAGATATGTCCATTAATCACTTTTCAATCTCACTTTCCTAATCACTGTAATGGTGATCGTATACTTAGTTGGTCTGCCACAGACATTTTTATATGAAAATAATGACATGAATACAATAAAGAAACTTGAGAAAAATGTAAATCTTCTCCTTTTCTCTGTCTTTTTTGATACTATTGTTAGTTACTATGGAGTCATTTCCAACTCATGGCAACTCTGAGTTAAATGCTCGGCTACTAACTGAAAGGTTGGCAGTTCAAACCCACCCAGAGGGGCCTTGAACGTGAAACTTGACATTCTGCTTCTTGAAATTCTGCTCTGCACACTTTTGGTCACCATGTGTGCCTTAAACTAACATTCATTATTACCACCACAGTACTCATTAAGCTCAATGTTTGGTGCCAGAGTGTATTCTAGGTGGTAAATATATAGGAGTGAATACAATAAACTATTTGTCTTTATGAAAACTCCATTCTCTTAAAGAATAGACAATAAATAAGTATTTCAGTGAAGAGACTGAGACTGGAGTTTCAGAATGAGAGTTAATCCTAGAACATCACCTTCTTTCAAAAACCTCTTTGAACAGATCAAATCTGTCTTGTACCAGGAGTCAATTTAATCCAAATTCTAGAATTTACACTAAAGTTAACAATACAGCTGAAGTTAAATTGACTTTGGGCTAATTTTATATTCCAACTTGGAAACAGAATTGAATGAAGTAAAAAGGCAGATAACTTTTTCAGTGGACTTAGAGTTTATATACATGGCTTATATACACTCAGGGACAAAGTACTCCCAATTGGTTTAAAACACAAAGTTTGCCACATGAAGTAGCACCTATCAATCAACTTCTCTATAGAGGCTCCTTTTAGGAGCTATTTGAGAAGGTAATAGATCTATTGTCATTTCCTGCAAAGTGCCACAGATATAGATGGGAGTTTAACTTCATAACTCTCACTTCATTCAGAAGTAAGAGCTAAAATCACAAGTACCCTTATTTGTTTCTTTGTTTGTATTTACCCTCACCCCCCAATTAATCAACAACTTTAATAACACAAGCATGCTAAGCTGAACTCACATATATTTTCATTTATATTCTGAGTCCACAAATAGTCATTCTGTATTCCTAGATTTCATTAAGAGATACATGGGAGGATGCTTTGGAAAAAAAAGATAATTTGTTGGTTGTAAATGAAAGGATATAACCATTATCAAGTCTATTCTCATTTACCATTAGCAATCAAATGATCTGAGGTTTTTTCCTAAACTACAATTGCTAATAACTCACATTACCATTCAGATAAGCAAAAACATACCAGCATGATGCCAACTATCACTGTATCTGTTAAAGAACAAAGTAATCACCAATATGAATAGGTTTTTATAACCTAATAAGTAAGTTTGTTATCTTTAGAACTTCCAAGAATTACAGATAAAGGTCTAATGATTCAAGAATTCAAAAAAAAAAAAAGTAATATGGAATAAAACTCCATATCTTCTTGGAGAACATTGTCTTTTGATTTAGAATATATTAAAAATGCCTTAGCAGTCACTTCTGGATAACTACAAAATGCGGTAAACTAAAAACTTTAAAATCATAATTAATCTCAAATATACCAATAAGCAACTATTGACATTTATTTTAGGTTATGTGGTAGTTAAGATTATGTGTCACCTTAGCTGGCCCTGGTTTTGAGTGGCTACGCAGTTAGATGTAGTTACTTTTCCCATGGTGAGATTGGTAATCAACTCCATGGTGGAATTTTCCCCAAACACCTGAGTAGCTGCTTTAGGGATGTGGTCTACTTCCACTATATAGGGAGAAACACTGGGGATAGTCTTCAGCTTTTGGCATGCTTGAATTCTGTATGTAGCTGAGTTTCTGTTCCGCAGCCTTCCATGTCATATGCTGATCTTGGAGCTCTTAACGGACTTGAATCAGCGGCCCGCCATGTGGTTTAGCAATATTGGGACTGTGTCTTTTGACTTGTCGACCTTGGGTTTGTCAGCTTCAGGAGTCAGCAGCTGCCTGAGTGAGGAATGCTTCCAGCTTCAGTGGGCTGGGAGCCAGAGGCAGACCTGAAGCCCAAGATTGAGGAGCTTTTACCCAGCCCCTGGAGCATGGCACTTTGAATTTGGACTTCTGGCCTCCAACTAAGAGAATAAACTCCTGTTTGTTGAAGTCCACCCATTCCTGTCAGAGCAGCACTAGGTAACCAAAACAGAATATGGTACTGAGAGAGTAGGGTGCTGTTCTAACAATACCTAAATCTAATACCACATTTTAGGTATTAAATAAAATGGCACAACACCAAGATTACCAAACAACATGGCAAGCCACTAGTTCATGTCCAGAGACAGTCTCAAGATTGGCTAGAGCCTGACAGGCTACTGAATGAAGACTCAGCTGCATGCAGGGTTCAATCATGCCAAAAAGCTCCAGAGATCTTTCTCGAAGCTTCTTCTTCCATACTGGAGGTAAGCCACATCCCTAAGGCAGCTATTCAGCTGCTCCAGTAGATTCCACAATGGAGTTGATTACCAATCTCATCATGGGGAATAGCTACATGTGGTTGCTCAGTCACTCAAAACCAGGCCCAGCCAACTTGACACATAACTTTAACTGCCACATCTTGACAAATACCTTTGTTTGTCTAATGATTACCCAAATTGTGATATAAAGCATATCTATCGTACAAGAGAATTCTCTTTTGTCCTTATCCAGACTATGCCCTTCCCCTGATAGAGGCAACCACTATTCTGATTAATATTGTATGCTCCTGAATGTCAAACATATGTGCTTTTTTGTGACTCACTCTTTTGACTAAGCAAATATTTTAAAAATGCATTTTTATGTGTAATACTAATTATTTCTTATATGTATTTAAGAACATTTATTTAGTCATTTTTCTGATAATGGGCATGTTGGCTATTTTCTTTTTCTGCTATTATGAATAAAGTTGAATTGCTAGTTAATATGCTTAACTTTGGAGGCTCTGGGCAGTACAATTGGTTAACATGCTTGGACACTCAAGAGACACTCAAGAGAAAGGCAAGATGATTTATTTTCAAAAAATCAGCATGGAGCGTAGTTCTCCTCTGACACACATGAGGTTTCCATGAGTTGAAACAGATTCAAAGTCAACTGTGTTTTGTGTGTTTTTTCAATGTTTAATTTTATAAGAAATTGCCTAAAACTGCATGGCGGTTGTACTATTGGACAATTACAACAGAAATGTATGAAAATTTGTATTACTCCTTGTCCTTGCCAATATTTGAGTTTAATTTTAACCCTTCAAGTGGGTGTCTAGTGGTATCTCATTGTGATTTTCACTTGCATTTTTTTCACTGACTATTGATGTTGAATATACTTTCAAATGGTTACTACCTATTCCTATTTCATCTAATGTGAAATATCTGCCAAAGTATTTTGCTCGTTTTAATGGATTTTTTAAAAATGATGTTCATTTGTAGTTTTGCATATAATCAGAACATGAGTGGTTTGTTTTAAAAAATTGTGCATATTTTTTCCACAATCTGTGCCTTTCTTTTTTTATTTTGTTAGCTTTGTCCTTTGACAAGACATTTAAACTTTGATTAAATCTAGTTTGTCAATCTTTTCTTTTGTGGTTAGTGTTACAGTCTGTTTAGAATTTTTTTGCATAACTTCAGGTTAAGTATATTTTTTTCACTGCTAGGAGATTTATAGTTTTACCTTTGAAATTTAAATTTGTGCTATATTTCAAATAAGTTTTTTATATATGGTGTGATAAATGGGTTAATTTTCAATTTTTCCATAAAAATATGTAATTGATTCAGTACTATTAGCTGAAGAGTTTTTCTTTGTCTCATTGATCTTATTGAGTTTTTTTTTTTTTTCAGATAGATTGTGGATATATGTGTGGATCCATATATATGTTGATCTATATTTGAACTCTCTATTATGCTCAATCACTTTTATTTGTATGTTATTATCACATCTCTTGATGACTGTAGTGTTATATGCTATATTTTAAAATCAGGTGGAGTATGGCATCCAATTTTGTTCTTCATTTTTAAGATACTCCTGGCCAAGTCCTTTACATTTATATATATATCTTAAGATCAATTTATCAATATATAACGACAACAGCTATAAAGTAACCCTTAACCATGTTGCAAATTTGATTGTAATTGAATTGAATCCATAGATCAACTGGAAAGAATTCATAACTTTACTATTATGAGATAGTATTTCTCTATATAAACATTGTTGTTGTTGTTGTTTGCCGTCGAGTCAGCCCCGACTCATAGACATAGGTCTTTTTATATTTATCTCAACAGTATTTTGCAGATTTTAATTGTAGAAATTTTTAACATATGTTAAAAAGTAGACTCCTAGGTATCTTATATATTTTGATACTATTATCATTTGGAATGATTTGTAAAATGAACCTGTACATACAGGTAAGGGAAGGGAGACAGGACCCACCCAATAGTCAGGTAGGAGGGATAGCTGGGGACAACAAGGTGGCAGGATCCAGGTAAGAGGAAAGAGAGATGTTTTTAACCTCTAAGGGAGATAAACTTTTCTGTCAGTTTGTCATGCTGTGGTGGCTTGTGCGTTGCTGTGAGGCTTGTGGCTGTGCCACTGGTGTTTCAAATGCCAGCAGGGTTGCACACTGTGCACAGGTTTCAACACAGCCTACAGACTGAGACAGACTCTGAAGAAGTCATTTGAGAAGTCATTCACTTCTCAAAGAATTGGCCAGGGAAAACCTTATGATTAGCAGAGAAACACTGTCTGATACATTACTGGGCAACTTTATGAATAGCCCTGAAACACTGTCCAATACAGTGCAGGAAGACAAGCCTGTTAGGTCATAAGGCACTCAAACTATGACTGGGAAAGGGATGCCTCATCAGAAAAGAACCAACCTTAATGATATGGATAAAGTAAAGCTTTCAGGACCTCCATTTGCTGATGTGGGTCAACTCAAACCAAGGAGAAACAACTGCAAGCATACATTAATAATTGAACATGGAATGAATGAAGTATGAATCTAGGAAAATTGGAAGTTGTCACAAATGAATGGAACACATTAAGATTGATATCCTAGGCATTAGTGAGCTGAAATGCACCAGTTTTGGCCATTTTGACTCAGACAGTCATAAGATCTACTATGCTGGGAATGACAATTTGAAGAGGAATGGTGTGGTGTTCGTCATCGCAAAGGATGTTTCAAGATCTGTCTTGGTACAATTCTGTCAGTGACAAGATAATATCCATATGCCTACAAGGAAGACCAGTTAATACTATTATTCAAATTTACACACCAACCACCAAAGCCAAAGATGAAGAAAATTGAAGATTTTTTTATTAATTTCTGCAGTCTGAAATTGACCAAACATGCAATCAAGATATGTTAATTATCAATGGAAACACTCACTTGGTTATGCCAAGAGATTTGGAAGAGAGCTACCTAGCTGACTGCCTAGAAGAGATCCATATTTGTACCCATTCCAAAGAAAGGTGATCCCACAGAATGTGGAAATTATCAAACAATATCATTAATATCCCAAGCAAGAAAAATATTACTGAAGATAATTAAAGAAACAGTTGCAGCAGTATACTGACAGAGAACTTCCAAAAATGCAAGCTGGATTCAGAAGAGGATGTGGAATGAGGGATATCATTGCTGATGTCAGATGGATCTTGGCTCAAAGCAAAGAATAACAGAAGGATGTTTACTTGTGTTTTATTGACTATGCAAAAGCATTTGATTGTGTGGATCATAACAAATTGTGGATAACATTGAGAAGAATGGGAATTCCAGAACACTTAATTGTACTCATGCAGAACCTGTACATAGAGCAGGAGGCTATTGTTCGAACAGAACAAGGGAACACTGCATGGTTTAAAATCAAGAAGGGAGTGTGTCAGCGTTGTGTCCTTTCACCATACTTATTCAATATGTATGCTGAGCAAATAATCTGAGAAGTTGGACTATATGATGAAGAACATGGCATCAGGATTGAAGGAAGATACATTACCAATGTGCAATATGCTGGTGACACAACTTTGCCTGCCGAAAATGAGAATGACTTGAAGAACTTACTGACGAAGATTGAAGAATACAGTCTGCAGTATGGATTACATCTCACTATAAAGAAAACAAAAATCCTCACGACTGGACCTATAAAAAGCATCAGGACAAATGGAGGAAAGATTAAAGTTGTCAAAAACTTCACATTGCTTGGTACTACAATCCACGCCAATAGAAGCAGCAGTCAGGACATCAGACGATGTATAGCACTGGGCAAATCAGCTGCAAAGGACCTCTTCCAAGTGATGAAGGGCAAAGATGTCTCCTTGAGGACTAAAATGTGCCTGACACAAGCCATGATATTTTCAATCGCCTTATATGCATGTGAGAGCTGGACAATGAATAAGGAAGACCGAAGAAGAGTTGATGGTTTTGAGTTGCAGCGCTGGTGAAGAATGCTGTAAGTACCATGGACTGCTAAAAGAACTAACAAATCTGTCCTGGAGGAAGTGCAGCCGGAAAACTCCTTGGAAGCGGGAATGGCCAGACTTCGTCTCACCTACTTTGGTCATATTGTCAGAAGGAACCATTCCCTGGAGAAAGATGTCATGTTTGGTAAGGTGGAGGGTTGATGAAAGAGGGGAAGACCCTCAACGAGATGGATTGACACAGTGGCTTCGGTGATGGGCTCAAGTATAACAAGGATTGTGGAGCTGGCGCAGGACCAGGCAGTGTTTTGTTTTGCTGTGCATAGGGTTGTTATGAGTCACTACTCGATGGGCGGAAACAACACGTATCTTAGGAGCTCTGGTAGCATAGTGGCTAAAGCACTTGACTGCTAACCAGAAGGCTGGCGGTCCAAACCCACAAGCCACTCCTCAGAAGGAAGGTTGGGCAATCCTACTTCCGTAGTGATACTGCCTCGGAAACCCAAGGAGGGGTCGCTATGAGTCGGGGCCAACTCGACGGCACATAACAACAACAACAACAACTCGATAGTACCTAACAACAAGAAATCTGTACATAGAAATACAACTGATTTTTGTACGTACCTTATATCTGAAGCTATGCTTATTTCAACGTATCCAATTTAGTACTAACTGTTGTAGATTTTTTCTTCTATTTCATTCTATTTTCTGTATTTACATGCATAGTATATGCAAATAAAGATAGTTTACTTCCTTCTTCATTTCCAATTGCTATGATTTTTTCTGTTTTCCTTCCTTCTTTCCTCCCTCCCACCCTTTCTCCATCTCATCCATCTTCCCTCTTCCTATTTTTCCTTTCCTGTCTTTTCTTTTTACCTTCATTCATTAACTTAAAATAGTAAATGGAAGAGTTGTGCATGGATTTGGTTGCATTGATAATCATTTTAGATGAAATGTGTTTAATATTTTACCATTAAATATAATATTAATTGTAAGATTTTCATAGCTACTTTTTATGATATTGAGAAAGTTTTCTTATATTTCTAGTTACAGTATATTTTTTGTCACAAAAGTGTTGGATTTATTATTTATTTAATAAATATGTTGAGCTTATCACCTGCTTTTTCTCCTTTAATATGCTAATGTGATAGATTACATTACTTTATTTTCATATTCTGAAATAACATTTTACTCCTCAGATAAACTTCACATTGTTATAATATATTAACTTAATTTAAATTATCTGTTAGATTTAATTGGCTAAAATTTTGTTACAGATATTTGCATCTCTGCTAATAGGGAGTATTGGTCTATATTTTTTCTTCTTGTCAGGTATTTGTACCAAAGTTAGTCTGGACTCATAGAAAAAGTTGTGAATAATTGCCTCCTCTGTCTTATGAAATTTTTTTGTGACTAGTTTTATTTCTTCTTTAAATGTTTGATAAAAATTCACCATTTAACCCACCTGAGACACCATCTGCCATAATGAAAGAGGAACCCATGTTCATTTTTTAAACATCCTTCCTTTGCAACCAAATATTTTTGTTTGCTTATTCGCAGAACACTAATGCATGCGTTTCCTTCACAAGTTGACTCAGTTCTATCATCTTTCCCTGGCCACCTCAACCTTCAGTAACTCTTTGACTTCAGTTCTCATTTTAAATATTTATTAGTTGCTCATGCTTACCCTCTTATTTACCATCTTGTTTATGATTTACTGTACTATTTCTTAAATTTTATTAATATTATGCACTTTTCCAAATAGATCAGCATCCACTAAAAGGCCACAGGACACACTTTGTAAACTCCTGTGTACCTAACATTCAGTGTAGCACTGTGTACATAGAGAGTTTTGAAAAAAATATCTGCTGATGAGGTTGAGGGTTATGGTGATCAGAACAAGGACAACCTATGTGACTAGCTAGTGGTACAAATGCAGAGAAAACTCTTTCATATTTTATGATTACCAACTTCAGCTCCCAAATGCTTTACATAAAAGAAATATACTGTGTTCCCCTTGAAGCCTGACTTCCAATCACACAAATTACTCAATAGTTCTAGGGGATTGCTTGGGAGCATTGAGAGTTCACTAGTATACTTCTCACAGTAAAAAAAAAAAAAAAAAAACTGCTGGCGATTCAGTTCCGACTCATAACAAACCTTCCTTGGGTTTCCCAGGCAGTATCTCTACTCAAAACGTTTGCTGTATCTGAAATAACTTGAGTGTCCATCAACAAAGGAATGGATAACCAAACTGTGGTACATACACACACTGGGATACTATGGAACACTGAAGAGTAATGTAGAATCTGCGAAACACTGCATAACATGGATGAACTTGGAGGACATTATGCTGAGTGAAATAGGTCAATCACAGAAGGACAAATAATGTCTTAGTCCACTATTGTAAAAAGTCAAGGAAAAGTTTATATATGAAAGGAAACTTTCTTTGTTGGTTCCCAGAGATGAGAAAGGAGAGGAGCAAAAATTACCAGATAAGTTAAAATATATGTATTTTTGCTGGTTCCATGTTTCAATGTGTCAAATGACCAGCTAATGGCCAGAGTTCCTCAAAAGACATTGCTTGTCAGTCTCCAGTTGATAAAGCTGGTTCTTCTGATGCTAGCATGCATTCTGCAGAAGCACAAAGAGTGGAAATAGCAGAATTTGAAGCAGAAGAGAGTGCTGAAAGTGATTCTACCCATGATACTGTAAATAAGATGAATGACATTAAGGAAAACTATTTGCACATTTTGTGTAAGGTTTCTTCCTGGGAGACACCAACTCCAGATGATTTTTGAGTTGAACTCATCAGAAGGGGGAAGTACTTCTCTCAGAATAAAGGCGGGACTTTCAGTGTTGAAGCAAAGTGAGATTCAAAGGCAAAGGGAGATGTGTGCCAGCTTTCAAAAGAGTGGGTTTTACAAACTGATGGCAAATGGTGAAAAAATTGTGTAGTTACGGATGATTTCTCACTTGTCAGTGAGAATTCATACTGTATGGCTGTTGATTGTTTGATGTTAGTGCTACAGATATGACAAACAAATTTGTGACTAGGTTTCAGAACTATAAGAAAAGGACTTAAAAGTACATAACCATGAGACATCAAATAACACCTATGTTGCCTTGAAAAATGGAAGATATTGGCATCAAGCTTGAGGCTGCACAGAGCTATTAACACTGAAATTATTACTTTGGAAATTGAGAAGAAAAAGTAGAATGATACCTTGCACAGATTGCTTGATACCATATTGCATTGATTGCTTTCATTCTGAATGCCAGATCATATCAAGAGTCATCAAGGAAGCAGCAGCATGTTTAAGAATGTTCAGAGTCTCATATCTGCCATTGAAGAAGAAAGAATTAAAGGTTTCCATTCCAAAATTGACCACTTTCTATGATGAGGTATCCAAAAGTGAGATTTTAGTAGAAAGACCAAGGCTGAGAAGATACTTGAAAGCAGCAGAGACTGATCTGAAGAAGGTAAAGACTGGGCAACATTAGATGTTTTGGTATTCATAGCTGAATGGGACTTCATAGACTCTCTCCCAATCCTTTTAATAAACCTAAAATTATTTTTTATGATCTGTGTGTCTGTGTCTTTATGTGATAGGAGCTTTTGAAAGCTAAAACTTAAAAAATAAACTGTGTGTGATCTACCATGGGACAGTCAAGCCTTGGAAACCCAAGGCGGGGTCGCTATGAGTTGGGGCCAACTCGACAGCACATAACTACAACAATCAACAATATCACAATATCATGTGATATTATCAATTGAAAGCGAGTTGGCAGCAGGCATTGACTGATTTGAATATTGTCTGATGCCGTACTGGGAGATGAGGCTTCTAGATTGGAAGGCACTCAAAATACACAGTGGCCACAACAGTGGACTCGAAACATGTAAATGATCACGCAAATGGTTCAGGGCTGGGCAAGGTTTCACTCTGTTGTACATGGGATTTCCATGAGTCAGAGCCATCTGGACAGCAGCTAACAACAAACCTGATGTTCTATCCTCTCAGGGGATCTTGGCCAATGACTCTTTGATTCATGTAGATTTCTGTAACTTTTATTGTCAGGATTAGATATTTTATTTTCCCTCCAGCCTCTAGTAAAGACATACAAAATCACCATTAGAAAAAAAAAAAAAAAAGAATCTGACAAGCAAAGACTTAAAAGAAAGGTGACAAAAAAAAAAAAAGTGCCAATTAAGGGAGTCAAACCAAAAAAACAAACTCACTACCATTGAATCTATTCTAACTCATAGCTACCCTCTAAGGTGGTAAATCCTTACAGAAGCAGATTGCTCCATCTTCATTTTGGACACATGGGTAAATAATGGCATGAGCATCTTCATTTGCTCAATAAAATAAGTCTCTTTGCAGATATATTTCCAGAGTAGAGATAGATGCATCAAGGTGCTAGGGTACAATGTTGCCAACTAAAAACATAAAAATAGGTTTTGTTCTAACACCAAGCAAATTTTATGTAATAATTTAGCTCTCTATAAAAATGTCCATGGAGAGGGGAAACATTGATCAGTGATCACAGTGTATTCTTGGTTGGAGTGTCATATTTCTCTGTGGAAACGCATGACTTGCCCTTCTGGTTTTCATACCTCAACTTCTATGACCTCAATTAAGGTTAGTATAACCACTGAGTGATAAATCCTACCTCTGAGCTGACAGATCAAGTTCTGAATGCTGTGAAGCTTAAAAGTCTGAACCTAACCTGTGCTGGATTTATGAAAATAAAGCCAGTAAGCTTTTCCTACATGATATTTAGCTTTCTTGCAAGCAATCTTTCTTCAGACTGCAATACACACACATTCTAGTTGGTGAAGATTGGAGAAGGCTAAATTCAATATTTTGAGAACTTGGTAATAATTAAGGGGAAGAATCAAGCTTTTATCATACCACTTTTTTAATCAATCACATTAGTGAGTAACCAAATAGAAGATGAGGGAAATTTACTCATTATATTTGTTATGAAGCACTAGAAGGAATAATAGAATTTGAATATAATTATTTGGTAATCTCTAATGAATTAATTTCATTCATTAATTACATTGAAATGAAACTTAACACCTCGATATAATTTAACTTAACATTTCAATATTAAAAAAAAATTCTCACAACTGGACCAATAAACAGCTTCATGATGGATTGAGAAAAGATTGAAATTGTCAAGGACTTCATATTACTTGGTTCTACGATCAACACTGATGGAAGCAGCAGTCAAGACATCAGACGATGTATTGCATTGGGCAAATCTGCTGCAAAAGACCTCGTTCAAGTGATGAAGAGCAAAGTTGTCTCCTTAAAGACTAAAGTGTACCTAACCCAAACCATGGTATTTTCAATCACCTCTTATGCATGTGAGAGCTGGACAACAAATAAGGAAGACTGAAGAAGAGTTGATGCTTTTGAGTTGCGGTGTTGCAGGAGAATGCTGAAAGTACCATAGACTGCTCAAAAGACTAACAAATCTGTCCTGGAAGAAGGGCAGCCGGAATGCTCTTCGGAAGCAAGAATGGCCAGACTTCGTCTCACCTACTTTGGTCATGTTGTCAGAAGTAACCGTTCCCTGGAGAAGGATATCATGCTTCGTAAAGTGAAGGGTCAAAGAAAAAGCAGAAGGCCCTCAATGAGATGGATTGATGCAGTGGCTGCAGTAATGGGCTCAGGTATAGCAAGGATCATCAGGCTGACACAGAACCACACAGTGTTTCATTCTGCTGTACATACGGTCACTATGAGTTGGAGAGGACTCGATGGCACTTAACAACAACAACAACAACAACAATGAATTAATTCACAAAATAACAAAACAATGGAGTCAAAATGTATTAGTAATCATGAAGATGACACAGGACCAGGCAGTGTTTTTTCTGTCATAGGTAAGGTCACCATAAGTTGGAACCAACTCTTTACCAACTAACAATAACAACAATGAATTGATGAATATCATTGATAACTTTGACTGTATGTGCCATAACAAATTATGGATAACATTGCTGAGAATGGGAATTCCAGAGCACTTAATTGTGCTCATGAGAACCTATACATAGACAAAGAGTCTGTCATTTGAACAGAACAAAGGGATATTGCATGCTTTAAAATCAGGAAGGGTGTGTGTCAGGGTTGTATTCTTTCACCATACTTATTCAATCTGTATGCTGAGAAAATAACGAGAAGCTGGACTACATGAAGAAGAATGTGGCATCAGGATTGGAGGAGGATTCATTAACAACCTATGATAGGTAGATGACACAATCTTGCTTGCTGAAAGTAAAGATGACTCAAAGTACTTACTGATGAATATCAAAGACTATGGTCTTCAGTCCACCACTCGTCTGTCAGTCTGTCATACTGTGGTGGTTTGTGTGTTGCTGTGAGGTTGGAGACTATGCCACCAGTATTTCAAATACCAGTAGGGTCACCCATGGTGGACAGGTTTCAGCAGAGCTTCCCAACTACGACAGACTTGGAAGAAGGACGAGGCTATCTACTTCTCAAAGAATTAACCAGTGAAAACCTTATAAATAGCAGTGAAACAGTATCTGATATATTACTGGAAAACTTAAGAATCTCCCAGAAACATTTTCAGATATAGTGTTGGAGGATGAGCCCCTCAGGTCAGAAGGCACTAAAGAGGGAAGGCCCTCAAGAAGATGGATTGACAGAGTGGCTGCAACAATGGGCTCAGGGGTAGCAAGGATTGTGAGGCTGGCAAAGGACCAGGTAGTGTTTCATTCTGTTATACATAGGGTCACTATGAGTCAGAGCCAACTCAATGGCACCTAACAACAACAACAACATGGTCTTAGTATGGATTATACCTCACCATAAAGAAAACAAAAATCCTCACAACTGGACCAATAAACATCATTATCATAAATGGAGAAAAGATTAAAGTTGTCAGGGATTTCATTTTACTTTAATCTACAGTCAACACTCATGGAAGCAGCAGTTAAGAAACCATACTTCCCATTCATTATACTGGGGAAATCTGCTTCAAAATACCTCTTTCTTTAAACTGTTAAGGAGCAAAGATGTCATGTTGAAGACTAAGGTGTGCCTAATCCAAGCCTTCATATTTTCAGTCATTTTGTATGCATGTTTGGGAGCTCTGGTAGCATAGTGCCTAAGGCACTTGACTATTAACCAGAAGGCTGGTGGTTCAAACCCACCAGCCACTCTTCAGAAGGATGGTTGGGCAATCTACTTCTGTAGTGATACTGCCTCGGAAACCCAAGGAGGGGTCACTATGAGTCGGGTCTGACTGGATGGTACATACCAACAACCAACCAACCATATGCATGTGAAAGCTGGACAATGAATAAGAAAGACTGAAGAAGAATTGATGCTTTTGAATAGTGGTGTTGGCAAAGAATACTGAAAGTACCATGGACTGCCAGAAGAACAAACAAAACAAATCTGTCCTCAAAGAAGTGCAGCCAGAATGCTCCCTGGAAGTGAGAATGGCCTGACTTCATCTCACCTACTTTGGTCAAGTGGTCAGAAGGGACTGGTCTCTGGAGAAGGATATCATGCTTGGTGAAGTAGTTGTCGTTGGTGAAGTAGAGGGTCAGTGAAAAAGGGAAGACCCTCAATGAGATGGATTGATACAGTGGCTGCAACAACGGCCTCAAGCATAGCAAGGATTGTGAGAATGACATAGGACAGGTCAGTGTTTCATTCTGTTGTGCACAGGGTCACTATGAGTAGGCATTGACTCCAAGGCCACTAACAAAAACAACATTAATCCTTAAAATGGCTGTCAATATCACAAAAGACAAAGTGGAAAAAAAGAGAGGGAAAATCTATAGATTGAAATAAAATTAAGTGAAAGTAGCTAATAATATGATTATAATACAGAGACTTTGTATTTAATTCAATCAATCAAGGAACCCTGATGGTGCAGCTGCTAACCGGAATGTGGTTCAAACCCATCAGCTGCTCCACAGAAGAAAGATACGACAATTTACTTCCATAAAGATTACCATTTGGAAATGCTAGGTGGCAGTTCTACCCTGTTCTATTGTTGTTGTTGTTGTTATGTGCTGTCGAGTCAAACTGTTCTATAGGATTGCTATAAGTCAGAATCAACTCACTGGCAATGAGTTATCAACCAATCACATTAAGAGGCCTTGTTTAGACACTGATTTAAATAAATCATTTTTTAAATATGACATTTATGGGACAGTTGGAATTTTTAATATTGACAGCTATTTTATGAATTAAGGAATTGTTGTTTAGGTTTTATATGTGATAATGATTTTGTGGTTATTTTGTTTCCAGAGTCCTTATCTGTCAGAGATACATATTGAAATATTTCAAGATTAAAACTGCAATGTTCGTAACTTTTTTCAAAATAGTAAGGGAGCAGGAAATTTGTGGGTGTGCAGATGAAGCAAGATGGTCTTTGAGCTGTTATTTGTGGAAACTGGATGATAGGAATATGGGTTAATTATATCATTAAATCAAATTTTATGTATGTTTCAAATTATTATAGTATTTTATTTTTGAGTATTGAAAATACTATCTTTATATTAAAAAGTTTAAAAGTCTATAATAAAAGCAGCAATTTGGAAATTCTCAGGCTTTACCTCTCATAAAGTAATTAAATCATGTTAGGGAGCTCTGGTAGCATAGTGCCTAAGGCACTTGACAGCTAACCAGAAGGCTGGAGGCTCAAACCCACCAGCCACTCCTTGAAAGGAAGATGGGGCAATCTACTTCCATAGTGATACTGCCTCAGAAACCCAAGGAGGGGTCGCTATGGGTTGGATCTGACTCAATGGCACATAACAACAACAACAACAACAACAAAGGACTTCCCCCACTTTCACTCCATGCTACACTGTATGTGACAAAGCAGATTTCATTTTGTGGTTGGCAGATTTGTTTCATAAGCCTTAAAAGTAGCTAATAATATGATTGTAATACAGAGACTTTGGATTTAGAACCACTGCATTTTAAAAGCCACAAAGAAAATATTGATGACAATGTAAAAACATTCTATATGCTAGATGCTAATGAAGTTGTTTTTATGAGTTTTCTAGGATGGTGAGTCAGCCAAAATTTATTCAAGTGAATGAGGCTATAATTTTTCCAGGTATATGAAAACATCTTAAGTATCAAAAAGAAAGATAGCAATAAAAAGAAATTAATCAATGCAGAAAAGCTTTAAAATTTATTGTGTAATTTGTACAAAGAGTTATAATTTAAAATATATTTCTAGATTTTGGAGTAACACTAACTTAGCTAATATACTCTACTTTGGTCAATGTTTTATATTTCTCTAAAACTTCTTAGAATGTAACAGAGTAAAGGTTGCATATCATATATGTTGTTGTTAGATGTCGTCAAGTCGTTTGCGACTCATAACGACCCCATGCACAGCAGAATGAAACACTGCATGATCCTGCGCCAGCTCCATGATCTTTGCTATACTTGAGCCCATTGTCACAGCCACCATGTCAATCCATCTCATTAAAGGTCTTTCCCTCTTTCGTCGACCCTTCTCCAGGAAATGGTCCCTTCTGAAAACATGACCAAAGTAGGTGAGACCAAGTCTGGCCATCCTCACTTCCAAGGAGTATTTTGGCTGCACTTCCTCCAGGAGAGATCTGTTAGTTCTTTTTGCAGTCCATGGCAGTTTCAGCATTCTTCACCAGCAAGACAACTCAAAAGCATCAACTCTTCTTCAGTCTTCCTTATTCATTGTCCAGCTTTCACATGCATACGAGGTGATTGGAAATATCATGGCTTGAGTCAGGCACACCTTGGTCCTCAAGGAGACATCCTTGGTCCTCAACGCTTGAAAGAGTTCTTTTGCAGTGGACCTGCCCAGTTTCTACACCTAGTATATTGTGGTAAGCTAATGTTTTTATTTTAAGAAGAATCATTATTAAATTTTCACTTGGATTTAACATTTCTATCTTTCCATCATTCCTTTATGTATTTGGAATATTTCCTATTTACAGATAGTAGTGGTCCCCCTGTCATTCCTTTCTTTCCCTCACTGTCTCCTATCTTGGGAGGGCACTATGGAGTCACAAACACCTTGGGAAGTATCCACAATTCTGGATTCTATTCTGAACCCACTGGCCAGGTGTTCTGGTTACCTAGTGCCACTCTGACAGGAATATACAACAGATGAGATGGGTTGAACAAACAAGAGTTTATTCTCTTACAGTTCAGGAAGCTAGAAGTCCGAGTTCCAAGTGCCAGGCTCTAGGGGCTGTGTGAAAGCCCCTTAACCTTGGGCTTCAGCTCTGCCTCTTGCTCCCAGCCAACTGAAGCTAGAGGCATCTCTTCACTCAGACAGCTCCTGGCTGCTGAGGCTAAAAAGCACAAAGTTGACAAGTAAAATGGCACAGTCCTGATGTTACCAAAACACACGGAAGGCCATTAATTCAAGTCCATCATAAGTCCCAAGGTCCACAGGGCATGGCAGGCTGCTGAACAATGACATGGCTACATGCAGGGTTGAAGTGTGCCATAAGCTGGAGACCACGCCCAAAGCTGTTTCTTATACACTTCAAGCAAACCACATACCCAAAGGCAGCTACTCAGCTGCTCCAATAGATTCTACCACGGAGTTAACTACCAATGTCACTATGGGGAATTACTACATTCAGCTGCCCAGCTACTCAACCAGGCCTAACCAAGTTGACACTCAAACTAAACTATCACACCAGGGATATGGATTTTCCTTCCATAGTGATTTTTTTGGGTGTGGGGTGGAGTGTGGTGGTGGTAAGGGAGGCCAAAAAAAAAAAAAAAAAAACTTTTTTTCACTTGGATTTAACATTTCTATCTTCCATCATTCATTTATTTATTTTTAATAGGTAATCAATGCACTTGGTACAAAATACATAAGTTTTCATGTAGTATAAGGTAAATAGAAAGCCTCCTTTTCCTCTCTGTTCCCTAACCACTCAATGCCTCTCCCGAGACACAACTACAATGGCCATTTTCTTGTTTTGTTTAATTTTACCTAAAGGTACTTTTGTATTGCACCTGAAAAATGCACAAGTGTGGGGAGCCCTGGCCAGGCCCACATGCTTGGATTTCCACCAAGTTGATTCTGACTCAAAGTGGCCCTATAGGAGAGAATAAAACTGTCCCACAGAGTTTCTAAAGCTATAATCTTAAGAGAAGCAGACTGTCACATCTTTCTTCTGTACAGCAGCTGGTGTAAACTGTGATCTTTTGGTTAACAGCCCAGCAGCTGAGCTCTTAACCATTACACACTAGGACTCCTTACTTTATCTTATTGTTGTTGTTGTTGTTATTTGCCGTCGAGTCGGCCCCGACTCATAGCGACCCCTCCTTGGGTTTCCGAGGCAGTATCACTACGGAAGTAGGATTGCCCAACCTTCCTTCCGAGGAGTGGCTGGTGGGTTTGAACCGCCAGCCTTCTGGTTAGCAGTCAAATGTCTTAGGCACTATACATGTATCATTTTATTCCACAATTGTCTATCATTTCTTAGAAAAAAAAATAATACTTTAATAGAAAAAAGTATGACTATAGCATACACCATCAATTTTTGTTGTCCTCTTTATTTGGAAACAACTTGATTACACACATCAATAGAGTTTCATTTCCTCTTCAACAAGGTATGATTCCATTAGAATACAACTACAATCTAATGAAACAGATCAATGTCTAATGTGTTCCTGCTTGTGACATTTTTATGTAATGTGATTTGTGATAAGTTCAAGAGCACCTGAATTTTGCATACTTTGCTTTATGGCCCTAAATTATATGGTTGGCTATCCTAATTAAAAAACAAAAATCTATTGGTGCAAGAGGAGTTCTTTCTAGGTAGGATCTGGGAATCAGATACATTTATTTCTAGAATAAGTGGACTGCTCCTTTCTTGGTGTTTATTTAAATCCATTATTTTTATAGTTCAGAGTACTCCTGTGAAAGAAAGTTATGGTATGTACAAGATTAGAGATCAAATATACAGGGAAGTCTCATGATATGGGTTTAAGAGTGAGGAACTAAAAGGTAAGATGTAAGAAAGCCATGTAGATCTCTGGGAGTGTCTTTATACCAAAGGAAAAAGGAACATAACAATGACTTTGAAGTAGTCCTTAGCTTCAGAAAAGGTAGTGATAATCCTGTTTTTTTTTTTTTTTTTTTTAAAAAAAACTGACTCCAACTGTACCATCCAGGTATTATGTACATAATTTGGAAATAATACAGTAAAACTGCCTTTTTTTTTTTAGACCCAGGCAATAAGTGCAGGGACCCAATTCAGAAAAGATATGCCCAGAAAAGGTGAGCCTCAGCAACAGCAACAGCACCTTAAGCCTGTCCCAGAATAGTACTGCACCCTCAACCCATGAGGCATCAAGAGCTTGTAGAGCAGAGCAGATGCTCAACTCCTAGAGTTTTAGGAGGAGTATCCAGAACAGGAGTCAGCCGCAGAGATCCAAGTAAGGAGAGGGAACCCAGGCCACGCCCCACAAGTGGCAAGGCGGGAAGGCAGGAGAAAGGAGTACTTTATACTTAAAGGCTAGGGGGACTGGGACAGAGCGAGGAGTCAGCCACAAGGATCCAGGTAAGGAAAGGTTGGAGAGGTTTCCAACAGCTAAGGGAGAAAAACTTGTCTGTCAGTTTGTCCTACTGTGGTAACATGTTGCTGTGTCTTGAGGCTGTGCCACTGATGTTTCAAACCCAGCGGGGTGCACATGGTGCACAGGTATCAGCCCGGCTTACAGACGGAGACAGACTAGCAAGAAGTAAGAGGCCATCCACTTCTCAAAGAATTGGCCAGGGAAAACATTCTGAATAGCAGAGAAACACTGTCTGATATATTACTGCACAACTTTATGAATAGTTTGGAAACATTGTCTAATACAGAGGAGGAAGATAAGTCACTTAGGTTAGAAGACTCTCAATATCTGATTGGGAAAGAGCTGCATCATCAGAGCAAAACCAGCCTCACTGATATGGATAAGGTGAAGCTTTCAAGATCTCCATTTGGTGACATGGCACCACTCAAATTGAGGAGAAATAGCTGTAAACATCCATTAATAATCAGAACATGGAATGTACGAAGTACGAATCTAGGAAAATTGGAAGTTGTCAAAAATGAAATGGAATGCATGAAGATTGATATCCTAGGCATTACTGAGCTGAAATGGACTGGTTTTGGCCATTTTGAATGAGACAACCATATGGTCTACTATTCCAGGAATGACAGTTTGAAGAGGAATGATCATCACAAAGGATGTTTCAAGATCTGTCCTGAAGTACCATGCTGTCAGTGATAGGATAATATCCATACGCCTACAAGGAAGACCCATTTATATGACTATTTTTCAAATTTATGCACCAACCACCAAAGCCAAAGATGAGGAAATTGAAGATTTTTATCAACTTCTACAGTCTGCAATTGACCGAACATGCAATCAGGATGGGTTAATTATCAATGGTGACTAGAATGGAAAAGTTGGAAACAAAGAAGAATCACCAGTAGTTGGAAAATTTGGCCTAAGTGACAGAAATAATGCAGGAGATCACATGGTAGAATTTTGCAAAACCAATGACTTATTCATTGCAAATACCTTTTTCAACAACACAAACGGCAGCTGGCAGCTGTACATGTGAACTTCACCAGAAGGAACACACAGGAATAAGATTGACTACATCTGTGGCAAAAAGCAATGGAAAAGCTCAATATCTTCAGCCAAAACCAGGCCAGGAGCTGATTGTGGAATACAGCATCAACTGCTCATATGCAAGTTCAATTTGAAGTTAATTACAATTAAAACAAGTTCAAAAGAACCAAAATGTGATCTCGAATATATCCCTCCTGAATTTAGAGACCATCTAAAGAATAGATTTGATTCATTGAACACCAATGACTGAAAACCAAAACAATTGTGAGAAGACATCAAGAACATCATCCATGAAGAAAGCAAGAGGTCACTAAAAATATGAGAAAAGAAGAGAAGACCAAAATGACAGAAGAGACTCTGAAACTTGCCCTTGAGTGGAGATTAGCTAAAACAAATAGAAGAAATGACAAGACCAAAGAGCTGAACCAAACATTTCAAAGAGCAGCTTGAGCAGACAAAACCAATTACTATAATGAAATGTGCAAAGACCTGGAGTTAGAAAACCAAAAGGGAAGAACATGCTTGGCATTTCTCGAACTGAAAGAATTGAGGAAAAATTTAAGCCTCGAGTTGCAATATTGAAAGATTCTAAGGGCAAAATATTGAATGATGCAGGAAACATCAAGAGAAGATGGAAGGAATACACAGAATCATTGTACTAAAAAGAACTGGTCAATCTTCATCCATTTCAGGAGGTGGCATATGATCTAGAACCAACGGTACTGAAGGAGGAAGTAGAAGCTGCAACGAAGGATTTGGTGAAGAACAAGGCTCCGGGAATTGATGGAATACCCATTGAGATATTTCAACAAATGGATGCCCCACTGGAGGAACTCACTTGGTTATGCCAAGAGATTTGGAAGACAGCTACCTGGACAACTGACTGGAAGAGATCCATTCCAAAAAAAGGTGATCCCACAGAATGTGGAAATTATCTAACAATATCATTAATATCACACGCAAGTAAGATCTTACTGAAGATAATTAAAAAATGTTTGCAGCAGTACATTAACAGAGAACTTCCAGAGGTGCAAGCTGGATTCAGAAGAGGACATGGAACAAGGGATATCATAGCTGCTGTCAGATGGATCTTGGCTCAAGACAAAGAATACCAGAAAGATGTTTACTTGTGTTTTATTGACTATGCAAAGGCATTTGATTGTGTGGATCATGACAAATTATGGATAACATTGAGAAGAATGGGAATTCCTGAACACATAACTGCTCATGAGGAATCTGTACCTTGACCAGGAGGCTGTCGTTCGAACAGAACAAGGGGACACTGCATGGTTTAAAATCAGGAAGGAATTGTGTCATGGTTATATCCTTTCCCCATACTTATTCAATCTATATGCTGAGTTGGACTATATGAAGAAAAACGTGGCATCAGGATTGCAGGAAGAATCATTAACAACCTGAGATATGTTGATGATACAACTGCTTGCTGAAAGTGAGGATGACTTGGGGCACTATCTGATGAAGATTGAAGAAAACAATCTGCAGTACGGATTACATCTCAGTATAAAGAAAACAAAAATCCTCACAACTGGACCAATAAGAAGCATCACGATAAATGGAGGAAAGATTAAGGTTGTCAAAGAATTCACATTGCTTGGTTCTACAATTGATGCCAATGGAAACAGCAGTCAGGGCGTTAGACAACATGTAGTGCTGGGCAGGTCAGCCATGAAGGCACTCTTTCAAGTGCTAATGAGCAAGGATGTCTCCTTGAGGATTAAGGTGCACCTGACACAAGATGTGATATTTTCAATCACCTCGTATGCATGTGAGAGCTGGGTAATGAATGAGGAAGACCAAAGAAGAGTTGATGCTTTTGAGTTGTGGTGCTGGAAAAGAATGCTGAAAGTACCATGGACTGCTAAAAGATCTAACAGATCTGTCCTGGGGGAAGTGCAGCCGAAATACTCCTTGGAAGCGAGAATGGCCAGACTTGGTCTCGCCTACTTGGTCATTTTCAGAAGGGATAATTCCCTGGAGAAGGATGTCATGCTGTGTAAGGTGGAGGGTCAACAAAAGAGGGGAAAGCCTTGAACGACATGGTTTGACACGGTGGCTGCGACAATGGGCTCAAGTATAGCAGGGATCATGGAGCCGGCGCTGGATCGGGCGGTATTTCTTTCTGCTGTGCATGGGGTCGCTGAGTCGGAAATGACTCGACGGCACCTAACAACAGCACAATATCCAGAAGAGTGGAATGATGGTATGATTTGCTTGAGTGGTGCAGATGTTAAAGCAAGCTAATGGTATGGTCTATTGGTCAAGGTGTGACTAGTCTTGAGGTTGGGTTTTCATCAGGAGCGTGAACAGAAAGCAGCGGAACTTTCTGAGAGGATCACCACAATCGGCAGTGAGACACATCACCACATGGTGTCACTGTTCCAAACAGGAAGTTTCAATGTTTATTGCATATCATTGCACATTAAAATAGCACCACAGTGGTTAAAGTAAACTATACCAACCCCAAACCAGTTGCTGTTGATTTCAACTGATGGCATCCCCATGTGTGTCAGAGTAGAACTGTGTTCCATAGGATTTTCAATGCTCTGTCCTTTCAGCAGAAGATTGCCAGGCCTCTCTGCTGAGGCACTTTGAGGTGGATTTGAACCTCAAATGTTTCAGTCAGTAGTTTAGTGCTTAAACATTTGCACCATCTGAGGACTCACATACCAACCCAAACCTTAAATAGTTCTTATGGAACAGGAAGGGTCTATTTCCAATATTGCACTTATCTCTCATGTTCCACATCACATCAGGCCCATGTTATTGCTGTTGAAGTTCTTTAATGGTACAGCTCTCAACCTAAGACTTGCCCATCAAGTGTAGATGGTAAGGTTAGGAGCTGATCCAGTGTCAGTCAGCCAGTCTGTCAAAAAACAGCCTTGCCCCATCACCATCACCAATATCCTAATACTGGAATCTCAAAGGAAAAATTTAGGGAGAAATCTCAGGGTGGGGGATGGGTTGCTTCTCCTTCTCAGCAACTTCCAAACTCTATCTTGCTTATAATCTGAAGATCTACAACTTTGCCAAGGCAAAGAATTGTCTAGTTCTCCCTTTGCCTATAACAGCATCTGAGACCTTTCCTTGTCGCTACAAAACTGGAAGTGCTACTAGTGATTTGCCAGGAACATTGAAATTTTTTGACAAAGGATGATCAAAGTATTACTCTCACAAAGAAAAGTGCCAGTAGCACTCACAATGCAGCATTCTTTCTTAAATGATGGTTAGAATATATGTGCCTTTTTATCATGCACCATATTATACATATTTGAAGTCCTGCGTATTAGATATAACTCCTTACTTTTAGTTGTTCATTATGTTCATCAATGAAAAAAAAAAGATTCCTAAGGGTTGAGATATGGGTACATAGCATATTTCAAACATAAATGGGTTGACAATCTTATACTACACAGTAGGCAGAAAATTTTATAAGTTGAAAGATTCAAGAGGAGTCTTCAGAACTTTCCCCCATTACAGTTGTCAAATAAAATTGAGAATAAAAAACCTCAAAAAGTACTGCCCCTAGCTCACTTTTTTGGATAAACTTTGTCAGTAGTTTGTGTGTGTGTGTGTTTGTTATAAAAATTACTTATATATGGCCTTAATGTTGTGAAAAAAATCTGAATAAAGGGATTTCCTCTCCTCCTTAAGGTATACTATTATGATTATGCTGCCAATGGTACTTCCGTTTAAGATCGGATTTCATTTTTGTAAATTGAAAACAAAATCCAATAGTTCTAAATGAATTTGATAATCTTCAGGAAATAATCAATTCCTTTAAATGTAAATTAAATTAGACAGCAGTTCCACACTATCATATTGTTAATCAGATAACACTTTGAGAATGAAAGAAATCTAATTGGGAAATATATTTTCAAAATATCTGATTTCTGTTGGCATATTGCTCTTTTAGAAGCCAGTTTTTAATTATATAAAAATCAGAAAATATCAAGCTTATACTTTGTAAATTATGCTATTGATAATTTGCCTTTTCCACTTCATTGCTATGAAGGGAATGAGTGTAGTGAGGACATTTCCAAAAACATTATTTTCATTTGTTTAGATTTATCTCTTCTTCCAGATCAATGTTCTTACCTTTTCATGTGTGCTTTCAATTCTTTTATTGTCCAAAATGAATTTTTTTTGGTTAGTTTAATTTAAAAAGACAATCATGAGTAATAAATTACTATTATAGTCCAGAAACCAGTGTAAGTAAACATGATGGTGAGGAGAAAATGTTCAGATATTTCCATTGAGAATCACAACCTGATATGGCCTTATATAAATTATTTCAATGTCATTCATCATATCCTGTAGGGAAGAAAATAGAACATATTAATATAGATATTTTAAACTCAAGTATAACATGCACACAGGAAAGCACATGTATCTTAAATATACAAGTCAATAAATTTTGTTTACATATACACATATATGCACATCCATGCAGCTCTCTGGGTGGTTCAAATGGTTTGTGCCTGAGTACTAACATAAAAGGTTGGCGGTTTAAATCCATCCAGCAGTTCTGTGAAAGAAAGCCCCAGCAATTCGCTTCCACAAAGATAGCAGTCAAGAAAATCTTATTGAGAATGAGGTTCCCATGACACAGAATCAACTCAGTGACAATAATTTTGATTTTTGGTTGATGTAACCACAACCCAGATCAAGAAGCTGATCACTTACATCACTTACAACACTTGATAAGTACATATACCAACCCATCCCAGCAGAGATAATGAATGTTCTAACTTTTACCACCATAGATTAGTTTTTCCTGTCTTTTTGACTTCATATAGGAATCGTACACTATATATCCTTTTGCTTGTTGCTTCTTTTGATCAGTCATCCATTTTTTTTCTTTGTATATAGAAGTTGCTATATACAAAATATTAATTTCTATAAGGACATCACAATTTTGTTATCTGTTCTTTTGATGGACATTTTGATTGGTTTCCATTTTCAGCTATTACAAATAATGCTATTTACTTTGGTATATCTGTTATAATTTCTGTATATATATATATACCTATGGAGTAGACTTTCTTAAGTAGATATTGCCAAATCCTACAGCTATCATCACATATTTTTTTAAGCTGAATACATTTGTTTGTCCTATTTCAAGCAATCTTTGTCCACACTTTGTTATTGTTGTTGTGTGTGTCATTGAGTCAATAAAACTCATAGTAACCCTTTGTACAACAGAACAAACACTGCCAAGTTCTATGCCATCCTCACAATCATTGTTATGTTTGAACCCATTGTTGCAACCACTCTGTCAATCAATCCATCTTGTTGAGGGTTTTCCTCTTTTTCACTTTCTACTTCACCAAGCATGAAGTTCTGCTCCAGAGACTGATCCCTCCTGATAACATTTCCAAAGTATGTACCAGAAAATCTTGCCATCTTCCCTTCTAAGGAGTATTCTGACTGTACTTCTTCTAAGACAGATGTGTTCATTCTTCTGACAGACCATGGTATATTCAATATTCTTCACCAACACCATGATTCAAGCCATTGATTCTTCGATTTTCCTTATTCATTGTCCAGCTTTTGCATATATATGAGGCAATTGAAAATACCATGGCTTGGGTCAGGTGCACCTTAGTCCTCAAAGTGACTTTTTAATCACTTTTAAGAGATCTTTTGCAGCAGAGTTTTCCAATGCAATATGTTAATGGTGCAGATGCAAATGGTTTTTGTATCTTTTTTTTCCCTAGAAGTTTTATCATTTTACTTCGCATATTTAGGATTATGGTCCACCTCAAGATGCTTTTAGTGAGTGATGAGAGGTAAACAAGGATTAGGTTTATTTCTTTCCTTTTCAAATATTCAGTTGTTCTTGTACAATTTATTGGAAAGGCCATTGGATTGAGTTGACACCTTTGCTACAAATTAATTAATTAATTATTTTTATATTGTGGGTATATTTCTTAATTTTCTATGCTATTCCAATGGTTTCTGGTACTCTTAGATACCCAAGCTATCTAGGAATTCTACTTGCACTTTCCCCAACAAATGTGCACACAAACATGGACTCAATCCAAAGAGATGGAGGAGAGGGCCCCTTTCCAATGAGCTAAACCAGGATCTCACTCTATGCTGGTCTTTTAACTTTCCTTCTCTTCCCCCAAAATGGAACATTTTTTCTCCTTTTTGGCCAAGGTTGAGAGTTGCAAATTAGCTGACCTAATATTCTCCATTATTTGCCTTAGGACCTAGGTTTTGCCTCTCAATATTCAAGAGTTAACCTCTCTTATTCAGTACATTTTGATAGGGATTCTCTTCATTGAGACAAAATATACCAAAGCCATCTAATTTTAAGGGCTTGGCCATGGGATTATGTTATTCATTTTACAAAATTATTTAATCCTTAAAAACCTACTATGTATATTATTATTATCCTCATATTGTCTTTATTCCCATATTATCCTCTTTGAGGTAGGTATTAATATCTCCATTTCATAGATTGATTAATGTGCCAAAGATCACATAATTTGAAAGTGGTGGAGATAAGTTTGAGATGTCCTCATTTGACAGATTCTTGACCCAAACATAGACCTAATCAAATTATAAGAAAATGACAGAGCTGCCACCTTGAACTACTGCTAAAATTCTTTGTCAGTCACATGATATGGAAAACAAACAACAAAAGAAACAACAACAACAACAAAAACCTACACTAACAAGCTCATCAGATTTAACAAGAGTCAGTAGATGCAGATGCTGTGGATGGACCTAAACCTCATTTGCTATCCCCTTTTCCCTGCTTTCCTCTACCTCAGAGATTAAAAAACACAAATGAACAGTCTCTTATCACCCATTGGAGCTAAGGGTGGCATGCTACATGTTGTTGTTGTTGTTATGTGCCGTCAAGTCAAACCCGACTCATGGCGACCCCTCGTTGGGTTTCAGAGGCAGTATCACTACAGAAGTAGGATTGTCCAACCTTCCTTCCAAGGAGTGGCTGGTGGGTTTGAACTGCCATCCGTCTGGTTAGTAGGCAAGTGTCTTAGCCACTATGCTACCAGAGCCCCCCTGGCATGCGACATAGTTTTGCTCAATTAGTTTTACGTGGAATTTATAAAATTTGGCTGTTAGGAACAGTATTTCAAAAGGACAGATTTAGTTGGCATGCCTCTCAGCCTTTCATCTTGTGCTTCTTTTTTTCTGTTTCCTGATTAATTATTTTAAATATAAATTTAAATTCTCTGTCATGATAAGCTCTGATTATAAATAAATATTAAATTAATCACCCAAATCAGGTATACAAGCTTCAATGTATATTTTTGTAATATTTACATAACAATATACTCAATGAAGAATGCAGAAAGTTTCATTAATGTTCCTTAAAAATAAATGTTATTAAGTGTGTTTAGGGTTTTGTATCTGATACTGCAAGGAAGAAAAGAGTATACTGATTTCAAGAGATGTGGGAGGGGACTTGTTCTCCATCTTGCAGCTTTAAAAACTGACTGAAATCATAAACAGAAAAAAAAAGGCAAAAACTAAAGTTAATTCACAAAATGTTATTAGGAAATATGTGGCAAAATAACCAAGTATTTTGGAAAAGTATAAATTACACAATGTTGGATTTTATTATCCAGTTGGGTGTTAAGTGTAGATAGATATTTTTGAACTATCTCAGGTAATAGTATTTTCTAGACATTGTTTTAATAATGAAATAACAAAAGAAATCGTTCTTTTTTAAATTATTAAAGGAAAGATGGACTGAAAAAATATATTTCAAATAAGAAATTATTTAATAAAACCTATATTTTATAGAGAAAAAAGTTAAAGTCTAAACAATTATTTCTGTTACTTTTTGAGAATAAAATAAGTTATCCTAGTAATGATAAGAAATGGTAGTAAAACACGTGAAATCTATTCATTGCATCTTTCAAAGGCCAATGAATACATTAAATAGGTTGAAACTGGAAGGGTATGAGGTGTTGTAGGTTATCAATAATGTGGCTAATTTTATATATATTATATATAATTATATAAATATTTTATATTTTATATATATATTATATATAATATATAAATATTTTATATATATATATATATATATATATATAAAATCATTACAGGTAACCATGAAATATTTTGAAACTCAAAATGTTCATGGCTTATCTTGAGGCAAGTACATTAAAAGAGTACTTTTCTTCTATAAAAATACAAGTGTTCTAAATTTGCTGCCTTTTTTAAAGCACAAGTAGCCAGTACTAGACTACCTAGAGTAGTGTTTCTCAAGTATCAGAGTCATCTGCTCGCTCTACCTCTAGAGCTTCAGAGTGGGTATGAGAACTTGCATTTATCACAATACCAGAAAGATATTTATTTGTGTTTCATTGACTATGCAAAAGCATTAGATTGTGTGGATCATAACAAATTGTGGATAGCATTGAGAAGAATGGGAATTCCAGAACACTTAATTGTACTCATGCAGAACCTGTACATAGACCAGGAGGCTGTTGTTCGAACAGAACAAGGGAACACTGCATGGTTTAAAATCAGGAGGGATGTGCGTCACAGTTACATCCTTTCCCCATACTTATTCAATCTATATGCTGAGCAAATAATTTGAGAACTTGGACTATATGAAGAAAAATGTGGCATCAGGATTGCAGGAAGAATCATTAACAACCTGAGATATGCTGATGATACAACTTTGCTTGCTGAAAGTGAGGATGACTTGAAGCATTTACTGATGAAGATTGAAGACTGCAGTGTGCAGTATGGATTACACCTCAATATAAAGAAAACAAAAATCCTCACAACTGGACCTATATGAAGCATCACAATAAAAGGAAAACAGATTGAAGTTGTCAAAGACTTCATATTACTTGGTTCTACAATCAATACCAATGGAAGCAGCAGTCAAGATATCAGACGACATATAGCACTGGGCAAATCGGCTGCAAAGGACCTCTTTCAAGTGTTGAAGAACAAAGATATCTCTTTGAATATTAAGGTGCACCTGACACAAGGCATGATATTTTCTGTTGCCTCATATGCATGTGAGAGTTGGACAATGAGATAGGAAGACCGAAGAAGAGTAGATGCCTTTGAATTGTGGTGTTGGCAAAGAATGCTGGAAGTACCATAGACTGCTAAAACAACTATCAAATCTGTCATGGAAAAAGTGCCACAAGAATACTCCATGAAAGCGAGAATGGCCAGACTTCGTCTCACCTACTTTGGTCATGTTGTCAGAAGGAACTGTTCCCTGGAGAAGAGTGTCATGCTAGGTAAAGTGGAGGGTCACAGAAAAGCTGAAGGCCCTCAACAAGATGGATTGACACAGTGGCTGTGGTGATGGGCTCAGGTATAGCAAGGATCATGGCACTGGCACCAGGCCGGGCAGTGTTTCGTTCAGCTCTGCATAGCGTTGCTATGAGTCAGAGATGACTTGAAGGCACCTAACAACAACAAACAACTTCCCTGGTGTGGGACATGCTGCAGATCCAGGCACTACACTTGGGGAACCATTGACTTAGAGATCCTTAAATATTCCTCAGCCCAACTGTAACTTTTAGACAAATGGGACTCTTTCAGAATGAATGAATATGTAACTGCTTTTTTTTAAAAATATATATCCTTTATAGAGGATATTTGAAAGTGAGTGAAGTTGTGTTGTTATGATGTTTAAATGTTAGAAACAATGTACATCATAGATAGTAACTCTTATATCTGTCCTCTCAAAAATTAAAAACATGATTTACAAACTTATCTTAAAATCTTTCAAGTAAAAATCTTAGGTGGATTTGAAATTATTTGTTAAAAATAAAAAATGAACTATCTTCCTAATATTGTGCAAGGACAACTTATAACATTAGGAAAAATTGAAAACATCTAGAGGTAGTTCATCAAATATCTTTTCATAATTGCCAGTTGGAATTGAAAACTGAATGTCAGGTTTTGTAAGGGAGCTGGTTTTGATTTCCTCCTTTCTGAGCTCTTGAAAAACTTCTTTCTCAGCTATGAAAGCCGTTGAAACGGAATAATGGTTTTATCCAGTAAACTGAATTTAGCTCCAATTATTTCAGTTGCTGTGTGACAGAATATTAAGCCAAGATTAAAAAAAAAAGAAAAGAAAATGAGGTAATAATGCATTTTTCTACCATATTGTTATCTCTAAATTAATAACATTGTTTTGTGAAAGCAAAAGGTGTTTACTACCATTTAATAACAACTATTTTTAAAATATCATTTCACCTTCATCTCAGTTTTCAATTTTTTTGCATGTTTTATAGAAAGATTAATGCAGTATTAGAGAAGTATTGTAAAAATTTCATAAGTTAGCAATTAGGTACATATCAAAAGTATGGGCTCAAAAAAAAAGTGCACAATCAAAAAATGCGAACACAAGTGTTGTCAACAGAACTTGCTATGCTGTTTTTATAGGATGAATTCAGGGTAGCTTTTTTTTTTTAACTGTTAATGAATAGAGATAAATAGTTCAATCTGAATGAAATAAAGCTAGTGAGAAAGAAGATAGATGAGAAAGGCTTTATTGGATTAAAAAAGTTTATAAAAATTATTAGACTCATATTTTACAAATCTTAAACATTCATTCCTGGTCACATTTTGATTAGCTCTTCTGAACAAGGAAGGGTTACAGTCGTCTTTCACTCCTCCCCTCTCTTCCACTATCCCTTTCTACTAACTCTCTCCTCTTGTTTTATAAACATGCTCTCATGTTTCATCACCTGTCCCTAAACAACAGCAGCAACAACAAATTTTAGCTTTTTTTTTTTTTTTCTTTTAATGTCTCTCTCACGCAGCTCCTCTATTATTCTCCTTCTTTCTACTTCTAACTTAATTCAGCGTATGCTAGGCAGGTTCATTGGAAATTAGATATGCATGTGAGTGTGTGATCATCTCTGTATTTCTGTGTGTATGTGTTTCTCTGCTCTAATACTCAAATACTAACAATTTCCTTGGTTTCAATAAGATGGTAACTTTGTGGTATAGAAAATATTCAAGTATGGAGTCTTTTGAGGCCCTGAAGATGTCTGTCCACAGAGTAGCCCTTTTGTTCTGGAAAATATTCAGAATTTAAAGGGGAAAGTACCAGACATCACCTACTTCCTTCAGGAAGCAGGTCAAAGGAAAACTGGACAGACTTTCTGTCTATGAAATGGTGCACAAAGGAGCCACTTTTGCACTAATTTTTCAGGTCATGTTTTTGATGAGAACAATTCTTTGGTGACTTGTGAATTTTCAATCAAATATTTGAATATATTCAGAACTGGATAGCTGAGTACTTAAGGTCTCTGATATGTCCCAGAAATCTAGAAAAAATGAGTGTACATAATTATCTTAACTGTATGACTTCATGCAGAAATATTCTTCACTACTGTCAATATTTGGAATGGGGAGTGGAAATGGGAGTTGTACATCAGGCAAAAGTGAATTATGTCCACATAACCTAGAAATGATTGACCTCTCATTATCTTCCACTTTATGGGAAAATAATAAATAAAGGGGTAAATGAGAATACAGCTGCTCACTAGAATCATGTCAGCAAGGCTTAGTGAGGTTGAGGAAAGAAGACACTGAGTACAAGTCCTAAATGTACGCTTACGTATTTTGGTATGTAAGTGGTGTGTTCTTTTACATGGGCTTCCAGATAGCAACCTACTGAGATAAGGGGATTCTGAAATCCTCTGGCAGAAGCAATGTGCTCACCAAATGCAACTTTTTTTGTTTACTTTCATGGCTCACATTTAGATTCTTACACCCCAGATATCTTTAACATGTGACAGAATGCTGGCCAAGGAAATAGTGGCTGAAGAGATGCTTGTCACTTATAAGCCTTCCCCTGAAACACCCTGTATGATTGTCCACAGTCTATCTATCTTCCCTGTTGGAAGGAAGATAGGGCAATCTACTTCCATAGTGATATTGTTGTTGTTGTTATGTGCCATCCGACTCATAGCGACCCCTCCTTGGGTTACCGAGGCAGTATCACTACTGAAGTTGATTGCCCAACCTTCCTTCAGAGAAGTGGCTGGAGGGTTTTAACCACCAGGCTTCTGTTTAGCAGTCAAGTGCCTTAGGCACTATGCTACCAGAGCTCCTTCCATAGTGATACTGCCTTGGAAATCCAAAGAGGTGTCACTATGAGTCAAAATCGACTTGACAGCAGTGAATTTTTTTTTTTTTTAAAATCTTCCTTGTATATGTGGAAGGCCATAAGGATAATATGGTAACACCAGAAAATGGAAGTAGCCTGGAGTCACCCCTTTTCAAAAACTACCAAGGGGTACCCAAGAAAGACTTGACCATGCTACTAGTTTATTTTGCTAAACCACTGAGATTTGAAGGTTTATGTTTTACTGAGGCATAATATAGCTGTCTTGATTAAAACAACCTCCCCCTTTAATATAGTATCATTGTATAGTGGTTAAAGCATTTGGCTGCTAATCAGAAAGTGAGTGATTTGAACCCACCAGCTGATCCATGGGAGAAAAATAAGGCAGTCTGCTTCCATAACGATTTACAGCTTTGGAAACCCAGTGGGGATCACCATGAGTCAGAATCAACTCATGACAGTGAGTGAGAGCCTTAGAACACATAAATGAATGTGATCAGAAAAATGTGTTTTCCTTTTCTATATTGTTGTTGTTATTTGCCATCGAGTTGGACCCGACTCATAACGACCCCTCCTTGGGTCCGAGGCGATATCCCTATGGAAGTAGATTGCCTCATCTTCCTTCCAAGGAGTGCCTGGTAGGTTTGAACCACCAGCCTTCTGGTTAGCAGTCAAATACCTTAGGCACTACACCACAAGAGCTCCTTTTATTAGGAGTTCAAAATACAGCAAGGGAAAATTAAGAATGTCAAAGGAATCCTGGACACGAGATATTCACAAGACTTGCCAAAATAAATTTAACCCAAGCAACTCTACTAATTCTTACTCACCAGTATTGGTATGACCTAAGAGAATGATAGTAAGAACATAAGAGGTTTAGATATGGTGGATTAAGTGAGTTGTAAGTATCCATAATTTTAATGTCCCTCAATGGCACATCTTAGCCATCTTCCATTTCAAAAATTGAATGGATAAGACCTATATGGATCAAATAACAAAGTCCATCACTAATTCTGTAATGTGATTATTAGGCTCAAATTTCCTACAGGGATAAATGGGAGGAGAGGATCAGTCCCTACTGTTTCCACACTGTAACTTGACTTAACAAGAGTAAGAGTATTTAGAAAGCTCAACAGTACTGCCCATGGACTCTGGGTACAAAGTAGTGATGTCCTTTTAAAACATAATCTGCCTACAGAAAATCCAGAAAATAGAAGTAAAATAGGGCCAAATGGCCCATTCATGTTTCCTACCCGGAATTGTTTCACCTGCATATCTTCATCCTACTTCACTCTGATATGTATCCAGAGAACTTTAGAGTCAGTGGTTTCTCAGTGTGCACTGACAGGAACATGATTTTTTTTTTTTTTTTTTTTAAGATATTAGGCTTTCCTAATGATGTATACAAAGTAAGCTAGTAGTTGCAGTCTCACTAACCTTGTTTCTAAGGAACATTTTGGTGGCATTTCCTCTTAGACTGATTAGTTTGTTCTTCCAGTACTCCACAGTCTATTCATTATTCTTCACTAATACCACAATTTAAATACATCAGTTCTTCTCTCTTCCTTTTTCATTATCTAACACTCACATGCATATGAGGTTATTGAAAAGATCATGGATTGAGTTAGATGTACCTTAGTCATAAAACTGACTTCTTTTACTTTTAAAAACTTTGAAAAATTTTCTTGCAGAAGATTTTCCCAATACAACACATTGATCTCTTGACTGTTGCTCTCATGGACATTGGCTGTTGATCCAAGTTGAATGAAACAGTTGACAAATTCAATTTTTTCTCCATTTATCATGATATTTATCAGTCCACTTGTGAGGATTTTCATTTTCTTTAGATTCAGGTGTAATTGATACAGAAGGCTATAGTCTTTGACTTTCATTAGTAAGTGGTTTAACTGTCTTCATTTTGGGCAAGCAAGGTTACATCATCTGCATATCACAGAGAGTTAACTAGTCGTCCTCCTGTCCTAAAGCTGTATTCTTCTTCATATAGTCTGAATTCTTGGATTATTTGTTCAGCATGCAGATTGAATAAGTGAGATAAAAAGATACAACCCTGCACACACCTTTTCCAATTTTGAACCATGCAGTTTCCTTTGTTCTGTTTGAACAACTGCCTCTTAATTTGCATGAACACAGTGAAGAGTTCTGAAATTCCTTTGTTCACAATGTTTTCCATAATTTGTTGTGATCCACAAAGTTGAATGCTTTTGTGTAGTCAATAAAACACAAGTAGACATCATTCTGGTACTCTCTGCTTCCAGCCATGATTCATATGACAACATCAATGACATACTTTGTTTCATGTCCTCTACAGAATCCAGTTTGAACTTCTGGCAGTTCCTTGCTGAAGTATGGCTTCAGTTGTTTATGAATTATATTCAGAAGAATTTTACTAGCATGTGATAATAATCATATTGTTCAGTAATTTCTGCATTCTGTTTGATCATCTTTCTTTGGAATTAAAAAAAAAAAAAAAACACTGCCATTGAGTCAATTCTGACTCACAGCAACCCCCATTGGGTTTCTGAGGCAGTAAATCTTTACGGAAGTAGAGTGCCAAGTCTTGCTCCCACAGAGTGGAAGAGTAGTGGAATTAGGCAGAAGGTTAAGGTAAATAATTGGCATTATATTGTTTGATCTTAAGAACTTTTTGCACAGCACCTTTGACAAATAGGAGAGTGATAGATGAGTAGGGACAAGATTAACTCGTTGATCCTTGAAGCTGGAGTGACAGCCCATCTCAACTTCAAGTATTAACACTTGGATGTACCTTTTGAAAGAAAAGATACACTCAAGTGTCCTCAAAATAGGTGAAAGAGAGGTGAGGATTGGGGAAAGGAGGCAGGAGAATAAGATGACTCAAGAGAATGGACCTAGATAGATATAAAGACTTAAGAAAATAAGTTGAGATTCCTAGATGAGTGAGAGGGAAATTTTGAGCAGTCTTCAGAACTGGGGCATTGACTGAGAATAACACTCAGACTTCACCCTTGGCTGACAGGATAATGAGCTAGTTGGGACCATGCTTCCTTTGTTTTCCTGGTAGATGAGGCTGTATTAAATCTTTCTACTAACATAAAAAAAACAAAAATCCTCACAACTGGACCAATGAGCAGCATGACAATAAATGGAGAGAAGATTGAAGTTGTCAAAGAATTCACGTTGCTTGGTTCTACAATCAATGCCAACGGAAGCAGCAGTCAGGACATTAGACAACGTGTAGCATTGGGAAAGTCAACTGAGGAGGAACTGTTTCAAGTGCTGAGGAGCAAGGATATCTCCTTGAGGACTAAGGTGCGCCTGACACAAGTCATGATATTTCCAATCGCCTCATATGCATGTGAGACCTGGACAATGAATAAGGAAGACCGAAGAAGAGTTGATGCTTTTGAGTTGTGGTGCAGGTGAAAAATGCTGAAAGTACTGTGAACTGCTAAAAGAACTAACAGATCTGTCCTGGAGGAAGTGCAGCCAGAATGCTCTTTGGAAGCAAGAATGGCCAGACTTCGTCTCACCTTCTTAGGTCATGTTGTAAGAAGGGACCATTCCCTGGAGAAGGATGTCATGCTTGGTAGGGTGGAGGGTCGACGAAAGAGGGGGAGGCCTTCAACGAGATGGATTGATATGGTGGCTGCAATGATGGGCTCAAGTATAGCAGGGATTGTGGGGCTGGCGCAGGATCGGGCAGTGTTTCGTTCTGCTGTGCATGGGGTCGCTATGAGTCGGAAACGATTCGTCAGCACTTAACAGCAACAACAACAACAACTAACATGACTGAGGAGTCCATCCCCACTTTCTCCAAACCATAGGAAGTGCTGAAACATCTCATTGGCTTCAAGGTTTCTAAGAGCTAAGCTGTCACATTTTCTGGACTCTGGAAAAAGGAATTTCCCAGACAATTCCGTAAACATCACCTGGCATCTAAACTCTGCTTGAAGCCCAAACAATTAGTTGTCCCATACTGACAAGGTTGCACTCATTCTTGCATTATAAAAAAGTGAAGTAGTAGAGAGATGCAATTTGTATCATTACCCCCAGGATGCAATTCCTCTGTGTCAGAGGAGAGTGTCTATAGCTCATCTCTCTTTGAGCTGATGAGCGAGTCAGTGCCATACTTCTGCTCACTATTTTCTGTCTTGTAAATAACCTCAAGAAAACCATAGCCAATATTGTGAGCAAATATAAAAAGCTGCTGCCATCGAGTCGATTCTGACCTATAGTGACCCTCATTGGGTTTCTGAAGCAGTAAATCTTTATGAAAGTAGATTACCCAATTTTTCTTACATGGAGTGGCTGGTGGGTTTGAACCACCCACCTTCTGATTAGCAGTCATATAGCTTAGGCACTGTGCTACCAGAGTTCCTAATATCATGAGATATTATGTAATTTTCTCTCAGCTATTTGCATTGCCACAGATTATATGTTCTCAGAATGGCCAGGGAAAATGTAACCTACATCTGGCCATTTTGAGTGTGAGGTCTGTATCTTTGAAACAGATATTGTGAGACCCCATCCATTTACCTTTAGATAAGTGGACTAAACAAAGTGAAAGCCAGACTAGATCATTATGTAGACCCAGATATTCTGAAAGACATGAAATTCACTTCCTTGAAAGAGAATCTTAGAAACTCTGCTTAAAAACAGTTCTGTTGCTTCTTATGACATAACATTGTTTCCAGTTTTTTATTTTTTAGAGAACACATAGTTCTGAGATGGTTAGGATTATAGTCAAAAGCAGTCCAACACTTTCAGTATAAAATCTCTTGGGTGAGTTCACTTTAAAGATTTGTGTAAATTTTGTAACTTATTCCAACTTTTCTTTCCTAATAAAAGTAATTTAAAAATAATATGTTGACAATAAGTAAAATTGTATTTCAAAAATATGTATAGTGCTTATCTATATTTTTTTGAACCATTCTAAAAGTAAGAAAAGATATGGTCCAGTTTGGTAGGCATGGGCTAAATGATTAAGCCATAATGTCTTTGCTTAATTTACAAGACTTTTCACAATAAGTCCTCAATCTCCCTTATCAGTCCTATCTTCTGCTGTCTCCTATTCTCCAGCCATTGAAACTTGGAGCATTCTCTAATAATTTCACATTCTTTCCCACCTCCATGTCTCCATACATGTTGTTCCCTCAACTAGAGTACCACCCCTTTTCTTATCCAGTTTTTACTAGTTGCCATTGAGTCAACACTGATTTATAATGAGCCTATGTGCATCAAAGTACAACGGTGCTCCACAGCATTGTCTATAGCTGTACTTTAGGAAGTAGATCACTAGGTCTTTCCTTTGAGGAATCTCTGGGTGGACTTGAACTTTCAACCTTTTGGTTGGCAGTCGAGTGTGTTAACCATTTCCACTACCCAGGAACTCCATTAATAACCTGGTATTTGTTCTTCAAGACTCATTCACATCTCACCTTCTCTATGAAGTTTTTTTTTTTTTCCCAAAACCTAGAAAGAGAAAGACACACTCTCCTTGGTACACTCTCTATTTTATCATATTATATTTTATTAGTTTCCTTGGCTGCCATAGGAAGTTACCATAAAGCGGGTGGCTTTTTAAAAAAGAAATTTATTGTCTCACTTTTCTGCAGCATAGTAGTCTGAACTCAGTGTGTTGGCAGGGCCATGTTCTCTCCTAAGGCCCTGGTAACCACCAGGGATTCCTTGGCTTAGAGTTGCTGCACAACTCCATCAGCAAATTACCTCCTTCCCTCTTCTTGGATCTATGTTCCTTCCCTCTTTTTATTGTACACCACCTAGATTAGATTAGGCATATCTCTGGTATATCCTCATTTAACTTACCTGATGACATTTTCAAAGACCCTATTTACAAACAAGTTCATGTTCACAGAGGTTAGGACTTCAACATAAATTTTGGGGGACACAATTCAATCTTTAATATAGGTTTCATTTGCTTCTATTTTCCCCATCATATTGAACTTTCTGAAGACTGAGCAGTATCCCCTTCACCTTTGTACCCCCTAGTACCCATGAAAATGGCTGGTATGTGTTGGATGACGAATAAGCATTTGAAGGAACAACATGCATCTCTGTCTGTTTTGTGTATACATTTCTTATGCGGGTACTTTTTTTTCTTTTTAATCTTTAATTTTATTCTAGCTTTACTTTTTCCAATATTTTATTTCCCTGGGTTAAATTCTATCAAGATATTAACTATCTTTAATGAAAAATGTGTCTTTCTTAACAATGTGAAAGTGTCAATACTATTAAAAGTGATCTAGAGATATAAAAAATCCCAATCCAGATTCCATCATTTTTCTTTAAGGAGATGGAAAACCTAATGGCCAACTTTATTTGGAAAGGAAAAAGACCCTGGATAACTAACTGAAGAAGAAAGTAGGAGACCTCAAACTCCCCAATCTCAAAACCTGCTATACAGCCATGGTAATTAAAACAGCTTGGTACTGGGACAATGACAGACACACAGACCAATGACACAGAATTGAGAAACCTGAAGTAAATCCATCCATCTATGGAGAGCTGATCTTTGACAAAGGGCCAAAGCTCATTAAATGGGGATGAGATAGTCTCTTTAATAAATGGTACTGGCAAAACTGAGTATCCATTTGTAGAAAATGAAATAGGACTCAAATCTCACACCATGTTCAAAAACTAACTCAAGTTGGATTGAAGACCTCAAGGTAAGACTTAAGACCATAAAGACCATCAAAGAAAAAATAGGGAAAAATAAGGGCCCTAATTCAGGGCATAAAAACACTATTGAACTAAAAATACACAAATATCAGAAGACAAAATAAATGACTGGAATCTGCTAGTTATTAGACACTTATGTACATCAAAAGATCTCATCAAAAGAACACACAATCTGGGAAAATAATTTGGTGACAACATCTCAAACAAGGGGCTAATCTCCAAAATTTATAGAAAACTTCAACAATTTAACAAGAAAAAGACAAAAAATCCAATTCAAAAAGGGCAGAGGACACCAAAGAAGACATTCAAACAGCTAACAAAGACATGAAAAAATGCTCACAATCTCTCTCTCTATATATGTATTTGACTGCTAAAAGAACTAACAGATCTGTCCTGGAGGAAGTGCAGCCAGAATGCTCCTTGGAAGCAAGAATGGCCAGACTTCCTCTCACCTATTTTGGTCATGTTGTAAGAAGGGACCATTCCCTGGAGAAGGATGTCATGCTTGGTAGGGTGGAGGGTCGCCGAAAGAGGGGGAGGCTTCAACGAGATGGATTGATACGGTGGCTGCGATGATGGGCTCGAGTATAGCAGGGATTGTGGGGCTGGCGCGGGATCGGGCAGTGTTTCGTTCTGCTGTGCGTGGGGTCGCTATGAGTCGGAAACGACTCCACGGCACTTAACAACAATAACAACAACATATATGTATTTGTTGTTGTTGTTGTTAGGTGCCATTGAATCGGCCCTGACTCATAGCAACCCAATGTACAACAGAATACTGCCCAGTCCTGTACCATCTTTACAATCCTTGCTATACTTAAGTGCATAGTTGTAGCCTCTGTGACAATCCACCTCATTGAAGGCCTTCCCCTTCTTCACTGACCCTCTGCTTTACCAAGCATTATATCTTTCTCCAGGGAATGGTCCCTTCTGACAACCTGACCAAAGTAGTTGAGATAAAGTCTGACCATTTTCACTTCTAAGGAGCATTCTTGTTGCACTTTGTTCAAGACAGAGTTAGATGTCATTAGCCATTAGAGAGATGCAAATTAAAACATCAGTAAGACATCATCTCACCCCAGCACTAATAACAACGTTAAAACAAAAAACTAATGCTGGCAAGGATGTGGAAAGATTGGAACCCTCATACACTGTTGATGGACTGTAAAATGGTGCTACTACTGTAGAAAACAGATGGGTTCTTCCTTAAAAAGATGGATATAGAAATACCATATGATCCAGCAATCCCACTACAAGGTACATTTCCTAGAGAAATAAGAGCCATGACATGAACAGACACATGCATACTCATGTTCATTGCAATACTATTTACAATAGCAAAAAAATGGAAATAACCTAATTGCCCATCAGTGGAGGAATGGATCAAGAAACTATGCTACATGCACACAAGGGACTACTACATAACATTAAAGAACAACAATGACTCTGTGAAACAACTTACAACATGGGTAAACTAAAACCCTTTATGCTGAGTGAAGTAAATCAATGACAGAAGGACAAATACTGTATGAGACCATTATTGTAAAAAGTCAAGAAAAGCGTTTCACACACACACAAAAGAAATATCTTTTGATGGTTACCAGGGGTGGGTGGGGAAGGGAGGGTAAACCATTAACAAGACAGTAGATACATACTAACTTGGGTGAAGAAAAAGAAGTTTGTATGATGATTATGTAATGATTCAGCACTGCACATGTAATAAACAGCCTACATTGCTAAGAAATATAATAATACAATCTCTTTAAGACTTGTTTTCTGTACCTGGTCTGATCTATATCTTTCTGAACTACACTTTCACTTACTTAAATTGAGTGGTTATCCCAGACAGATGGTCTTTACCAATAACAGGAACCAAGTTCTTATAAACAAAATCTAATTGCGAAGGCATTTTTTGCTCTTTTATCTCATTTTCTTTTATACCTTTTTGTTAACCTCTTTTCAAACTCCAGTGGAAAATTATATGGTTGAAGTATTTTATTTCATATACCTAAGAGATTTAAAGTAAGGAAGGAAACACTTTATTTTTCACATTTTGAGAAAAGTGTCCTGCTTTTGGTATGCACTAGTCATGGGAAACATAGTTTTAAAATATTTACTTATAAATTGCCAATTTAATAAACTCTGTTCTCAACCATTTTTCTTCTACGTGCACAGCACAATATTATATTTCTTAAACTAAAATCTAATTGTCTTGCTACTTAAAATTCAGTTTTAAATCTTTCCATGAATTGCCTTCAGTATAATAATTAAACTCCCTAGTAATCAAACTCCAATGTCTTCTCAATCACTCCTCTCACTACTTCTACACATTTATTCCCAGACTCTGGCCAAGCAAACACCATTATTACTGCTCACAGCAAACTCCTGAACTTTCCAACATATTTTCCATTACTCTTTACTTGTGCACAGGTTGTTCCCTCGGTTTTGTATGTAACCTTCCCCTCTACCAGTCTTGTGTAAATTGAAAGCCTGATCATTCTTATAAACTCCTCTTAAGGGTAACCTCTTTCTGGAAGCCTTGTCCTTTCCTTTTTTTTTTTTTTTAATATAATTGTCAGTGTGACAGAAATAGGTGCACATGCTAATTACTGATTTTGACTATTACTCACTGTTAGGTAAGTCAGTAACTGGAAATAGACACTTAAACGTATGCTTGTTGTGTGATTTGTATACATCAGACCTAAATTCATCAGGATCCTGTAAGCTCCATTCTTCTCTTTATTATGTTAGCTAGGGTCTTAAAATGCCATCTGTCAGGCGGGGCAAGATGGCGGATTAGGCAGAAGGATTGCACAGACCATCTTCAACAAAGAAAAGGGAAACCAATTAACACAGACACAGAAGATAATCTTTGACCCCTGAGCCTTGAAGGAAAGGATGCAGAATTGGACTAAACCCCAACTAGCAGAAGAATTTGC
>NW_006921802.1:2296688-2301936 GCF_000298275.1 Orycteropus afer afer
GGAGGACAGGGCAGGGCACCCAGGCTCTGTCTGAGCACATAGACTGTGATGGAGTTCCTGTGGGCCCAGAAGGTAGGTGGGAGTGTGGGATGGCCACACCTCCATTCACCAAGCCGGTGTGTGGTATAAGAGTAACAAGAGGAATGTGGTACCTTTTCAGTCTTGCAGGTCTGGAGTGATCTTGGTATTGCTGGAAAGCAGAGCATGTTCTCAAGCCCCAGGAATCTGTGATAGTGCTGTCTCTTTAAATATCCAAAATAGTCAAGCTGCTTTTAAACCTTCAAAATGTCTGTTCCCTCCAGACTGGCAAAAGTCCACAGCTCAGCCCCCCTTTCTCTTCACCTTCTCCATTTATTCCCCAGCCACCAGAGCAGTCCTCTGTGCAGTCCCTGGCTAGCAGGGTGATTTTTAGGTTAATTCTTAGGTCCTACCACCACTCTGGAATCTCCAAGCTGTCTGTGCCGTTAGGATAGCTGCCAGACCGCAGCTCCATATGTCTCCTTGTTTGGTATTTTCATGCAAATTCTTCTGCTAGTTGGGGTTTAGTCCACTTCTATATCTTCCCCTTCAAGGCTCAAGGGTCCAAGATTATCTTCTGTGTCTGTGTTAATTGGTCTCCCTTTTCTTTGTTGAAGGGGGTCTGTGCAGTCTTTCTGCCTTGTCCGCCATCTTGCCAGAACTCAGATGACACATTCTTGCCTGCTGACAGTGAAGATGACTTGGAGCACTTACTGATGAAGGTCAGACACTACAGCCTTCAGTATGGATAAAGCAAATAAAAATCTCACAACTGCACCAATAAGCAATATCACAATAAATGGAGACAATATTGAAGTTGATTTCATTTTGCTTGGTTCCACAACTAACTCCCACTGAAGTAGCAGTCAAGAAATAAAGCAATGTATTGCATTGAGCAAATCTGCTGCAAAAGATATCTTTAAAGTGTTAAAAAGCAAATATGTCACTTTGAAGTCTAATGTGTGCCTGACCCAAGCCATGATATTTTCCATCACCACATATGCATGGGAAAGCTGGACAATGAGTAAAGAAGACTGAAGAAGAATTGAAGCTTTTGAATTATGGTGCTGCCAGATAATACTGAATATACCATGAACTGGCAGAAGAATGAGCAAATATGTCTAGGAGGAAGTATAGCCAGAATCCTCCTTAGAAACAAGTATGGTAAGATTCATCTCAGATACTTTGGACATGTTATCAGGAGGGACCAGTCCCTGGAGAAGGACATCATGCTTGGTAAAGCAGAGGGTCAGTGAAAAAAGGGAAGACCCTCAACAAGATAGATTGACATAGTGAGTACATCAATGGATTCAAACATAGCAATGATGGTGAGGATGGTGCATGTTGGTGCAATGTTTGGTTCACAGTGACATAGGGTCACGATGAGTTGGAGCCGACTTGATGACACCTAACAGCATGGCTGATCATAGCTTATCTGGAGATGGTAAGATAGATACAGTCCTTTGTAATGGACAATAGGTACACTCTGCTGTGCTCTGAACTTAAAATTCCTACTTTGAAAAGGAAAAGAAACAGGTCATTCTGAATTATTTAAGGTGATAAGAGTTTTGTTGGGGTATGAGTGCATCATCAAATGAGAAATAATATTAGAGAGGGCTCTTGCATGGTCCAGTGATCAAAACATGCCCTGAACTCAGAAGTGTAATTCACTGAGCTTTCTTCCCCTGAGGAAAAGAGAGAGAAGGGGAGGGGGGAGAAGAGAAGAGGAATAAAATAAAGGGAAGGGAATGGCAATGAGGGGAGCAGAGGGGAAGAAATGAGAGTGGAGTGGAGAGGTAGGGAGATGGGGAGGAAAGAGATGAGATGGGAGTGGCGGGCAAGGGAGAGGAAAGATATGAGTGGAGGGGAAGAGATAACAAGGGATGGGGCAGAAAGGGGAGGGAGGAGAAGAGATGAAGGAGAGAGGTAGGGGCAGAACAGGCTTCACTCACCCTAAGTTCTGAACCCATTATGAGACAGACAAAGGAATCCAGCAGATGAAGATAGGTCAGCTTTTATCCCTGACAGTGTTGTTGAGACTGTGGCTTAGTTGTGAGGCCACAGTGACTTCCTACTCCTGGATGCCCATGTTAGACAGGATTGGCCTCCAACTCCTAGGGAATGCTGGACAACTAGAGGCATATAACCCTGAGGGAAAAAGCAGGCAGAGCAAGGAAAAAAGCGGGAACTCTTTGCAGGAGAGAAGCAAAATCCCCCATCAGTTAAGTCACTGCTCTTAAGGTGGGAGTGTATTGTTAAGGGAAAATCCATCCTCATGGAAACCAAAATCTTGAGGAATGAGTGAACTCCCTTTCCTCTCTCTCATAGTTTTGTTAGGCTATTTTGCTTCATAGGAGTTCTTGATTTAGAATTTAGAACTTTGGGAGGCCAAATAACTTAATAACAGTAATATTAAAAACACCTGTAAATACATTGTTTATATCTGTGGTTCTCAAAGTTTTACAATGCCTTAAACTGAATATATTAGTACCCAGGTGTTTGGCTTTTACTCCAGGATTACTGAATCAAAATCTGTCAGTCTGTAACCCCAACCCCTAGCTAGCCAATTGATATGTGTAAAGCTTTATGTATGCATTTCTGCCCTCCGAGAATTAGGATCTCTGATGGTGCAGCCCTTAAAGCATTTAAGTGGCAACCAGAAGGCTGGTGGCTCAAACCCACCAGCTCTTCTGTGGAAAGAAGGTGAGGCAATCTACTTCTGTAAAGATAGCCTTGGAAATGAGAGTCACTGAGTCCAAATTGACTCAAGGGCGGTAGATTTCTTAGGTTTTGGGAATTAAATCAGACACAGTCCATGCCCACAGTTCTGAAGGGGAGACAGACAAGTTAAGCAGATGAATTACAGCACAGTGAAATGTGATGACAAAAGAAGTATGTAAAATGCTATAGTTTAACAGGTCCTCTGTTTTGACCTTCATTTCCTCCAACCCAGAGGACAAGGAAGGATTGTAACAGTGGGCTTCTTTAACTTCTGGCTTCCAGTTGTATTCGATAGTAGGAAACCCTGCAAGGAGATCAGATAAAGGAGGTGGGGATATTTCTTCCCCTGGCTCACTCTTCTGCTTACTGAATGCTAATGATAGGCGCTCTGGTGGTGTACTGCCTAAGGCATTTGACTGCTAACCAGAAGGCTGGCGGCTCAACCCCACCAGCCACTCCTTGGAAAGAGGGTTGGGCTATCTACTTCCGTAGAGATACCACCTCGGAACCCAAGGAGGGGTCACTATGAGTAGCAATCGACTCGATGGCAGTGAATTTTTTTTGTTTTGTTTTTTGGTGTTATATACATACATATATATATATCGCCTCCCAAGGAGGGGTTTCTATGAGTTGGAACCAACTCAAGGGCAGTGAATTTGGTTTGGTTTTATATATATATATATATATTATCCATGTATATGTTGCTGTTGACTATTATAGTATAATTTTCCTTAGCACACAGTATGTGTTCTTCATTATGTTAATTGTTTGTAAATAATGAACACAATGAAAGGCACTCTGTGTGCTATCACAATATTCATATGTATCATATTATATTTACTATGTATTTATCTATCATCTATCTATCTAACAAGAAAACCAAACACACTGCCATCTAGTCAATTCCAATTCATAGGAACACCCTCCAAGGCTATAAATCTTTGCAGAAATAGATCACCTCGTCTTTCTCCCATGGAGCAGCTAGTGGGTTTGAACTGCAGACCTTCTGGTCTTAACCACCAAAACTCCCAAAACATACAGTGAGATGTAAATGACTGTTATATAGGAAAGCATTCTTAATCATGCACTAAAGTAGGATCTATTGTTCTCATTGGCTCTTCTTTAGGTAATATATATATATATAAAAGAAAACCTCACTGCCATTGAGTCAATTTGACTCATAAAAACCCCTCCTTGGATTTCCAAGGCAAGATGGTATCTCTACGGAAGTAGATTGCTCAATCTTCCTTCCAAGGAGTGGCTGGTGGGTTTGAACCATCAGCCTTTTGGTTAGCAGTCAAATGCCTTAGGCACTATGCCACCAGAGTTCTCATATATATGTATATATTTCCAGAACATTTTCTTGAGTTAAAATTTAAATAATTGGTTTCTTCTATTGTTTTGTTTTTTCTGTAAGATTCTACTTCTTTATACGTTAGCACTGTTTTATCTGTTTTCTGTAGCTATCATTTTTTTCCCTCTTTCCATACCATTCCTCCCTTACCCAAATCAACATGTGAGCCCCAACTAGTCCAAAATTTTCCCTTCCTTCCCACCCATCCCCAGTAACCTACAAAGTGAGTTCCCATCCCTAAGTAAACCCTTCCTTGACTTTTTACAATAATGGGCTCATACAATATTTGTCCTTCTGTATTTGACTTATTCCACTCAGTATAATGTCCTCCAAATTCATTCATGCTGTGAGATGATTCATGTGTTCTTCATTTTTATTTAAAGTTGAATAGTATTACATTGTGTGACTGTACCACAATTTAGTTAACCATTCATCTGTTGATGGGCATTTAGATTGTTTCCATCTCTTTGTTATAGTGAATTGTGCTGCAATAAACATGGGTGTGCTTAACTCTGGTCATGTCCTGTCTCTCACTTCTTCAGGATATAGTCCTAGTAATGGAATTGCTAGATCAAATGGTATTAATATTTACAGTTTTTTTGAGGAAACTTCATACCATTTTCCACAGTGGTTGTACCATTTTGCAATCCCACCAGCACTGTATGAGAGCTCCACTCTCTCTGCAACCTTGCCAACATTTATTGTTTTCTGTCTTATTGAACTTTGCTATTGTTGCTGGAGTGAGATATCTCCTTGTTGTTTTGATTTGCATCTCTTTAATGGCTAATGATTGTGAGCATTTCCTCATGTATTTGTTGGCTGCCAGTATATCATCTTTAGTGAAGTGTCTGTTCATATCCTTTCCCCATTTTTGAATTGCATTGTTTTGTCTTTTTGGCTCGAGATGTTGAGGTTTTCTATAAATTTTGGCAGTAAGTCCTTTTTAACATATGTCATAGCCAAATATTTTTTTCCAGTCTGTAAGTTCTCTTTTTACCCTTTTGGAGAAGTCTTTAGATGGATATAAGAATTTAATTTTTCGATTTGGGTGAAGAGAAGGGCAATGTACCAAATGTGAGTGACTAATATGGCAGCATTGAGGATGAGAAAGACATAGAGAGTTACATTGGCAGTACAGACAACAAATATGAACCC
>NW_006921802.1:2303474-2304974 GCF_000298275.1 Orycteropus afer afer
CAGTTCAAACCTACCAGCTACTCCTTGGATGGAAGGTTGGGCAATTTACTTCCATAGTGATACCACCTCAGAAACCCAAGGAGGGTTAGCTATGAGTCAGATCCGACTTGATGGCAGTGAGTTTTTCTTTTTTTGGTTTATTTGTTAAAGAAGCTCTCTCTCCCCCATTTAATGGGTTTTGGTCCTTTGTCAAATATCAGCTGTCCATAGACGGATAGGTCTATTTATGCATTTTCATTAGTAGGTTTTGAGATCTGGGAGTGTGAGACCTCCCATTTTGTTTTTCTTCTTCAGCAGTGCTTTGCTTATCCGAGGTCTCTTTCCTTTCCATATGAAATTATTATTTTTTTTAATATATCCTTAGAAAATCATGATATGTGGATTGGAATTACATTGAATGTGTAGATTGCTTTGGGTAATATCTACATTTTCACAATATTCAGTCTTCCTATCCATGAACAAGACAGGTTCTTTCATTTATGTAGATTTCTTACAGTTTCTTGAAGTAAACTTTTGTAGTTTTCTTTGTACAGGTGTTTTGTGTCCTTGATAAGATTTATTCCTAAATATTTTATCTTTTTGGTAGCTATTGTAAATGGTATTTTTTTTTCCTTATTTCTTTTTCAGAGGACTCTTTGTTGATGTAGAGGAATCCAACTGATTTTTGTATGTTGACCTTGTATCCTGCCACTTTGCTGAACTTCTTCATTAATTCCAGTAATTTTTTTTGCTGAGTCTCTTGGGTTTTCTATGTATAGGATCATGTCATCTGCAAATAGAGTTAGCTTTACTTCCTCTTTGCCCCTTTGATTGTCTTTTCTTTCTCTTTCTTGTCTTACTGACCTAGCTAGGACTTCCAATACAATGTTGAACAGAAGTGGTGATAGAGGGCATCTTTGTCTGGTTCCCGTTCATGAGGGGAATGCTTTGAGTCTTTCTCCATTAACAATAATACCGGCTGTTGGCTTTGCGTATATGCCATTTATTATGTTGAGGAATTTCCCTTCTATCTCTATTTTGCTGAGAGTTCTGAACAGGAACAGGTATTGGATTTTATCAAATGACTTTTTTTGTGTGTTGATTGACATGATCATATGGTTCTTTTGTTTATGTGGTGGATTACATTGATTGTTATTCTGATGTTGAACCATCCTTGCATACCAGGTATGAATTCCACTTGGTCATGATGTATTATTTTTTTGATATGTTGTTGGATTCTGTTGGCAAAACAACAATAAGATTTTTTTTTTTTTTTGAAGATTTTTGTGTCTATATTCATGAGGGATATTGGTCTGTAGTTTTTCTTCTTAGTGGTGCCTTTCCCTGGTTTGGGTATCAGTGTTACTCTTGCTTCATAAAATTAATTTGGGAGTAGTCCATCTTTTTCTATGTTCTGGAATAGTTTGAGTAGTATAGGTGTCAACTCTTCCCTGAATGTTAGGTAAAATTCTCCAGTGAAGCCATGAGAGCCAGAACTTTTTCTTGTGGGAAGTTTTTTTT
>NW_006921802.1:2312479-2323597 GCF_000298275.1 Orycteropus afer afer
AATGACATGAGACAAAGTATATGTGAACTGCTGTATGAAAAGTGAATTTACTCTGTAAATCTTCACCCAAATCCTAATTAAAAAAAAAAAAGAAAGTGGTGTGTTAAAGTCTCCTACTACTATTGTAGAGTTGTCCATTTTTCCTTTCAATTCAGTTAATATTTGCTTTACATATTTTAGAGCACTTTCATTGGGTGCATAGATATTAATCATGGTGATGTCTTCTAGGTCAATTGATCCTTTTAGCATCATATAAAGTCCTTCTTTGTGCTTTATGCTGTTTTTCACCTTGAAGTCTATTTTATCATAAGTTAATATTGCCACTTCTGCTCTTTTTTGGTTGCCATTAACTTGCTATAATTTTTTCCACCCCTTAATTTTCAGTTTGTTTTTATCTTTGTGCCTAAAGTGGGTGTCTTGTAGGCAAAATACCGATGGGTCTTCCTTTCTTATCCAATCAAATATATATATTTGAAGAATATTTGAGTTAAAATTTAAATAATTGGTTGCTTCTATTGTTTTGACTTTTTCTTTAGGATTCGACATCTTTATATGTTAGAACTATTTTGTCTGTTTTCTGTATCTACCTTTTGTTCCTGATCCTTTTTAGTTTTTCTTTTTTACCATTCAATTTAATTCACTTTTCCCATCTGCCATTTATATCTATTGGTGTACTATGTTCAGTTTCTATTCTTTCTTGTGCTACTTTTAATTTCTTTTTTTAAAAAAACATAATTTCCATAGTTCTGTCAGCTCTTATTTTGTCTACTTTTATTTTACCATCACTTCCTTAATATTTCATATGTCCAAAGTTTGCTCTTCCATGTTGTTATTGTTGTTAGGTGCCATCGAGTCATCTCTGATTCATAGCAACCCTATGCACAGCAGAATTAAACACTGCCCAGTCCTGTGCCACCTCCACAATCCTTGTTATACTTGAGCCCATCGCCCCAGCAATGGTGTCAATCCATCTCATTGAGGGCCTTCCCCTCTTTTGTTGACCTTCCACCTTACCAAGCATGACATCTTTCTCAAAGGAATGGTCTGCTCTGACAACATGATCAAAGTAGGTGAGACAAAATCTGGCCATTCTTGGTTCCAACAAGCATTCTAGCTGCACTTCTTCCAGGACAGATTTGTTAGTTCTTTTAGCAGTCCATGGTACCTTCAGCATTCTTTGCCAACACCACAACTCAAAAGCATCAACTCTTCTTTGGTCTTCCTTATTCATTGTTTAGCTCTCACATGCTTATGAGGCAATTGAAAATACCATGGCTTGTGTCAGGCAACATTAGTCTTCAAGGAGATATCTTTGCTCTTCAGCACTTGAAAGAGGCCCTTTGAAGCCGATTTGTCCAGTGCTATACATCAGCTGATTCTTGACTGCTGCTTTCTTTAGCAGAACCAAGCAATATGAAGTCTTTGACAACTTCGGCCTTTTCTCCATTTATCATGATGCTGCTTATAGGTCCATTTGTGACAATTTTTGTTTCTTTACATTGAGATGCAATCCATACTGCAGACTGTATTCTTCCATCTTCATCAGTAAGTGACTCGAGTCATCCTCACTTTCAGCAAGCAAACTTGTATCGTCAGCGTATCTCAGGTTGTCAATGATTCTTCCTCCAATCCTGATGTCATGTTCTTCTTCATATAATCAAGCTTCCCAGATTATTTTCTCAGTATACAGATTGAATAAGTATGGGAAAATGATACAACACTGACACACTCCCTTCTTGATTTTAAACCATGCAGTGTGCCCTTGTTCTGTTCAAACAACAGCCTCATGGTCTATGTAGAGGTTCCTTACGAGTACAATTAAGTGTTCTGGAATTCCCATTCTTCTCAATGTTACCCATAATTTGTTATGATCCACACAATCAAATGCTTTTGCGTAGTCAATGAAACACAAGTCAACATCTTTGTAGTATTCTTTGCTTTGAGCCCAGATCCATCTGACATCAGCAATGATATCCCTCACTCCACATCCTCTTCTGAATACAGCTTGCATTTCTGGATGTTCTGTGTCAGTATACTGCTGCAATCGTTCTCAAATTATCTTCAGTAAGATTTTACTTCCATGCAATATTAATGATATTGTTTGATAATTTCCACATTGTATGGTATCACCTTTCTTTAGAATGGGTACAAATATGGATCTCTTCCAGTCAGTTGGCCAGGTAGCTGTCTTCCAAATCTCCTGGCATAGCTGAATGAGTGCCTCCAGTGTGGCATCTGTTTGTTGAAACATCTCAATGGGTATTTCATCAATCACTGGAGCCTTGTTTTTCACCACTTTTTCAACACAGCTTGAACTTCTTCCTTCAATGTCATTGGTTCCTGATCATATGCCACCTCCTGAAATGAATTAACATCAACCAATTCTTCTTGGTATCAGTGACTCTGTGTATTCCCTCCATCTTCTTTTGATGCTTCCTGCTTCATTCAATATTTTGCCCATAGAATCTTTCAATATTGCAACTCAAGACTTAATTTTTTTCTTCATTTCTTTGAGCTTGAGAAATGCTGAGCGTATTCTTCTCTTTTGGTTTTCTAACTCCAGGTCTTTGCATATTTCATAATAAAAATTGACTTAGTCTTTTCAAGCTGCTCTTTGAAATCTTCTGTTCGGCTCTTTTATCTTGTCATTTCTTCCATTTGTTTTAGCTACTTTCCATTCAAGGGCAAGTTTCAGAGTCTCTTTTGACATACATTTTGATCTTTTCTTCCTTTCCTGTCTTTTTAATTACCTTTTGTTTTCCTCATGGATGATGTTCTTGATGTCATTCCACAATTCCTCTGACTCTTGGTAACTGGTGTTCAAGACTTCAAATCTATTTTTTAGATGCTCTCTAAATTCAGGAGGGATATATTCAAAGTCATATTTTGGCTCCCATGGACCTGCCTTAATTGTCTTCAACTTCAAGTTGAACTTGCATATGAGCAGTTAGTATTCTGTTCGACAATCAGCTCTTGGTTTTGTTTTGGCTGAAGATATTGAGCTTCTCCATCACCTCTTGCCGCAGATGTAGTCAATCTGATTCCTGTGTACTTCATCTGGCAATGTTCATGTGTATAGCCCCTGCTGTGTTGTTGAAAAAAGGTATTTGGAATGAGTAAGTCATTGGTCTTGCAAAATTGTATCATGCAATCTCCAGCATTATTTCTGTCACCAAGGCCAAATTTTCCAACTACCTGTGATTCTTCTTTGTTTCTAACTTTTGCATTCTTGTCACCAGTGATATTTAACACATCATGATTGCATGTTTGGTCAATTTCAGACTGCAGAAGTTGATAGAAATCTTCGATTTCCTCATCTTTGGTTTTGATGGTTAGTGCATAGATTTGAACAAGAGTAGTATTAACTTGTCTTCCTTTAGGCATATGGATATTATCCTATCACTGACAGCATTGTACTTCAGAACAGATCTTGAAACATCCTTTGTGATGACGAATACCACACCATTCCTCTTCAATTTGTCATTCCCAGAAAAGTAGATCATATGAATATCTGATTCAAAATGTCCAAAACTGGTGCATTTCAGCTCACTAATACCTAGGATATCAATACTTATGCATTCCATTTCATTTTTGACAACTTCCAATTTTCCTAGATTCATACTTTGTACATTTCATGTTCCAATTATTAATGGCTGTTTGCAGCCATTTCTCTTCAATTAGAGTCATGCCACATCAGCAAATGGAGGTCTTGAAAACTTTATCCATATCATTAAACTTGGTTCTACTCTGATGATGCAGCTCTTTCCCAGTTGTATTTTGAGTGCCTTCTGACCTAAGGGGCTCTTCTTCCTGCACATGAAACAATGTTTCCAGGCTATTCATAAAGTTGCCAAGTAATGTATTAGATAGTGTTTCTTTGCTACTCATGATGATTTCTCTGGCCAGTTCTTTGAGAAGTGGATGCCCTCTTCCTTCTTCCTAGTCTGTCTCAGTCTGTAAACTGCATTGAAACCTGTGTACCATATGCAACCCTGCTGGCATTTGAAACACTGGTGGCACACTCTCCAGCCTCACAGCAACATGCAAACCACCACAGTACGACAAACTGACAGACAAGTTCGTGTCCCTTAGCTGTTCAAAACCTCTCCATCCTCCCCTTACCTGGATCCTGCTGCTATGAGCCCTGACTTCCCTTCCTCCCTTTGGGTGGGAGCTGTCTCTCTCCCCTTACTTAGATCTGGGTGCCTTGTTGGCCCTGCTTTCCCTCCTTCTTGTGCTCCTCCATAGAGGTTAAAAAGAGCTCTGATAGTATGGTGCCTAATTGAATGCATTTGACTACTATTCAGAAGGCTGAGTTTCAAACCCACCCAGCTGTCCTGTAGAAGGAATATGGAGCAATCTACTTTTTTAAAGATTTAACACAACAGACACCATAAAGGAGTTGCTATGAGTCAGAATCTACTCAATAGCAGTGAGTTTGTTTGTTTTAATAGAAGTTAAGATGTTAAAATTGTGAATATGTATTTGGTTATTATTTTTGTGTGTGCTGCAGTAACAATTTTTCTGGTGAGTATTGTTTTTATTGATAACTTTTGCTGCTTCCCCCCGCCCCCCATTTCTTTTTCTTTTAGTTCCTTGTATTGATGCTGTCCCTGTTCCTGGTTGCTTATTTTGTTTGTTTGCTTATTTGTTTATTTTTTTAATCTTTGAGTGAGTTGGATTTTGTGGAAATTTTCTATGTGTGGGAGGAACCAGGTAAGCTTTGAGATTTTTTAATGTGAAAGTCCTTACTTCTTTACTACCATAGAGACAGACAGCTTTTTGTAAATATTGCCAATTAATGCATTTATTTTTTACATATAGGTCATTCCTCTACCTCTTTGAAACAACTAATTTCAGGAAGGCTTCCACCTCCATAGCTGTTCCTCCCTATTTCTCAACCTATTTTTACAAATAAGGAATCTAGTTGTGTCTTGCCGTGTGAGCCCACTACTTCTGAAAGTTTCTACAGCTTGCTACTACCTAGCCCATCTGCCACTCTTCATGATTTTACTCTTCCATTTTGCCCATATGCTGCAATCAGACTTTAGACATTTTCATCATCTTTTGCATGTATTTTGGACCATAAGGATTATGTGTGTATCTTACTTTTGCTCAAGATGCAGTTTTTTATTTTATGGATTCCAAGAAGAGAAGGAGAAAGATGATGATTTGTGCAGCAATGCTCAAACCAAATCCACTTAAGGAATGTTTTAATTTTTATTTATTAAAAATAATGTTTTCTGTGGGAATAGACTTTGAATTTCTATACTATATAGCTATACACCAATTTTTTTTTTTTTTGGATCCTTGTCCTCAGAATAATTTCAGTGTTCCTTGTATGATATAAATATTAGAGTAGCATTCCACTTAATTAAATATCAAATCATAGGGTGGAAAATGACAGTGTCATTGCCCAAAAAGCAGATGTAGAAACATCATAATCCATAGAAATATTCCATTTCATTTGCTACCCAGTAGCTAGGATTTATTACTGCATTAAATAATGTTTTGTGGGCTTCACACACACAAATACACAATCTGTCCAGTCTTCACTGTTGCTGCAGAGTCTGGTATCCTCTTCTGAGGATCAAACCTCAATGTGGCTACTTGCTTCTCCATTAAAAATTTCTACACTTGCTTAAAAGAATCTTCACCCGGAAAAGCAGGTAGCCTTCTCTTCTGCACTATCCACAGCCTGCACATATATCCATGCATCAAAGAAAAGATCCAGAAAGTGATAAACTAAGCACATGACAAAAAAGTATGCAGTAATTGTGTTTTTATGTTTGTACTTGTGTAGAAAAAGGCTAACTTCCTCATTCAATATTAGGTTGAGATTAATTCTAATATATAAGAAAATTAAACCTTTATAAAGGCAGCAATAATTTATCTTCCAGAAATGGCTCTAGATGCATTATTATTTAAGTGAATATGTTGTCCTGCAATGTAGGAGATGATATCTAAGCTATTTGCAGTTTGTTCTGACCTTCCAGTCTGTGATTTAGATATTTTCTTAGAATTTATTCTGTGGATCCCATAAAAATTTCAGTAAATAGGTGACAGAATATTTTTTTTAACTTGTATGTTTTCTTTTCAGATTGAACATTTTCAGAATTAAAATCACATTAAATGGAGATTAACATTAGTTGGAGAAAAATAGATGATTCTATCTTTCTTGAAAAAAGAAACAATAAAGTAAACATATAGACCTATTTCTTCATCTCTTGCAGTGTAAAACGAGACTTCTCAGTGTTGAAATGAAAGTTTAATTAGACAATACCCTGAAACCATATTTTAAAACTCCCAGAGGTGCCCACTTGTTTTGTGCCTACATTGAACTCCAAGAAAAGAATATGGTACTTCCAACAGCAGTGGCTGACCTTCCTATGAATTTCTAATTAACAGAGCAGGAAAAAAAAAAAGAAGGAGAAGGAGAAGAAATAAAAAGGTAATCTCTTCTCACTCAGTAAATTTTATCCATAATGATTAGCTTGTGTTGATTTCAGATTTAATGAAATCCACAAAAGTTTCCACAATTTAGTAGTCTGGCTCTATTTGAGACACAAACTGCAAGGCTTTCTGTGAGAAAAAAAATCCAATTTCATAAAGTCATGTCTAAACACCTTAAAAAAAATGCTAGTGACTTTAAAATGAGACTTTTTTCAATTACATTTTACAATGTAGAAGCAAAATTTTGAATTATGTAATATTAAAATGTATATAGACTTTTTGTGTTTGTTTGCTGTATTTACATTCCACTTGAAACAATAATCAATGTCTATGAAAGCAGCAGTCTACAAAACAGACAATATATTGTATTAGGTAAGTTTGCTGCAAAGGACCTCTTAAAAATTTTGAAAAGCAAATGTGTCACTTTGATGATTAAGATGCACCTGATTGAGGCCATGGTCTTTTCAGTTGTCTCATATTCATGCAAAAGATGGACAATAAAAAAGGAAGGTTAAAAAAAGAATTGATGTATTTGAGTGGTAGTGTTGGCAAAAAAAAATGTAGAATATGCTCTGGACTGCCAGAAGAATGAACAAAACAGGAGTTCCAGTAAGATGGTGGAATAGGCAGATAAACTACACAGACCCTCTTCAACAAGGAAATGGGGAACTAATTAACACAGATACAGAACATAATCCTGGAGCGCTGAGCTTTGAAAGGAAGGATACAGAAGTGGACTAAACTCCAACTAGTTGAACAACTTGCATGAAAACACCAAAAAATGAGACATATGCTGCGGTCTGTCAGTGACAGACACGTCTGTGCCATGACAGCATGGACAGCTTGAATATTGCTGAGTGATGCTAGGACCTAAGAATTAACCTAAAAATTGGTCCTGCTATCTGGGGCTGCAGGAAGGACTGCACTGGTGTCTGATAAATGAAAGGGGAAGCAGTGAAGAGGGAGACAGGCTGAGCTGTGGAATTTTGGCTGTGTGGAGGGCACAGCCATTTTGAGTCTTTACAAGAGGTTCAACCATTTTGGATATTTAAAGTGACAGTGTTCTCTCAGATTCCAGGGACCTGAGAATAGCCTCCCCTTGCTGGGGACCACAAGGAGATCATGGACATGAATGACTGGAGAGGTGTGACATTCCCCTTGTTACTCTTATACCCCACACACACTGAGTGAATGGAGGTAAGGCCATCCCTCACTCTCACCCACATTCTGGGCCAGCAGAAATTCCATCCCAGTCTGTGTGCTCTGATGGAGCCTGGGTGCCTGCCCTACCCAGAGTTTTTTTTTTTTTCTTTGATTTTGTCTGTTTTAAAATTATTATAATAATTATTGTTATTCATCCTTATTATTATTATTCTTTTAACCCTTCCCAGCTTCTAGTTTTCAGCTTCTTCTCTCTTCCTTGCTCCTGGTTTCCAAGTTTATTCTTTCTTGTGGTTCTCCTCATTGCTTTTTCTTTTTGCACTTTTCCCATTTTTATCTTCATTATTTTCCTACTCTACCTCTTTTCTCTTATTATCCCCTCTCCAGATATTGTAATGATGCAGGGATCCAGGTAAGAGAGGGAACTCAGGTACACCCAAAGCAGAAGGGTGGGAGCACAGGAGAAAGGGGATCAAAAGACCTAGGAATCTGGCAGAGGAGGAGTCAGCCGAAGGAATCTAGGTGAGGTCCTGACAAATTATGGATAACATTGAGAAGAATGGGAATTCCCGAACACGTGATTGTACTCATGAGAAACCTGTACTTTGACTAGGAGGTTGTCATTTGAACAGAACAAAGGGACACTACATGGTTTAAAATCAGGAATGGAGTGCGTCAGGGTTGTATCCTTTCCCCATAGTTATTCAATCTATATGCTGAGCAAATAATCCAAGAAACTGGACTATGAAGAAAAACGTGGCATTAGGATTGGAAGAAGAATCATTAACAACCTGAGATACGCAGATGATACAACTTTCCTTGCTGAAAGTGAGGATGACTTGAGGCACTTACTGATGAAGTTTGAAGAATACAGTCTGCAGTATGGATTACGTCTCAATATAAAGAAAACAAAAATCCTCACAACTGGACCAATGAGCAGCATCACAATAAATGGAGAGAAGATGGAGGTTGTCAAAGAATTCACATTGCTTGGTTCTATAATTGATGCCAATGGAAGTAGCAGTCAGGACATTAGACGACATGTAGCATTGGGAAAGTAAACCGCGAAGGAACTGTTTCAAGTGCTGAGGAACAAGGATGTCTCCTTGAGGACTAAGGTGCACCTGACACAAGCCATGATATATACAATAGCCTCATATGCATGTGAGAGCTGGACAATGAATAAGGAAGACCGAAGAAGAGTTGATGCTTTTGAGTTGTGGTGCTGGCGAAGAATGCTGAAAGTACCATGGACTGCTAAAAGAACTAACAGATCTGTCCTGGAGGAAGTGCAGCCGGAATGCTCCTTGGAAGCAAGAATGGCCAGACTTCATCTTACCTATTTTGGTCATGTTGTCAGAAGGGACCACTCCTTGGAGAAGGATGTCATGCTTAGTAGGGTGGTGGGTCGATGAGCGAGGGGAAGTCCTTCAATGAGATGGATTGACATGGTGGCTGTGATGATGGGCTAAAGTATAGCAGGGATCGTGGAGCTGTGCGGGATCAGGCAGTGTTTCATTCTGCTGTGTATGGGGTCCTTATGAGTTGGAAAATACTCAAAAACACCTAATAACAACAACTCCAGATATTGTAGGTTTTGTTTTCCTTTTCTTTCTTTTTTGGTGATTTTTCCTGTGTGTTTACGTGGTATAATTTCTGTTTGCTTGCTTTTACTTTTTTGATGATTTTTTGATCATTGTTTTTGTCTGAGTGGGAGACAGGAATCATGCCCAAAAGACACAACCATACCTGGACTTCCAGTAGCTCCATTTACTGAGTGAGAGCCACTATCCTCCTCCACCAACTTGCCAATGATAAATGATCACCAAGAACAGCTGGATTCACCCTTAACTGCACTTCACAAACAGTGAACAGAGATCTAAATACAACAATGTCACAATGTCTCAGAGACAACAGACCATCACAGACCACACAAGGAAGCAAGATAAAGTGGTAGAAACCAGGGTGCAGGATACAGACTAAGAATATCCCTGAGGAAGAAGCAGCATTAGAACTCCCTGATAAGAAATTCAAAAGAATTATACCTAGGTATTTTCAAAGCATTGAGAGATAGATCAAGGAAAACACTGACAAAATTAAGGAAAACACAGACAAAACCTTAGAAAAATTTCAGTTGAAAATACAAAAAAAAAAAAGGAAAAATTAGAAATGATATAAAATCTACAGATAGAAACACAGAAAATAAATACTAAAATTATAGAAATAGATAACACATTGATATAGCAAAGGAGTAGAACTGAGTCAATGGAAGATGGGATTAATGAAATTGAAGGCAAATACTTGAATACTTCTTTGGAAAGGGATCAATCAGAAAAAAAAAAAAAAACTATTAAAACAACATGAAGAAAGCCTTAGCTTCATGTGGAATACAATCAAAAGGAATGGCTACATGTAATCAGAATCTCAGAACAGGAAAAGAAAAAGAATCACTGAGAAAAGTGTCCAGGATATGTCAGAAGAGAATTTCCCTGATACGATGAAAGATGAGAATATATCCATTCAGGAATTCCCACGAACCCCAAACAGGATAGACCCCAAAAGAAAATCACCAAGACATATCATCATCAAACTCATCAAAAACAAAGACAAAGACAAAGAAAGAATCCTGAAAGAAGAAGGGGAAAAACAAAAAGTTACTTACAAAGGAAAGCCAATAAGAATAAGCTCTGATTTCTTAGCAGAAACCATGCAAGTGAGAAGGCAATGGGATGTTTTATACATAAAACCTTGCGAGAAAAAATTTCCAGCCAAAAATTATATACCCAGGAAAACTGTCCCTGAAATACGATGGTGAAATTAGGAGATTTCCAGATAAACAGAAATTAAGAGAATTTGTTAAGACCACACAAACCTTATGAGCGATACTAAAGGGAATCCTTTGAACAGAAAACCAAAAATAGCAAACAACAACTGACCATTAATACACAAGATGACATAATCCAGAAACCAACACAGCTATGAAAGTATCCAAAATAAAATAAGCTTACAAGATTGTAAACAGGGAACCAGAGACATCAATGGCAAATGAGAACTACAAATCAAAAAAAGGGAAAAACAGTATAGTTACAGAACTTCTAAATGGTAAGGAAGTAAATATTATTGCAAGTCAGAAGGCATTGTTGTAAACTCAGGGAGAAAATTATGAATCATAGGGTAACCTCAAAGAAAAATGACAAACCTTCACATCACAATGAAAAAAAAGGTCAAACATAAATATTTAGCAAATACTAAAACAATAGCAATAAAGGAAATGATAACACAATTCATAAACACAATGAGCTCAGCACAGAAAATTATGTGGAACAAAGAAACCAGGAACACCACAAAAAAACACATAACAAAATGGCAGCATTCAATTCATACTTGCTGATAATTGCACTGAATGTTAATGGATTAAATGCACCACTCAGGATAAGGAGAGTTACAGACTGAAAAAGAAAAACATAACCCATCAATATGCTGTCTACAAGAGACATACCTTAG
>NW_006921802.1:2324552-2325743 GCF_000298275.1 Orycteropus afer afer
AGAAGTTGGATTTTTGAAAAGATCAATAAAATTGACAAACCACTGGTAAATTTAACAAAAGAAATTGGGGAGCAAGTACAAATAACATGAGTAAGGAATTAGATGGGTGACATCACAACAGAATCAACTGAAATAAAAAAGGATAATATCAGGATACTATGAAGAACTGTACTCCAACAAGTTTGAAAATCTGGAAGAAATGGACTGATCTAGAAACTCACCACTTACCTAAACTAACACAGACTATGTGGAAAAGTTGAACAGGTCATCAAAAAAATTACCAACTAAAAAAAGTCCTGGCCCAGATGGCTTCACTAGAGAATTCTACCAAACAGACAACTGACACCATTCTTACTCAGACTATTCCAAAACACTGAAAATGATGGAATACTCCCTAACTCATTTTATGAAGCAAACATAACCTTGATACAAAAACCAGCCAAAGATATCACTAAAAAGGAAAGGTACAGACCAATATTCCTCATGAATATAGATGTAAAAATCTTCAACAAAATCCTAGCCAAATGACTCCAACAGCCTATCAAGAGAATAATTCATTAAGACCAAGTGGTGTTCATATCAGGTATGCAAGGATGGCTCAACATTAGAAAAACAATCAACATTATCTACCACATAAATAAAATAAAGGAAAAGAACCACAAAATCATTATCAATCAATGCAGAAAAGGCATTTGATAAAATCTAACAACTATTCCTGATCAAAACTCTCAGCAAAATAAGAATAGAAGGGACATTCCTCAACATAATGAAGGGCATATATGCAAAACCAACAGCCAACATTGTTCTCAGTGGAGAGAGATTGAAACCATGCCCCATGCGAACAGGAACCAGACAAGAATGCCCTCTGTCAACACTTCTATTCAACACTGTATTGGGATTCCTCACCAGGGAAATAAGGCAAGAAAAGAAAAAGGTATCCAAATTAGTAACAAAGACATCAAACTATCCCTATTTGCTGATGATATGATCCTAAACCCAGACAACCCAAGAGACTCAGTCAAAAATCTACTGGAACTAATTGAGAGATTTAGCATAGTGGCAGGATACAAGATCAACATTCAAAAATCAGTTGGATTCCTCTACATGAGCAAAGTGTTTGCTCTAAAAGAAAGAAGAAAATCAGTACCATTTACAATAGCTATGAAAAAAATAAAACACAGAATACATCTG
>NW_006921802.1:2327163-2337988 GCF_000298275.1 Orycteropus afer afer
AGCCCCTCAAACCAATAAGACAAATAATCCAATTAAAAAATGGGCAGAAGACATGAATAGACACTTCACCAAAGAGGATATTCAGGCAGCCAACAAACATATGAAGAAATGCTCATGATCATTAGCCATTAGAGAGATGCAAATCAAAACAACAATGAGATACCATTTTGCCCCAAGACGGTTCAACAAGACAGAAAATAACAAATGTTGGTGAGGATGTGGAGAGATTGGGACTCCCCTACACTGCTGGTGGGACTGTAAAATGATACAACCACTATGGAACGTAGTTGGAATTAGAAATACCATTTGACCCAGAAATTCCATTGCTAGGTATACATCCTAAAGAAGTGAGAGCCAGGACAAGAACAGAAATATGCACACCCAGGTTCATTGAAGAAGAATGTTAAGAGTACCATGGTCTGCTAAAAGGACTAACAAATCTGTCCTGGAGGAAGTGCAGCCAGAATGCACCTTGGAAGCAAGAATGGTCAGACTTCTTCTCACCTACTTTGGTCATGTTGTCAGAAGGAACCATTCCCTGGAGAGGGATATAATTCTTGGTAAAATGGAGGGTCAGTGAAGAAGGGGAAAACCCTCAACAAGATGGACTGACATAGTGGCTGCAATGATGGGCTCAGGTATAGCAAAGATCGTGAGGCTGGCACAGGACTGAGCAGTGTTTCGTTCTGCTGTGCATAGAATCACTATGAGTCTGAGATGACTCAATGGCACCTAATAACAACAACAACAAAATGTTCATCACAGGACTATTTACAATAGCCAAAAGATAGAAACAACCTAGGTGCCCATCAACAGAGGAATGGATCACCAAACTATGGTACATACACACAATAGAACACTATGCAACCCTAAAGAATAATGTAGAATTGGCAAAACACCACATAACTTTGATGAACTTGGAGGACATTATGCTGAGTGAAATAAGTCAATCACAGAAGGACAAATATTGTAATAGTCTGTTATTGTAAAAAGTCAAGGAAAGGTTATCTATTGAAGGAAATTTTTGTTGGTTACCAAGGGTGGAGGGCATGGGAGGGCACACTGTTAGATAGGTAGAGACAAGTATTGATTTGGATGAAAAGAAGGGCAATATACCAAATGTGAGTAATCAACATGGTGACATTGAGGAAGAGGGAGGCATAAAGAGATGTGTGGGAGGTTCAGACAGCAAAGATGAATCCTTTTGGACACACAGTACTGAGTTGTCAGTGAAGGCAAACACTCATATATGGGCAGATAGATGAGTGGACAGAATGAACTAATTGATGCATTCATGCAGGTGGGCATGTGCCCGAGACTATGAATAGGGTTGGCAGACAATGTTTCTACAGTGTATTTGTATTTTCTGTAAGAATTCCCAGGTATATAGTACAGCTGATGAGGGGCAAGGTTGTAGTCACTTCTTGGCCACAGCCAGCTACGCAGAGGGAGCTAGTAGTTGGACCTGTGGCCTTGGGACCATAGTCACAGAGTACATCGAGCTCAATTGGCATAACATTCTACACAAAATATGGTTCCACATCCCACTTTGGTGAGTAGTAATTGGGGTCTTAAAAGCTTGCAAGTGGCCATCTACCTGCAACAATGGGTCTCCTCTCATCCAAAGCAAAGAAGAATGAACAAAACCAAAGATGCAAGGAAACAATTAGTCCAAGAGACTGGTACACCATGCGTTCCTCAGCCTATATGACTGAGACCAGAAGAACTAGATGGTGCCAGGCTACCACTGTCAACCACTCAGAGAAGGATATCTGTAGGAGATCCTGGATAGAGAAGGAGAACAATGTGGAATAAAACTCAAAATCTTAGGGGAAAAAAAAAAAAAAGGGACCACGTTTGCTAGTCTGTTAGAGCCTGATGGAACAACTGAGACTAGGCCCCTAGTTGTTCTTTAGGTCTGGAATTGAACCCACTCCTGTGGCTTCTAGCCAAACAAAAGATACGCATATGAGCTGAACATTTACATTAGGTCGAAACAGTCCTTGGAGAGATTAATCATGGGAGAATAGAAGGGCCATGTATGCACAGGGAGACTGCTCGTGGGGCAGGAGTACATGGGAGGGAAGGACATAGGGAAGAGGTAACTATTGGGAGGAAGTGGGAGGGGAGCTGTTACATTGTGGTAAATTGAGTCAATGTCATGAGACAAAGTGTATGTTGGTGCTGTACGGAAAGTGAATTTGCTCTGTAAACTTTCACCCAAATCACAATAAAAATTAAAAAAAAAAAAAATGTATTACTACCAGACTGCCTCTTAGAAGCAAGGATGGCAAGACTTAGCTTGCTTATTTTTTTGGACAAATCAGCGGGGAAAACAATCACTAGTAAAGGACATGATGTTTGGTAAAGAAGAGGGTCAGCAAAAATGAGGGTAACCTTCAATGAGATGGATCGACACAATACCATAGTGAGCTCAAAGATACCAACAATATTGCAGATGGTATGGGACCTGACAGTATTTCATTCTTTTATACAGAAGGTCGTTATGAGTTGAAGCTGACTCAACAAGATTTCCTAGGAAATAGATCTGATTCTTTTTTTAGAAAATATTTGAATTTTCTCATAAATAAGACTCCCTATAGTTTTAGCTTTTAAAAAAATCTAAAGAGCAGTATGCTTTTAAGCAAAGTAGAGTAGACCTTTTAATTATCAGATAGCAGACTGCTAATGTTTTACAGTTTGTGTTTTCTATAATTAATTTATATTTTTTGTTTTAGATCATTGTATAATTGAAATATAGTTCACTTGAACTCATCAGGGTATGGCTCAATTTTCCATGAACTATGCCTTCAACTCTCCTGCCTCTTTCTCCTGCCACTCACGTTTTATTCCTCTAGTACTGAGTCTAAGGAAGATTGGGCAATCTACTTCCATAGTGATACCACCTTGGAAACCCAAGGAAAGGTCACTGTTCGACGACAGTGAGGTTTGTTTGATAGTACTGAGCCTATATATGTCATTTGGTAGCGGTAGAACAGGTGGGCAATTCAGTCAATACTACAGGTTCATGTAGATAGATATTTGATATTTGATATTGGACAGGGTCTTAGTTAGCTAGTGCTGCTATAACAGAAATACCACAAGTGCATGACTTTAATGAACAGAAATTTATTTTCTTAGCTGTTGTTGTTGTTATGTGCTGTTGAGTCAGACCCAAGGAGGGGTCGATTTGAGTCAGGTCCCACTCGACAGCACATAACAACAACAACAACAGCTAAGAAAATAAATTTTTGTTCATTAAAGTCATCCACTTGTGGTATTTCTGTTATAGCAGCACTAGCCAACTAAGACCCTGTCCAATATCAAATATCAAATATCTATCTACATGAACCTGTAGTATTGACTGAATTGCCCACCTGGTCTATCGCTACCAAATTACATATATAGGCTCAGTACTATCAAACAAAACTCACTGTCATCGAACAGTGACCCCTCCTTGGGTTTCTAAGGCGGTATCACTATGGAAGTTGATTGCCCAACCTTATTTCTGAGGAGTGGATGGTGGGTTTGAACCACCAGCCTTCTGGTTAGCAGTCAAGTGCCTTAGGCACTATGCTACCAGAGCTCCCATTTTCTTAGTTAGTAGGCTAGAAGTCTGAATTCAGGGCATCGGCTTTAGGGAAATTCTTTCCTTCTCTATTGACTTTAGGGGAAGGTCCTTGTCTCTTTTCAGCTTCTGTTTCATGATTCCTTCGTGATCTTCCTCAGTGTTACATCTATCTTCCCCAGCCTATTACACTGGCAAGGGTTTCACTAACATAACAAAGAAAATCCCAAATGGGATTACATCCAAAGGTATAGGAATTAGGATTTACAGATTACATATATATATATATATATATACATTTACATATATATATATATATATAGTGCTTTGGGTGCAAGTTTACAAAGCAGAGTTTGTTTTACATTCAACATTTGATGTACATTTGGTTTCATTCTTTCATTCGCCAATTACCATCCCCAACCCTAACCCACTCTCCTCCCATCCCTGCCCAGTAACCCTTACTCCATTCCCCTCTTAGTTATGCACTCCTGTGTGTTCTGCATTTCCTCCATGGGAATATTGCTGCTCTGGTGCCCTGTGGTCAATTGGTCCAAGGGATGCATCTCCATAGAGTATGTAGATGCATCACCCTGGGTTGAGTGGTCTGTGTGTATGTCTTATTTACTATTGGGCTAAGAGCCAGCCCAGTAGAGTGAGTTTTATTCCAGGCCTGAAGTTTATCCCAGGGCCATAGCATTGGGGTCCCACCAGAGTCCATCTGACTGGTCACAATTGTGTTTTTGGATTTTTTTTCATGTCTTTCCTCCTACTCTATCCAAGATCTCCAGTTTTTATCCTTTTCCTGAGTGGTTGGCATTGGTAGCTGGGCATCATCTAGTTCTGGTCTCAAGGTCCATCATGTCCTAGGCTGATTGCTTACAAATGCCCTTGGTTTTTTGCACTCTTCTTTGCTTCTGATGATAGGAGACGATTAGCTGCATCTTAGATGGCTGCTTGAAAGCTTTTAAGACCCCAGTAGCTACTCACCGACAGAGGTTGTAGAACAAGATTTGTATGTATTTTGTGTGCCAATTGAGTCTGGTGTCCCCAGTACTATAGTCCTGAGTCAGTAGATCCATTGGATTTCTTTCCCACAGTGTCTGGCTGTCTGTGAGAGATTGCTCTATTCTGTCTTCTGTTGTTTCTGTAAGGATTTTGGGTATTTTGTATCACTGGTATCTGTGCAAGATTAGCTTCAGCTGAATCTATCCTTGATCTAGAGCATAATTCTGTTCACTGACCCCCATCTGATCTTCTCAGATGTTTACGTGTTTATACAGATGATATTTCTTTGGAGATATAATACAGTTCACAACAGTCCAATCCTTAAAAATTAGCTGAGTTTTTCAACTTTTACCCATATGTTTTGTTATAGTATAAAGTCAATCTGTGATTTTTCAGCATGGTTATGGATGTATTTTAGAATTCATTGAATATTATTCCATTTGGGAAATACTTTGAAAAATAAATGTTACTTCAAAAGATGCAGTATTATGCAGTATTTTGTTTTGAAATCATAACTTTTTCAACAAATGCATGGTACACAGATGATAAATAGCAGATTAAATAAATCTTCAGTTTCAAGGAACAGTGAAATGAGGTTTTCATTTCTGATGTTAATATATATTTTAAATTGGAAACTTTAGCCCATTGCAGAAAGTCTTCTGAGTTACATCTCTTAGCTTCATCAGAGCAGGTACAAAAGGCTCAATGAACTTGGCCTCTTTGAATGGAGCCAGACTTCTACAGTAACATCTTCAGGAAAGTGACCTAAGAGCTCCTAGACCTCCTGATCACAGGGAGCCAAAAGGGTGTGTGCACACACAATGGTGCCAGGACAGCCTCAAGACAGAGGTGAGCATTTCTTGGCTTGTCTTTAGAGAAGGTGGTAGGAGCACAATGAAATGAGGAAAAAGGCACTGAGAAGATCAGGATGACTTTGGGAGAGGTAGACAATTCTTAATGAAATGATGGTTAAATCATAACAATTTTAGAATTGAAATAGCTATGAGACCAAGAATTAGAGAAAGATATTAAAAAAAAAAAAAAAAAAGAACAAACAAGTCAGGCCTAGTAGCCCTTGAAAGAATAAGAATTTGGGTAGGTAGAATGATGTGGAATTGAAGGGCAGGGAATCACTGGGAGAATATGATATTTAAGAGGAAATCCAAAACCAAAACCAAACTCACTGCCGTGGAGTCGGATCCAACTCTTAGGGATCCCTCCTTGGGTTTCTGAGGCGATATCACACACACAAAAAAAAGAATACAGAGGTTTATCATAAAGATACAGAGTGAGTGGGATCATCAGGCTGGTAGGAATTCAGCAGCTCTTATCTCCCTCTCTTAGAGGACTTTGGTTTAATATTTTCACTAAATCAAAGACTTAGGAGACTTCGCTCTTAGGAGCCAGTAGTCGTATTCAAGGTACATCTGTTCTTCCACCTATAATTTGCTCTCTCCTTTTCTTCCCAGCTAGCTTCCTCACTGTTGTTATTTACACAAGCTTCTAGTGGTATTCCACTTTATCATAGCTAACTGGCCCACTTTATAATGTTCTCAATTCCAGATTACTGAAAGAGGAATGAGATTTCTCCAGTTTAGTTTTCATCCTGGCTTTGAGTCCCTAACAGACCTATGGATTTGTTACTGTGATAAAAGAAGAAGGTTCCAATTCTATTGAAGGTTGATTCCCCTAAATCTAGCCTTGCCTTAGTGATTTGCTTGATGAATAGAATACTACAGAAGAGCATATGAGACTGCCAAAGTTGGCTCAGTAGAAGCCTGGCAGTTTCTATCAGTTTCTGGAAACACTGTCTCAGAGCCTTAGTTACCTTCCTAGAAAGACTACGTAAAGAAGCCCCTGATATGACATAGAAAGAGAGAGAGGCATAGCTGCATCCATCCTTCCAGTCTCTCCTCCAAGGTGACAAGCATGTGAGTGAAGTCATTTTAGACTCTCCAGACAGACCAGCCAACAGATTAATACCACCAGCTGTCCTAGTCCATGTTATGTGGAACAAAAGAATAACCCAATTGAGCACTGACCATATTCCTGACCCACAGAATTGTGAATTATAATTAAATTTTAATGCCATTAAATTTTGAAGCAGCTTGTTATGCAGTAATAGGTAACTGAAACACCTCTGCTCCAGTCAACTGGAGCTGGGGAAACAAATAGTGCAACCTAGGTCTTCAATCATGAAGAAAGCAAAAGGTAATTAAAAAGACAGGAAAGGAAGAAAAGACCAAAATGGATGTCAGAAGAGACTCTGAAACTTGCTCTTGAATGGAGAGTAGCTAAAGCAAATAGAAGAAATGACAAGGTAAAAGAGCTGAAAGGAAGGAAGATTTCAAAGAGCAATTTGGGAAGACAAAACCAATTACTATACTGAAATGTGCAAAGACCTCCAGTTAGACAAAAAGGAAGAACATGCTTAGCATTTCTCAAGCTGAAAGAACTGAAGAAAAAATTCAAGCCTCATGTTGCAATACTGAAAGATTCTATGGGCAAAATATTGAGTGATGCAGAAAATATCAAAATAGGATGGAAGAAATACTCAGATCACTGTGCAAAAAAAGAATTGGTCGATGTCCATCCATTTCAGGAGCTGGCATACGATCAAGAACTGATGGTACTTAAGGAAGAAGTTAAAGCTGCACTGAAGTAATTGGCAAAAAACAAGGCTCCAGGAAGCCCCTCAATGACATGGATGACACAGTGGCTGCAATGATAGACTCAGGTATAGCAAGAATTGTGAGGCCAGCACAGGACTGGGAAGTATTTAGTTCTGTTGTACACAGGATTGCTATGAGTCGGAGCTGACTTGACAGCACCTAACAACAACACTATAACAAGTCTTCCCCAACAGCAAGGACAGTAGATAGAAGTTTCCTTGTAGAAAAGGTTATATATCAATATTAATAAGGAGCTCTGGTGGTGTAATGGCTAAGGCTCTTACCAAAGTTCAGCTGTTTAAATTCATCAGCCGCTCCTTGGGAGAGAGATGAGGCAGTCTGCTTCTGTAAAAATGTACAGCCTTGAAAACCCTATAGAGCAGTACTATTCTGTCCTCTAGGGTCATGATGAGTCGGAATCGACTCAGTGGCAGTGGATGGGAATCATAAATAGTGATTGATAGCTCTAGATTAATTTTTGTTCTTAGTTTCCCTTGATGATATCACAAGAAGGAACAGCATCAATTTACAGCTAAACTCTAGAGGGATTTAGATTGAAAATACAAAGGCACATCTCCATGATAGGTGAAACCACTGACATCATTAGCCAGATTGCAATTTGATTATATTCAAAGGAGATATGTAGGGTGACTTAAGGGTAATGAGAGCTAAAAGCCAAGGACTATCTTTATAAATCTTATATTTTTATGATTATCTGAAGCAGACAGATTAAAACATTTTAATAAGGCATAAATTTTGTTAAACCTTGTCCTAAGTGTATTTTGTTGATAGCCACTTTAAAATGAAAGTGTAGATGTTTTAGGTAGGAAACCTAAAACTTAGAAATCAACGGCAGAGTCATTATTAACTAAAAAGAGATAAACTATTACATTTATCATAATCCATGGCAATTACTTAAAGAGAACTATTTTTCTCAAATATTTTAAGTGTCAGCTTTCAATATACATTAAAAAAAAAAAAAAAAAAGAGATCACCAAGCCTTTCTCCCAAGGACATTCTGTATGGACTCAGCAGCTGAGCTGAGTGCTTATCCTCTTGAACCACTTCAAGACATCTCAATCTACATATTTCTCCAGAAACAACCAAGCATCCGTGTAGTGTATTTATTGGCAAGGATATCCTGATTTGGTTTGAAAACAGGTTAACTTTCTCAGTTTACTTCATTGATAGGGAGCAAAAACCTTGATGTCCTCAAGAAATTTTGATGAATTGTTAGAAATCAGTACAATATAAAAAGGTGAACTGAGATGTTTGATTCTCATTAAATGTGTTCTTCATTTTTCTCCTGAAGTAATTGAGATTATAATGGATTTCAAATTTCCTGGTTTATAGCTTAAATCTGTGCTCCTTTCCCTCTTTAATTAAAATTTTAACACTATTAAGTATCATATTATTTATCTAATATGAACACATGAATATCAATAAAAACAAATCACTCTGAAAATTCTAAAATATTAGGAAAAGTGTTTTTGTTTTTAGGTGTCATTGAGTCGGTACTAACTCATAGCAACCCTATGTGCAACAGAACAAAACACTACTAGGTTGGTCCTGTGCCAACCTCACAATCCTTGCTATATCTGAGCCTATCATTGCAGTCACTGTGTCAATCTATGTTGTCAAGGGCCTTCCCCATTTTAGTTGACCCTCCACACAAAGTCTGGCCATTCTCACTTCCAAGGAGCATTCTGTCTGTACTTCTTCCAGGACAGATCTGCTAGTTCTTCCAGCAGTCCACAGTACTTTCAGTATTCTTCACCAACACCACAATGCAAAATCATCAACTCTTCTTGGTCTTCCTCATTTATTGTCCAGCTTTCACATGCATATGAGGCAATTGAAAACACCTTGGCTTGGGTTAGGTGCTCCTTAGTCTTCAAAGAGACATCTTTAAAGAGGTCTTTTGCAGCAGATTTGTCCAGTGTGTTATGTCATCTGTTTCTTCACTGCTGCTTCCATTGGTACTAATTGTGGAACCAAGTAATGTGAAACGGTTGACAACTTCAATCTTTCCTCCATTTATCGGGATGCTGCTTATCAGTCCAGTTGTGAGGATTTTCATTTTCTTTATGTTGAGTTGTAATCTATACTGCAGACTGTAGTCTCTAATCTTCATCAGTAAGTGCTTCAAGTCATCCTCACTTTCAGCAAGCAAAGTTGTATCATCAGCATATCACATGTTGTTAATGATTCTTCCTCCATTCTTGATGTCACATTCTTCTTCATCTAGTCCAGCTTCTCAGATTATTTGCTCAGCATACAGATCGAATAAGTATGGTGAAAGGATACAACTTGGACACACTCTCTTCTTGATTTTAAAACATGAAGTGCCCTCATGTTCTATTTGAACAACAACCTCCTGATATATGCACAGGTTCCTTATGAGCATAATCAAGTGTTCTGGAATTCCCCTTCTTCTCAATGCTATCCATAATTTGTTATGATCCACACAGTTGAATGCTTTTGCATACTCAATAAACACAAGTCAACATCTTTCTGCTATTCTTTGCTTTCAGCCAAGATCCATCTGACATCAGCAATGATATTCCTCATTCCACATCTTCTTCTGAATCTAGTTGGCATTTCTGGAAGTTCTCTGTCAATAAACTGTTGCAGACATTTTTGAATTATCTTTAGTAAGATTTTACATGCATGCAATATTAATGATATTATTCAATAATTTCCACATTCTGTGGGATCACCTTTTTTTGGAATAGATACAAACATGCATCTCTTCCAGTAAGTTGACCAGGTAGCTCTCTTCCAAATCTCTTGGCATAGCCAAATGAGTGCCTCCAGCATGGCATCCATTAGTTGAAACATCTCAGTGAGTATTCCATCAATCCCTGGAACCTTGTTCTTTGCCAATTCCTTCAGTGCAGCTTCACCTTCTTCCTTTAATACCATCAGTTCTTGATCATATGCCACCTCCTGAAATGGATGAACATTGACCAATTTTTTTTTGTACAGTGAGTCTGTGTATTCCTCCCATCTTCTTCTTCTTCTTCTTCTTTTTATTGTGCTTTGGGTGAAGATTTACAGAGCAAATTCACTTTCTATACAGCAGTTCACATATACTTTGTCTCATGTCATTGACCACAGTTTACCACGATGCAACAGCTCCCCTCTCACTTCCTCCCCATAGTTACCACTTCCCAGTGTCCATCTCTCCACACTCTCCTGCCCCCTGAGCTGTCTCCCTGTGCATAAGCAGCCCTTCCTTCTCCCATGATTTTTCTCTCCAGGGCATGTGTCTACGTGAGGTAAATGTTTAATTCACATGCCTGTACTTTGTTTGGCTGGCAACCACAGGTGTGGGTTCAATTCCAGACCTGAAGGGAAGCCAGGGGCCATAGTCTCAGTGGTTCTACCAGGCTCTATTGGACCAGCAAACCTGGTCCCAACCATCTATTTTTGTTTTTCCCTCCAGATGATTTTGAGTTTTGTTCCACATTGTTCTCCCTCTCTATCCAGGATCTCCTACATCCCTTCCAAGTGGATGACAGTGGTAGCCAGGCACCATCCAGTTCTTCTGGTCTCATAGTTGTATAGGTTGCAGATC
>NW_006921802.1:2339278-2349187 GCF_000298275.1 Orycteropus afer afer
GAATATCCTCCTTGGTGAAGTGTCTATTCATGTCTTCTGCCCATTTTTTAATTGGATTGTTTGTCTTTTTGTTATTGAGGTGTTGGAGTGTTACTGACAATACAATACATATTGAATTCATTAAGATTCCACTTAATATTCAGTAATTCTGAATACCATTATTTTGTAATGATGATCATTTAGGTTGGCAAAGTTGGAATTCCCTTTGAATTCTTCTCATGAAGAAACACAAAGTAAATCAATGATATAAGCAGAAAGGGATTCTTAAGAGTTTGCTTTGTTTTCAAGCATACTCAAATATCCCAAACATCCATTAACATGAAAGCAAATAACCTGCAAATTGCACCCTAAATATGCCCTTTCCCTAACTATGTAACAAAAGAGATTCTTCTGGAAGGTTAATCAGTTCTACCTTTTTTTTCTTTGAGAATTTGGTTTAGGGAGATGGCTTTTATACAGTTTAAAGTATGTCAATCTTCAATGATTCCCCAATTGGCTAAATTAGTAAAGGAACAGATTTTTGATAGATTGGCTAATCTGACTGTCAAGAAGATCAAACCAAATTTTGTCCTCAGTTGCAACCATTTAACTGTCTTATCCAGTATATTTCAATACATTAAAATGAAGATTAATTTCAACCAGTAATTGGGATAAGAAAATAACTCTAACCTGTGTTAGAGGATAATGACTTTTTTAATTACTTCATGGAAACATTAACATATTTCTTTTTCATTACACCATTTCTGTATCTGAAAAAACAAATGGCCCATTAGCAAGCCCATAACATCAAATAGCCTATGATTCAACAAAGTTTGAAAACTACCAATTAAAGAATTGTACAAACTTCCATTTTTAAAGAAGTGTACTCAGAATTTTGCTTTTTTATACTGATACTTGACCATGTTATATTGTGATTTTGAGTTATTCTGCAGCACAGAAGATACACCCTTGAGCAACAGAGAAAAACAAACCATCGCCCGTACCGTCAGTGTCCTAGTTGTTCCAGACATTCTGTTATGTGTTTTGCTTAGTTCATCTCATTTAATTCTTACAAAGACCTTTTGATTGAAATGCTCTTGTAATGCAGAGCTGCCGAGACACCAGGACATGGAGTTGTTTCAGAGAGGCAGTTTATTAGCACTCCCAGGCGAGGTTCTCGTGCTCTAGCATCAAGGCCAGAGAAGTCACACCCCGGGAGGGGGGCGGGGGGCGGTGTGTGTGTGTGTGTGTGTGGGTGGATTCTTATAGACACAGAGAGGACTAATTGGGGACACTGAGGAAATGGCAGGGTCCAATTAGCAGTTGGCATGGGTCTGCACCTAATTAGCATGAGGGGGCCTCACAGGAGGAAGCTTGTCATCACATGGGACTTTCCAGCCTGGGCGGGTTTTGCTACCTCCGTTGTCTTATCAGGTTGCCTCATCAGAGCCTGATACCTGGAAGAAGTTGCTAACTGAAATGTTGGTGGTTTGAGTTTGCTCCGGCCTAACAGCTCTCATTAAATAACAGTTGCCTCCTGGATGTATAGGTGTGCTGTTATAATTGTCCCCTCACCGTCTCCCTAGCTACTAATGGACATAAAGTAAAGTATGTGCTTTAGGGGGAGATGATTGCCCTCTGAAGAAACCCAAAACACTATTTTAGTGGAGTAAGGTGGAAGAATTGTTCTTTCTTTTCAGTAAATCTAGAATAGCCTGAACAGGGACAATAAATGATGACTGTTGCCTACAGGGCACCTTCCACTCTTATTACCCCCTTTTTACTTTTTATTGACCCCTTTCATTACTTCTATCCCAACCTGCTCTGTTCATTCTATTTGGCAAGTAGAAAGGGCTGTCTGATTAGTATTTAATCCAGGGAGAGAAGAATTTAGGTGTTCTCCCAAGAAGTGAATTGGGGCATGCTTGAATGAGATCTGACCCCATGGATGGTAGCCTAATTTGGAGGAACCTAGGTTGATGACTATATGTACTATTCTACTCATCCCTGTCCTGTTCATTCTTTGGTTAGTGAAAGCTTGTAAATGACATCGTTAGATGTGTCTGGTTGATGCTTCAAACTTGCCTTCACAAATAACTTGTAAAATATATTGCACCAGCACTCCCCACAATTATAAAATGAAGTCTTACAGATTTATTTGTCCAGGTTTACATAACTTAGAAATGGCAACAATAGAATTTAAACCTAGACTTCAGAGTTCACATTGCAGTAAACAGTGGTATCACTTAATATTTCCATGTAACCTATCTGAATTTACCCACATGCCCTCAGCACATAAAGGAAGAGGCAATTTTAATTATGTCTTCATTTTAATTAATGGGCTATGTTCTAGATTAAGGTTGAGATGATAGGTCATGGAATTGTCGTTTTTCTCATTTGGTTTCCGTTCCTGTATGACTTAGTCTGGGTTCACTGACTGTGATTTTAGTATTTAGTGTTTAAAACAACATGAGCCCTAGAACTATTAGGAAACAATGCAGTTCAACAAACAACTCTAATTGTGTTAGATTTTTAGGGAGATAATACTGTCTTAAAGTTTTTGAGGGATTTAGGAATTTTCAAGGATAATTCAGGTCCACATGATTTGCTCCTTACATTACAACTTTACAATCTATGCCTTATATAAAAGTGGTTACCACCTCCTCTTCTCTCAAGGCACTGGCTGCTTTTTGATGTAAAAGAAGTAAAAGGTCTGACCCTATAAAGTTCATTTTTGCTAATATGCTATCTCCTAAGGACATTGTCTTAAACCATTAATATTTCACATTTCTTTAAAATTGCAGGAATAATTTAGGTCAGTGGAGGAAACAAACAACAAATTCACATTGACCTCTTATTGCTGGTGTCACTGATTATTTCACAAAAAATATATACAGATACAGTCAGGCTTCCTAAGGGACTAATTCTTTTCCAAATATCAGTATACACAGAATTAAAAGAATGTTACCAAAAAAGTTATATGTAGAAAATTCAGTTTACCTAGTACTTTCCAGTCAAAGGGGAAAAAAAGAAAAAAAGCATTGTTGCTCTGCTCCTTATTAAAATAGTTGTTTTACAAATTTAGTATTTAAGCCATGACCCTCCCCCCAAAAAAATAAAATAAAATAACAACTCAGTGCCATTGAGTTGATTTGACTCATAGTGACCTCTCCTTGTGTTTCCATGGTGGTATCACTACGAAAGTAGATTGCCCAATCTTTCTGAGGAGTGGCTGGTGGGTTTGAAGTTCAAATAACCCCAAGCAGTTTTACCATTTACACAAAATGTCATCAATTTTATAAGTTTGTTTGGTCTCAGGTAGGACACCATTCTGGAGAAAAAAGAATATCAAAATTGAAAAATAATTTCTTAGCCAATAAGGAAAGATGAAGATTAATTCAATATGTTATTATAAGTTTCATCAATTTACACAGCTCTAATGGTATTTTTTTCTATGGCACCATCCCTGATCATCATTCTTTCTTCTAAAAAGACTTCAATGGGGAAAAAACAAACAAACAAAAAAAACTTTTAACTTGTCCCTGCAGAGACAATGAGTAGACAAGAAGATAAAGGAGTTTGTCATGGAAAATATAAACTAGATTATCATTAGTCATACTTATAAGATTAACGTGTTTTCTCAAAGTATTCCTTGCTATTTAGAATTGATTCCCTGCCCCATTGCTCACCCCAAGCTAAGTCTAGCAGGATCAGCATTTCACACAGCCAGCTACCCAGTTGCTCTAAAACTTGTCCAGTTTACCAAGTGAGCATCCCCTTTTTCCCAGGCAAACAGAATCCTTGATTTTGGAGATTTCTTTTCAAGGAGCAATAACAGATGGGTGGACAGATGTGACAATATGGGTATGAAATCACTGGATGTATCACCTAACCCCTGATTCCCTGTAGCAGAGTCAATTGGAGAAGTCACTAGCCAGTAATACCTACCAAGCATCTCAAGCAGTCAGGCTTAAGTGACCCCTCTCTATCTGGTTATTCTTTTGCTTCAAGACATAACTCTTTGTTAGTGACAAACTCCCAAAATCAATATAAGTAATCTTTTACTTACAAAATATTCATTATGACAAACCCCACTTACAACCATCCTGGCTTCCCCCTCCCATTTTGTTGTTAGTAATATGTACTATATACAATGCTACAGCATTTAATTTGCTCATGTTATCATTCTCATAACAACCCCCAAAGACAAATAGGGAACTGATTTATAAAGTTAATAAAAAATAATAATAATGAAAACTAAAAAAAAAAAAGTATTCAACTTATATCAAAAACTACTTATGGATGGTGTTATAGGTACAGAAGTCCATCACAAGGTAGGGACTACTGGTTTACAAATCAGGCAGTAGTTACATTAGTTCAGGAGGGAAGAGACATATTTGGAAGAGATAATGTGGGGTAGGAAATATTTTATTCCTTAATCCAGTGGGTAATTACACTAATATGTCTACTTTGTGATAATTCTTAGAATTGCACATTTATGATTTGTACCATTCTGTTTTATTTCCATCTTAAGACATTTTAAGATAAAAGAAAAGAAGTTCTGGATTCTGTTTTTGCAAGTGAAGAACTTGGACATTGTCACTTTCACCCTCACAACAAGAAAAAAAAAGCTGAAAAACTGAAAATCAACCAGTCTTCTCAGATCCATTAGAGAATTGAGGTCATAAGACAAACTAAAAAATGGAGAGTCAGACCAGCAGATAGAAAGAATTACCAATTACAGGAGCAGAAGTTGCTACTACTGGACCCAGCATTGGGTAGGAAAACTTAAAAGGTAGTAGACTAATTGCTGGAGACTCAGCTTGGACTAGCTTGAAATAAAAATTCCTGTGTACCTACCCCTTTGAATGTCCTCACACTTTCCTGAGTTTTACCTTCAGAAGCTCCATTTGATTTTCACTGTAAACTTGGAGAAATATTCCCTTAAGGTTGTGTTGGGTAGGAGGGGGAAAATAATCATTCTTCTCTGCTCTCTTTAACAATGGCCCACCCTCAAGGAAAGTTACTTTGTCAGAGCCTAACCAGTATGAGTTTTTCAGAATTTAACCAATTCTTGCCCATTCTAGCCATCCACATGGATGAAGGAAATTACTCACCATCAGCTCCTTATAGCCTTTTATGTTGGAAGGGAAAATACCCAGCTAGAGGCCCCTCTAGCCTTGAACATGAGGGAAAGGAAATACCCAACTTAAAATGGACCATAGATCTAAATGCAAAATGCAAAACTATTCCGTTTCTAAGAGGTAGCATAGTAGAAAATCTAGATGACTTTAGGTTTAGTGATAACTTTTTAGATAAAACACCCCCCAAAAAAAATCTGTAAAAGAAAATATTGATAACAGGATTTCATTAAAATTAAAAATTTATATTTTTCAAATGATATAATTGGAAGAATGAAAAGACAAGCCACAGGAGGGGGACCATACTTACAAAACGCAGATAAAAGATTTATATAATATTTAAAGAGCGGTTAAACTCAGCAACAACAAAACAAACAATCCAATTAAAAAACATACAAAAGTTCTGATCATACTTTACATCAACAAAGATAAACAGAGAGCAAATAAGCATATGAGAACATGCACAATATCTTAAGTCATTAAGGGATTGCAAATTAAAGTGACAATGATATTCAACTATACACTTACAAGAATGTCTAAAATCCAAAACATAGACATCAAATACTGGGGAAAATGTAGAGCAAAAGAAATTCTCATTCTTTGGTTGGTGAAAATACAAAATGGTACAGCCTCTTTGGGAGATAGTCTGGCAATTTCTTGCAAAGCTAAACTTCATCTAGCAATTGTGCTGCTAGGTTATTTACCCAAATAAGTTGAAAACATATGTTCACATAAGAATATGCACATAATGTTTATAGCAACTTTATTCAGAATTGTCAAAAATTAGAAGCAACTGAGATGTCCTTCAATAGGTGAATGAATAAGGAAACTGTGGTACATGCATACAATGAAGTATTATTCAATAATAATAAGTGAGCTGTCAAGCTATGAAAAAACTGGAGAAACCTTAAAAACATATTACTAAGCAAAAGAAACCAGTGTAAAAAAGCTTCACAATTCCAAATACATGACATTCTGGAAAAGACAGAACTACAGACATGGTGAAAATATCAGTGGTTGCCAGGGATTTGGGGGAGGAAGAGGAGTGAATAGGTAGAGAACAGAGTAGTTTTATATATATATATATTCTACATGATACTGTATTGGTGGACATCTAACATTTTATATATGTTTAAAAAAAAAAACATAGAAATGTACAACCCAAAGAAAACCAAAATACAAAACCACTGCCCTTGAGTCAATTCCAACTCATAGCGACCCCCATTGGGTTGCCAAGGCTGTAAATCTTTATGGAAGTAGATTGGCTCATCATCCTCCACAGAGCAGCTGGTGGGTTTGAACCACCATCGTTCTGCTTATCAGCAAAATGCCTTACCACTATACCACCAGAGCTCCTTACAACCCAAAGAGTGACTTCTAATGTGAACTATGGCCTTTAGTTAATATTAAGGTATCAGTATCAGTTCATCAATTGTAACACATATACCACATGAATACAAGATATTAATAACAGGAGAAATTGTATTCAGGAGGCAGAGTGAGTATATGAGAACCCTCTGTACTTTCTGCATCATTTCTGTCAATCTAAAAATTCTCGATAACTTTGTTAGCCAAAACTATCAACAATTGGAAAATGAACACATTCCATATTAAATGAAATAAAGCAAGCTGAAAGAAACACACTTTAAAATAAGTGCATTAGCATCCTCAGAACAAAAATTATTTTTGAAAAGGGTAAGACATTTTGAAGTATGGACATGTTGGTAAGAAAATAAAATAGAACTCTAGGACATAAAAATATTGCTTATTGAAATATTACAAAATTCAATAAACACTGCTTCTAGTTAAATTTGCTAAATTGAATACATGCCTTCCTCTATTCTCTCTGATCTCTAAAATAATAGCAAAATAATTTTTAAAAGGGCATGATGCTGTTAAAAAAATTATTTCAAATTTAGAAAGTAGATGAAGTTTGTAGAGCTGAGAAAGCAGAAAACTAAAACTATAAAGGGATAGATAACAAGAAATAAGAAAATTGTGACAGAGCCCTAGGTAAATTTAAAAATTGAAAGTACAATGAAACTTTGAAGGTAGGTATGTGGAGGGAGGGGCACAGGTAACAGTGAGAAGTATAGGTTGTATAAGAAGCACAGGTGATATATCTCCTAAACATAAGAAGATGGGTGGTTTAATTTGTGAAGAAGTTAAACCTATAAGGTCTGAAATGGAGAACACTGATCTCAGCAAAGGGTCTGTTGAAATGTGTTGAAAATACATGTGATATTAGATAAAAACTTGCACCGGCCCCAAAACCTACTTCTTTACTCAGCTTTCAGAATACTGGACCCAGGCTTATACTAATTTCCTTCCCTTAACAATAGGAAATTGGGAGATTCTTCTTTGGGGAAACTAACATGTTCATAAGACAAATAGAACATAACAGCATGATAGATATCTTTCATTGTTCCACTAGATTCATTCTCTATTTTCCTCCACACTTTATCTACTTCCATAGACTCAGAAACCCAAGAAGGGGTTGCTATGAGTCCAATCTACTGGACGGCAGTGAGTTTTGTGATATTTTCTCTATCCTAGGAGTCTGACCTCCTACATCAGTAGGATTCTTTGCCCTACAGGTTCCTGCTCTAACAGAGAAACACAGCAATATGTTCAACAAAACAAAAACAACAACAAAAGCTCACTGCAATCGAGTCGATTGCGACTCATAACAACTTCTCCTTGCATTTCCAAGGTGGTATCTCTACAGTAGATTGCCCAGTCTTCCTTTCGAAGAGTGGTTCATGAGTTTGAACTGTCAGCCTTTTGATTAGCAGTAAATTCCTTAGGCACTACGCCACCAGAGCGCCCTCAAGGATAGTAGAAGAATGTATTTTGAGCATTATTTCCTACATGTAGGATTACTTTATGCACACTGGGCTCATGGATCAAAACTCTTATTTTACAAGATTGGTAACCACTTCTTTCCATCATCCCTTTGGGCTTAAGATTGGTAATACCAAAATATTGTTTTCAGAATTCTATCTGCATCATTGTAAATTGCCATTTCACTCAATCCTACTCAAAATACTGCAATTTGGATGACATATTTCCCCCTTGGAACTATGACACTGTCAATTTATGGCATTGTAACCCTCAAGTGAAATCCTCAGGCTCTCAAATTCTGCTTTCATATATATAAGATCTAATTAGCATCTTAGTGATTCATTTTCAACCATGAACGACAGCTAAGAATCACCAGACATATGAGAAAAAAAAAATGTTCTTCCATTAAAGATAGATCAAAACAAACAGAATAAAAAAGGAACATAGAGATTGTATGAGAAGAAAAGAGCAAGAGGCACAACCTCTCACAGGAAAAATTAAAGAAAATGAAAAGTAAAATATGAGGAACAAAAAGAATCCTAGAAAATTTCCCAAAATGTCATTTCAAAAATAGCAAAAATAAGGAGATGATGCTAAATACTTCCATAAGGGAAAAACAGTTCCATCAAGAATCAATAGAATAGTTATTTTTTCAACAGCAATATTAGAAGCTAAATTTTGGAAAAATTATTACATCTATGAAAAAAAAATTACTGCCAATCAAGAATTTTTTAGTCAAACTATTACTCATGTGTGAAAGGAGGATTAAAATATTTGTAGACAGACAATGGCTCAAAAATGTAAAGTGATAGGCAGCTTCTAAGATGTCCCAACCTCCCAGTATTCATGTACTTGTGTAATTCCCCTCCCACTAAATGTGGGCTTGGTTTACTGGCTCACTTATAGCAAATACAATATGGGAGAAGTAGTGGAAAGTCATTTATATTTATATTTATATTATTTGTGGTAGTTAAGGTTGTTGTCAACTTGGCTGGGCCTGGTTGAGTGGCTGGACAGCTGGAGGTTGTTATTCTCCATGACGAGACTGGCAATCAACTTTATGGATGAATCTATTGGAGCAGCTGAGTAGCTGCTTTAGAGATGTGCTCTGCTTCCTGTATATAAGGAGAAGTTTTGGGGTTGGTCTCCAGCATTTTGCCACACTTGAACCCTGCATGTAGCCAAGTCATTGTTCAAAAGCCTGCCATGCCTTGCTGATCTTGGGACTTCTGGAGTGGAATTAGTGGCCTGTCATGTTGTTTGGTAACACTGGGACTGTGCCTTTTTTCTTGTTAACCTTGGGCTTGTTACCCTCAGCAGCTAGCAGCTGTCTGAGTGAGGAAAAGCCTCGAGCTTAAGTGGACCATGAGCAGGAGGCAGAGCTGAAGCCCAAGGTTGGGAGGCTTTCGCTTAGCTCCTAGAGCCTGGCATTTTGAGCTCAAACTTAAAGCCTCTAAACTGTACGAGAATAAATTCCTGTTTGTCAAAGCCATCCTATTTGTGGTACAGTCCAGTCAGAGTTGCACTAGGTAACCAAAACAATGCATGTATGTGTGTGTGTGTGTGTATATTTGTTGTTACGTGCCTTGGTGTCAGATCTGACTCATAGCGACCTCTCCTTAGGTTTCTGAGGTGGTATCACTACAGAAGTAGATTGCCCAACCTTCCTTCCAAGGAGTAGCTGGTGAGTTGAAACCACCAGCCTTCTGGTTAGCAGTCAAATAGTCAAATGTCTTAGGCACCATGCTACCAGAGCTTATATATATACATATATATATATATATGTGTCGGTTTGTCCTACTGTGGTGACATGTAGACGTGAGTTTTGAGGCTGAGCCTCTGGTGTTAAAACGCAGCGAGATGCACCTGGTGCATAGGTAACAGCCAGTTTATAGACTGAGACAGACTAGGAAGAAGGAAGAGGCCGTCCACTTCTGAAAGAATT
>NW_006921802.1:2349287-2350444 GCF_000298275.1 Orycteropus afer afer
ACACACACACACACACACACACATAATGATATACATGGGAGCTCTGGCAGCATAGTGCCTAAGGCACTTGACTTCTAATCAGAAGGCTGGTGATTCAAACCCACCAGCTACTCCTCAGAAGGAAGATGGATGGGGCAATCTACTTCCAGAGTGATACTGTCTCGGAAACCCAAGGAGGGGTCACTATGAGTTGGGGCCAACTCAACGGCACATAAGAACAACAACAATTATATATGTATATTTAATTATATATACATATATAATTATATATGTATATTTAATTATATATACATATATAATTATATATGTATATTTAATTATAGGGAGCTCTGGTGGCATAGTACCTAAGGTATTTCACTGCTAACCAGGAGGTTGGTGGTTCAAATCCACCAGCCACTCTATAGAAGGAAGACCGGGCAATATACTTCCATAAAGATTTACTGCCTCAGAAACGCAAATGGGGTTGCTATGAGTCAGAATCAACTCATTGGCAGTGAGTTTGTTTTTCCTTCGGTATATAGAATTATATATATACCAAATCAACCAGGAAGGGCATGTGTCTGGGTTGTATCCTTTCACCATACTTACCTAATCTGTATGTGGAGCAAATAATCTGAGAAGCTGTACAATACAAAGAAGAAGAACATGACATCAGGATTAATGATGACTCATTAACAACATGTGATATGCTGATGACACAGCATTGCTTGCTGAAAATGAAGATGACTTGAAGCACTTATTGATGAAGATTAAAGACTATAGTCTGCAGTACAGATTATACCGCAACATAAAATGAAAATCATCACAACTGGACCAATAAGTAGCATCAGGATTAATGGAGAAAAGATTGACGTTGTCAAAGATTTCATATTACTTGGTTCCACAACCAACACCAATAGAAACAGCAGTCAAGAAATCAGATGACATATTGTACTGGGAAAATCTGCTTCAAAAGACCTCTTTAACGTGCTGAAGAACAAAGATGTCTCCTTGAAGACTAAAGTGCACCTACTCCAAGCCATGGTGTTTTCTATAATCTCATATGCATGTGAAAGTTGGACAATGAATAAGGAAGACCAAAGAAGAGTTGATGCTTTTGAGTTGTGATGTTGGCAAAGAATACTGAAAGTACCATGGACTGCCAGAAGAATGAACAA
>NW_006921802.1:2351054-2352811 GCF_000298275.1 Orycteropus afer afer
CAGCCTTGTGAAACACCTTGAGCCAGAGGCATTCTGACCCAGAGATTGTGAGATAGTAAATTTCTTTTAAATATCTAAGTTGCATAGCAATGTTGTTGTTATGTGCTGTCAAGTTGGACCCAACTCATAGCAACCCCTCCTTGGGTTTCCGAGGCAGTATCACTATGGAAGTAGATTGCCCCATCTTCCTTCCGAGGAGTGGCAATAGATAGCTAATATAGTTAACAACAATACTTTTTTGTTTTTCTGAAGATTCTGTTAAACTATATATTCCATTAAAATAAGAGATGAAGTTAGAGAAAGGAGGACTTAGAATAAAGACAATAAGAAATCCAACAGAAGATGGAACTGTAGATAACTATCAGGATAGTGATAACATATGTAACAAGCTTTTGAGAGGGTGGAAGAGGGAAGGTATAAAAGAGTCAAATCTCTACACTGTACCGGACCAGTTGACAATTCACTATTTTGTATATCTCCTTGTTTCTCTTTTTCTAATTGGTATTTGATATCCTTCTTTATCCTTTCCCTTGAAACTCAGGATTTCAGAATCATCATCCTATCTGTTTTGCTTGGTTTCTCAGGTCTTTGTTGTAGAGGGTATTGGTAGCATGTCGTTTAGTCCACCATGTTCCTAGATTCGCCTTGTTCAATCTTGTAGTTTGAGCTGTCTTTCTCTCAAATTTAAGAAGGATACCTTGTACCAATCATAATTTTTTAAAAAATACGACTGCTGTTGAGTTGAGCACAACTTACTGTGACCCCAAGTGCTCAGAATAGAACTATGCTCTATAAGATTTTCAATGGCTGATTTTTCAGAAGTAAATCACTAGGTCTTTCTGCAAAAGTTCCTGTGGGTAGATTTGAACCTCCAATCTTTCAGTTAGTAGCTGACCATATTAATTTTTTATACACCTGAGAGTTCCAAGTTATAACAAATTTAACTAAAAACGAAACATCCTGCTGTTGAGTCAGATCAGACTCACAGCAACCCTTCCTTGGGTTTCCAAAGTGGTATCACTATGGAAATAGATTGCCCAACCTAGAGTTACAAAATTTGAGACTAGAAAATGGTAGCTAGGTGTTTTATTTATTCTCACAATAAACTTTCCTCCTAATTTCAGTATTCAATATATTTACATTTGATGTAAACACTAATGTATTTGAGAATTCAAATCTTATACTTTTTTCCTAATTGTCCATTATATTTTTTGTCTTCCACTATCATTGTCTGCCCTTTCTCTCAATTAATCAAGTCTGTTTATTATTATATCATTTATTTCTTCTGTTTCCTTATCAATTTTAAATGCTTTAAATCCCACTGCCACGGAGTCAATTCCAACTCACAGCAACCCCATAGGACAGAGTGGAAATGCTTTACAAGGTTTTCAAGGCCATAAATCTTTATGGAAGCAGACTGTCTCATCTTTCTTCTGTAGAATGGCGAGTGGATTCAAGCTGTCAATCTTTTGGTCACCAGCCCAACCACCATACAACCACTGCTCCTTAAAAAAAAAGAAAAAAGAAAAAAAACTAAAGGCTTTAATTATTATTATAATAGTTACCCTGGATATTGTAATATGTATTCTTAATGTTATTTATCTTAACAGTATATTGCAAATTATTATTTTTATCAGTTTCCAGATAATACCAGATTATTAGAAAACTTTTTCTCCATGTAACTTTTTTGCTTTTGTTTCATATATGTAGATTCTACATATATGAAACAACATCATCATACAATATTATCATTGAGC
>NW_006921802.1:2355911-2377210 GCF_000298275.1 Orycteropus afer afer
AAGAGGGGGAGGCCTTCAGGGGATGGATTGGTACAGTGGCTGCGATGATGGGCTCGAGTATAGCATGGATTGTGGGGCTGGCGCAGGATCGGGCAGTGTTTCGTTCTGCTGTGCATGGGGTCACTATGAGTCGGAAACAACTCGACGGCACTTAACAACAACAACAACAATGTTAAACATCATCATACAATATTATCATTGCTTTCATGAAATCTCATATGTCTCGTATGCTCTTTCTTTTACTTTCCATCCTTTTGTTTTCTTTCTTTGTTTCAACTTGCTATTTCTATTGACATACCTTCCAGTATCCTAACTTTTTCTTCTCTTATGTCTAAATTGCTGATGAATCTATCTGTTGATTCTTAATTCACATATTACATTTGTCAGCTTTAAAGTTTCCATTTTGTTATTCATTTTATGAGAAAACTCCTCACCTCCTTATCTATTGTCTTAAAAATACATATCCCAGTCATTCCAAAGTTCACATTTGAAATGTTCAAATTTTATAGATTTGTTTATTGTTTTTTTCTCTTGGATTTTTAACACAGGTTTTGAACCTTTTCATACCTAGTAATTTTCTATTTAATGTTGGATATTGAATATTAAAAGTAATACATTACTACCAGTCAATTGAAGGTAGGTAGGGCACATCCTATACAAACAAACTTTGGTGACTTAAAACTCTTCACCAACGAAGAAAGCTATCCCTCATTCTCAATCTGGCTGGTCAATCTTATGGGTTTTCAGAGACCAATGAAGGGGTAGAACAAAATGTTTGATTAACTTGTTACCCATTAACATCCCAGATTCTGCTAGAGCATACTTGAATCTCTGCAATGGCTTGAAACCTGGTAATTAGCATGGGGAAGCCTTCATGTCTCACCTGTTTCTGTGAATGATTTTTTAAGAAATAAAAAGTATTTATGACATGAATTATAAAATAATCACAAAACTGAGATAAGGCTTCTTTGCATTTCCTGATCACTCACTGGATATGTGCCTCCATGTAGTAGCCCAAATAGACTTTCATTTCATTTTACTTTTCTATTCTTCTACATACATTAGAGAATCCAAATAGATCGTTTGGGGTAACTCAATTTCAATCAACACATTTCCATATTCCCCTTTTTAAAGTTGTTCCAAAATATTTTCAATAATAAAATAGCTATCAAACAATACCTACCATCTTAGTCCCTTTCCATGCTCCCAATAAGATATTAATCAAAAAGTATCTTCAGGCCTTCATATGGCATTACCTCCAATATTTTTCACTTGTCCTCAAAAGCTTTTTCTTTATTTGGTTTTGTTCATTGTTCTATTAGTTCTTTCAAAAGAAAATGGTTGTGCTTTCATTTTAGAAAACTTAAAGTATATATTTTTGGGACTGATCTCTAAAAACATAATACTATATTATATAAGGACTTCTTGGAAATTGGTAAACATTTTATGTATTATGCATTTAAATACAAAGTTATTTTCTCTATTGAGCCTAACACTTCTGGATAGCATACTTCATTCATATACTGTGCACTATCTGTATGCCACACACTGTGCTCAGTGCTATAAAATAAAGCAAATGAGAAAAACATGATCTCTGTACTCATAGTATAGAGCACAATAGGGTGATTCATATTTAAATGTAAGATGATTGAGTTAAGATAGCATTTCACTAACAGACCATGTATCAGTTCCCTCTTTCAATAGAGATTCTGAGAAACTCAGTAAAACATAGAAGTAATTATCCTGGAGTTATCAGCAGCTAATGAGAAAGTAAAGTATTAGATCCTGTGAAGATGACAAAAGGGAGAAAATTAAGCAACTGGGAAAAATAAAAGATGCACCCAGCCAGTGGAGCCTAAGAGATGTCATTAGAAATACAAAGGAGGTTGGGGGGGGGGGAACTTCATAGAACCCACAAGTGTTAAAGACACAGAAGAGTCACACTGAAGGTATTTCAAGGACGAATGACAGACAGTGGACAACACATGCATGCCTCAATTGCAAATCCTTTTCATGATGAACAGAGACCTGAACCCACATCCCCACCAGTGATTTCACTGACAAAGAGAAAGCCTGAGAAAGATCCAGAACACCTGAGTTAACAACCAAAGAAGTACACCTACTCCACATTTCCAAATATATTAAACAAAGTAAAACAAAAACCTCAGTGAGATGAATCAGTACATAACTAACAAATAAAGAAAACAACTTCAAATCAAACAAACAAACAAAAAAGGACAGGATAATAGAAACACATGTCTAAACTAAAGAATTGGGAATTCTCTCCAAGGCCCAAGGAAGAACAAGTGATAAAATGATCTGATAAGAAAGTAAAAATCATCTGATAAGAAAGTAAAAATCAAAATTTTATATATATATACACTCTCCAAGACCTCAAGGAAACCATAAACAGAAGCAACAAGAATGCAGACAATACCCTTGAAGAATTCAGGAAAATAATTCAAGAGCAAAATAACAAAGTAAATTCACAATTAGAAATCATACAAAATCAGTAATCAGAAATCCAGAAGATGAACACTAAAATTAGAGATAGATAACACATTAGAAGGACAAGAGAGTAGGCTAGACTGGCTGAAGAACATATTTTCTAGATAGATTTTCCTTGATGCCAGCTTATACTAGGAAAAATCAGAACAAATATTTAAGAGAAATGAAGAAGCCTAAGAGCTATGTAGGATGACATGAAAAGAAATAACATATGCCTGATTGGAATCCCAGAACTAGAGAAGGTACAAAAACAAAAACAAAATACTGAGAAAATTGTTGAAGACTTGCTAACAGAAGATTGTTCCTATATAATGAAAGGATAAAAGATATACATCCAAGAAGCTCAAAAAACCCCATATAGGGTAGAACCTAAGAGAACATCACCAAAACATATAATCAAACTTTCCAAAACCAAAAACAAAGAAATAATCTTGGAAGCTGATCAGTAAAAACAAAATATTACTGACAATGAGCAACCAATAAAACTAAGCTCTGATTTCTTAGCAGAAGCCATGCAGGCAAGAAGGCAATGGGATGGCATATACAAAACCATGAAGGAAAAGAATTACCAACCAAGAAGTATATATCCAGCCAAATTGTCCCTCAAATATGAGGGAGAAATCAACACATTCCTAGATAAACAGAAATTAAGGGAATTTGTGAAAACCAGCCTAACCCTACAAAAAATGCTAAAGTGAGTCCTTCCCACAGAAAATCACCAACAGAGAACAATAGATTAAAATCAAAACACTTGACACCAACACTTAGAAACCAATTCAGAGAAAAGATTCTCAAAATAAGCTCACACAAAAAAAAGTAGGAAGAGAAATAGAGGAGTCAATCTGTAAATGGCACCAACAACAAAGCAAATAGAGGGAATAAAGTGTTAATTATAAAACTTCCAAGTGTAGAGGAAGCCTGCAAAATGTCTTTATAGAACAGACTGTTTCAAACTTAGGGAGATAAGAATTTACTTCAGGGTAACCACAAAGAAAATTAACAATCCTTCTAACCAAACTAAGAAAGAAGAAAATCCCAAGGGCTTAGTAAGCACAAAACAACAATAATGAAGAAAAGAGAAAAAAATACTTGATAACAAAATGAACTCAGCACAGAAAAATATTTGGAAAAAAGAAATCACTAACAACACAATAAAAAACTCTAGAATGACAGTAATAAATTTATACCTATTACTAATTACACTCAATGTGAGTGGACTTAATACACTAGTCAAGAGAAAGCGTGGCAGATTAGATAAGAAAAGAAGCCCCATCAACATGCTGGCTACAAGAGATCCATCTTAGACACAAAGATAAAAATAAGTTAAAAATTAAAGTTGTGGAGAAAAATACATCAAGCCAATGGCAACCGAAAAAAAATCAGGAGTGGAAATATTAATTTCTTATAAAATAGATTTCAAAGTGAAAAGCAGCATAAGGGAAAAAGAATGGCACTATACGATGTTAAGAGGACATTACCATAACAAATATCTCTGCAGTCCATAAAAGAGCTCCAAAGTGCATAAAGTAAGCATTAAAAGACAATTCTACAATAATAGTAGGAGACTTTAACACACCACTTTCAAGGAAGGACAAAACCATTAGAAAAAAACTCAACACAGATACAGAAGAACTCAAAAACACAATCAACCAGCTTGACCTCATGGACATATATAGAGCACTCCACCAAACAAAAGCACAATACACACTCTTCTCAAGTGCACATGGATCATTCTCCAGGAGACACCATATGTTAGCCACAAAATAAATCTCAATAAATTTAAAAACCATGAAATACTCCAAAGCATCATTTTGGATCACAATGTTATAAAATTAGAAATCAATTTTGATTGATGAATGAAAGACCAAGGGAAACAAAATCAAGTATGTGGAAACTGAATAATACACTACTCAAAAACCAGTGGGTAACAAAAGAAATAGAGTGTGAAATTTAAAAATTCCTAGAAACTAACGAGAATGAAAATACAACTTACCAAAAATTGAATACTTACCAAAATTGAGTACTTACTAAAGTCCATAGTTATTATTATTATAGTTACTCTGGATATTATAATATGTATTCTTGATAGTTAGTAAGAACTCAATCTATACATTTAATGCAATTTAGTTAGTACTCAGAGTTCAATTTATAGCAATAAATGCACACATCAAAAAAGAAGAATCAAAATCAACACTTTAATTCAACAACTCCAACAATTAGGAAAAAGAGCAACAAAAGAAACCTGCAGTATACAGAACAAAGGAAATAATAAAGATCAGAGTAGAAATAAATGAAGCAGAAAACAAAACAAAACAAAAATAGAAAAAATCAACAAGACAAGAAGCTTGTTCTTCAAAAACTGAAAAATAGTGACAAACCACTGACAATTTAACAAAGAAAAAAGAAAGAGAAGATACAAATAACACAAATATTAAATGAAAATGGCATCATCACCACAGAACCAAGTGAAATTAAAAAAAGAGAAAAGAATATTATGAAGAACTGTACTCCAAGCCTCTGACAGATTCGAGAACCTAGAAGAGATGGACAAGTTTCTGGAAACACAAGCCCTACTTAAACTAACCCAGTCTGAGATAGAATACTTGAACACACTCATCACAAAAGAAGAAATTTAGCAGGTCATAATAAAACTTCACCCCCTGCACATAAAAAAAAAAGTCTTGGCCGCAAGACCTTCACTGGAGAATCCTATCAAACATTTGGAGAACAGTTGACACCTATAGTACTCAAATTGTTGCAGAACATAGAAAATGGTGGAATACTCCCAAATTCATTCTAACTCTGATCCCAAAACCAGGTAAAGCATAACCCTGATCCCAAAACCAGGTGAAGATACCACTAAAAAGGAAAAATTTGCAAGACCATCAACTGCTCATTTGCAAGTTCAAGTTCAAGTTGAACACAATTAAAACAAATCCATGAGAGCCAAAATATGACCTAGATTATATCCCTCCTGAATTTAGAGACCATTTAAAGAATAGATTTGATACATTGAACACAAATGACAAAAAAACAGAGAAATTGTGAGATGACATCAAGAACATCATTCATGAAGAAAGCAAAAGGTCATTAAAAAGACAGGAAAGGAAAAAAAAAAAAAAAACCTAAATGGATGTCAGAAGAGACTCTGAAACTTGCCTTTGAGTGGAGAGTGGCTAAAGCAAATGGAAGAAATGACAAGAGCTAAACAGAAGATTTCAAAGAGCAGCTCAAGAAGACAAAATCAATTATTATAAAAATGTGCAAAGACATGGAGTTGGAAAGCCAAAAAGGAAGAACATACTGGGCATTTTTCAAGCTTAAAGAACTGAAGAGGAAATTTAAACCTTGAGTTGCAATATTGAAAGATTCTATGGGCAATATATTGAATGATGCAGGAAATGTCAAAAGAAGATGGAAGGAATACACAGAGTTACTGTATCCAAAAAAAAATTGGTTGATGCTTAACCATTTCAGGAGATGGCATATGATCAAGAACCAATGGTACTAGAGGAAGAAGTTGAAGCTGCACTGAGCCAAAAACAAGGCTCCAGGAATTGATGGGATACCCTTGAGATATTTCAACAAACAGATGCTACACTAGAGCCACTCACTTGGCTATGCCAGGAGATTTGAAAGACAACTACCTGGCCACTTAACTGTAAAAGATCTATGTTTGTACACATTCCAAAGAAAGGTGATCCCACACAATGTGGAAATTATCAAACAATATCATTAATATTGCATGCACGTAAAATCTTACTGAAGATAATTAAAACACGGTTACAACAATATATCGACAAAGAACTTCCAGAATGCAAGCTGGATTCAGAAGAAGTCATGGAATGAGGGATATCATTGCTGATGTCAGATGGATCTTGACTCAAAGCAAAGAATACCAGAAAGATGTTTACTTGTGTTTCATTGACTTTTCAAAAGCATTCAATTGTGTGGATCATAACAAATTATGGATAACATTGAGAAGCATGAGAATTCCAGAACACTTAATTGTGCTCATGAGCAACTTGTATATAGACCAGGAGGCTGTCATTCGAACAGAACAAGGTGACATTGCATGGTTGAAAATCAAGAAGGAAGTGTGTCAGGGTTGTACACTTTCACTATACTTATTCAATCTGTAGGTGAACAAATAATCAGAGAAGCCAGAGTATATGAAGAAGAATGTGGCATCAGGATAGGAGGAAGATTCATTAACAACCTACATCGTGCAGATAACACAACTTTGCTCACTGAAAATTAGGATGATTTGAAACACTTACTGATAAAGACTATGGTCTGCAGTATGGATTACACCTCAATATATAGAAAACAAAAATCTTCTCAACGGGATCAATAAGCAGCATCATGATAAATGGAGAAAAGACTGAAGTTGTCAAAGACTTCAGATTACTCAGTTCTACAATCAACACCAATGGAAGCAGAAGCCAAAATATCAGATGTCATATAGCATTGGACAAATCTCTTGCAAAGGACCTCTTTCAAGTGCTGAAGAGCAAAGATGTTTCCTTGAAGATTAAGGTGCGCTTGACACAAGCCATATTTTCAACTGCCTCATATGCATGTGAAAGCTGTACAATGAATAAGGAAGCTCAAAGAAGAGTCAATGCTTTTGAATTTCAGCAAAGAATGCTGAAAGTACTCTGGACTGCTAAAAGAACTAACAAATCTGTCCTGGAAGAAGTGCCGCTGGAATGCTCCTTGGAAGTGAAAATGGGCAAACTTCATCTCACCTACTTTGGTCATCTTGTATAAATGGACCACTCCCTGGAGAAGGATATCATGCTTAGCAAAGTGTAGGGACAACAAAAAAGGGGAAGGCCCTCAGTGAGATGGATTGACACAGTGGCTGTAATGATGGGCTCAGGTATAGCAAAGATAGCGGGGATGGCACAGGACCAGGCAATATTTCGTTCTGCTGTACATGAGGTCACTATGAGTCAGAGACAACTTAACAGCACCTAACAGCAACAAAAAGAAAACCACAGACAAATATCTCTCATGAACATAGATGCAAAAATCTTTAAAAAAAAGAAAGAAAAAAGTCCTAGCTGATAGAATCCAACAACAAAACCAAAAAATAATATACCATGACCAAGTGGGATCCATACCAAGTATGCAAGGATGGTTCAATATTGAAAATCAATCAATGTAATCCATCACATAAAAAAAGTAAAATAAAATAAAGGAACCATATGATCATATCAATTGATGCAGAAAAGGCATTTGATAAAATCCAATATCGATTCCTGTTCAAAACTCTCAGCAAAATATGAATAGAAGGGAAATTCCTCAACATAATAAAGGGCATATATGCAAAACCAACAGCCAACATTATTGTAAATGGAGGAATGGAGTCAAATCCTTCTCCTTGTGAACAGAAAACAGACAAGGACACCCTCCATCACCTCTTTTATTTAACATTGTATTGGAAGTCCTAGCCAGGGCAATCAAGCAAGAAAGAGAAATAAAAGGTATCCAAATTGGTTAAGAAGTAAAGCTATGTCTGTTTGCAGATGACATGCTTCTAGACATAGAAAACCCAAGAGACTCAGCAAGAAAATTACTGGAATTAATAGAAAGGTTCAGGAATATTGTAAGATACAAGATCAACATACAATCAATTGTATTCCTCTACATCAACAAAGAGACCTCTGAAAAGGAAAACAATACCATTTACAATAACTAACAAAAAGATAAAATACTTAGGAATAAATCTTACCAGGGACTCAAAAGAACTATACAAAGAAAACTACAAAACACCACTACAAGAGTCCTACATAAACAGAAGAATATGCCATGTTCATGGACAGGAAGATAGAATATTGTGAAAATGTCAATACTACTCAAAGCAATCTATACATTCAATGCAATCTATACATTCAATGAAATCTTGATCCAGATTCCATCAGCATTCTTTAAGGACATGAAAAAACCAATCAGTAACTTCACATGAAAGAAAAGAGACCTCAGATAAGCAAAGCACTGCTGAAGAAGAAAAGCAAAGTAGGAGGTCTTACACTCCCAGATTTCAAAACCTACTATACAGCCACAATAGTCAAAACAGCATGGTACTGGTACAATCATAGACAAATAGACCAATGGAACAGAATAAAAAAAAAAAAAAACAGAAATAGAACCATACATCTATGACAATTGATCTTTGACAAAGGGCCAAAATCCATTAAATGGGGGAGATATAGCCTCTTTAACAAGTGGTGCTGACAAAATTGGATATCCACTTGCAGAAAAATGAAACAAGATCCATATCTCACTCCATACACAAAAATGAACATATTTGGCTATGACATATCAGACAAGGGACATATCTCTCAAATTTATGGGAAACTTCAACATCTCAATACCAAGAGACAAACAATCCAATTCTAAAATGGGCAAAGGATATGAACAGACACTTGACTAAAGAAGATATACAGGAGGTCAACAAACACATGAGAAATGCTCATGATCATTAGCCATTAGATAAATGCAAATCAAAACAACAATGAGATAGCATTGCACCCCAGCAGTGATAGTAGCAAAGTTCAACAAGGCAGAAAATAACAAATGCTGGAGAGGGTGTGGAGAGACTGGAATTCTCATTCATTACTGGTGGGACAATAACATGGTGTAGTCACTGTGGAAAACGGTATAGCGTTTCCTTAAAAAATTGAAAATAGAAATATCATTTGATCCAGCAATTCCATTACTAGGAATCCTGAAGAGTTGAGATCCAGGACATGAATAGACATATGTATACCCATGTTTATCACAGCACAATTCATTATAACAAAGAGATGGAAGCAAGATAAGTGTCCATTAACAGATGAATGGATAACCAAACTATAGTACATTCACACAATAGAATACTACACAACATTAAAGAATAATGAAGAATCCATGAATCACCTCACAATGTGGATTAATTTGGAAGACATTATGCAAATGAAATAAGTCAATCACAGATGGATAAATATTGTATGAGTCCCTTATTGTAAAAAGTAAAAGAGAGGTTTACATAGGCAAGGAAATTCACTTTGTTGATTACTGGGGCTGGGAGAAAAGAGGAGAGGAAATTTCCAACTAGTTGGTGGTCACATGTTGAATTGGGTGAGAGGCAGGGAGGTATGGCAAGAGTGTGGGACCAATATGGTGACAATGGGGAAAGGGAGGACACAGAAATGTGCAAAAAAGATATAAACAGAGACAAATACTATACATGCACTATACTGCATTACCAGTGGCAGCAAACACTAGGCTGTGGGTAAATGAGTAGACTGGTGAGAAGATCAAGTGAGGGGAGGTGAACAGGAATATACTCAAGACCACAAATAGATTTAGCTGAAGATGCTTATATATGTACTTGTGCCACAAAATTCACCACATACATTACAGAAGTAATAGGGGACAAGGATAAAGTAGCTTCTCAGAGACAACCAAACACGTTGAGAGAGAGAATCATGGGGCCTGCGAGCTCGAGACCATAGTCTCCAGGGACATCATTTTCAATTGGCACAACATGGTACATAAAATCTTGTTCTACATCCTACTTTGGTGAGTAGTGACTGGGATTTTAAAAGCTTCTGAGTGACCATCTAAGATGCAACTATTAGTCTCCTCTTGTCTGGAGCAAAGAAGAGTGAAGAAAAAGTCATTTGGAAGCAATTAGTCCTAAGATATGATAGATCCCAAGGATGTCAGCCTTCATAACCCTGAGACCAGAAGAAGTAGATGATGCCTAGCTACCAATGCCAAGCACTTGGAAAGCAATCAAAATTGGAGATCCTGGATAGAGTGGGAGGAAAAATGTGGAACAAAATTAAAAAACACAAAAATAACCAGAATTACTGGTTGGATAGAGACTGATAGTTGTGGTTACCTAGTGCTGCTCTGACAAGAAATATACCACAAATGGAATGGCCTTAACAAACAGGAATTTATTCTTACAATTTGGAGGCTTTAAGTCCAAGTTCAAAGTGCCAGGATTTAGGGGCTGAGTGAAATCCCCTCAACCTTGGGGTCCAGCTCTGCCTTCTGCTCCCAGCCCACTGGAGCTAGAGGCCTTTCTTCACTCAGAAAGCTGCTGGTTGCTGAGGCTGAGAAGCCCCAAGGTTGACAAGTAAAAAGGCACAGTCCTGATGTTACCAAACTACATGGCAGGGCATTAATTTAAATCCATTGTAAGTCCCAAGGTCAGCAGAGCATAGCAGGCTGCTGAACAACAACACAGCTACATGCAGGGTCCAAGCATGCCATAGGCTAGAGACCATTCCCAAGGCTTCTCTTTATATACAGGAAGCAGATCACATCCCAAAGACAGCTACACAGCTGTTTGTGGTAGATCGCACCATGGAGTTGATTGCCAGTCTCATCATGGGGAATAACTACCACCAGCTGCCCAGCCACTCAACCAGGCCCAGCCCAGTTGAGACACAAACATAACTACCACACTGGTGGAACCCCTGAAACCATGGCCCTGGTTATCTTTTGGGCCTAGAAATGGACTCCTGTGGATTAGCTCTCCACCCAACAGTAGAAAGATCTACAAGCAGAACACCTACCCTGGGGAGATCCACCCATCTACCCAAAGGAGATGCTCCCTTTAGTTCAATCAACCATGAGACATAAGGAGGGCAGCCCTCACGTAGGGGGAAAGCTGGACAGACAGGAATGAATAAAGAAGAAGGGCACAGGGAAGGGGAAGACAAAGGGAGGAGAAGGGAGGAGAGCTTTTTTATGGTTGGGCACTGTAATCTGGGCTGTGAACCAAATGTGCATGAACTGTTGAGAGTAAAATGAATCTGCTTTGTAAATTTGCACGCAAATCAGAATTTTAAAAAAAATTAGAAAAAGAATATATACTTAAATTAAAAAAGCACCCCTCCTCAATAAATAAATAAATAAATAAAATTTAAAAATAAAATAAAAGTAAGCTGATCATTTGAAAATCAGACACTGCAAAAGAGAACTTACAGATTGGGAAAAAATATTTGGCAATGACCTATCTGACTATCTAGACTTATCTCTAGAAATTATAGAAAACTCCAACACCTCAATAACAAAAAGACAAATAATGGAATTAAAAAATGAGCAGAAGACATGAATAAACACTTCACCAAAGAGGATATTCAGGCAGCCAACAAACATACAAAAAAATGCTCATGATCATTGGCCATTAGAGCAATGCAAATTAAAACAACAATGAGATACTATCTGGCCCCAGCACTAATAGCAAAGTTCAACATGACAGAAAATAACAAATGGTGGGGCAGACTGGTAATCTTATACACTGCTGGTGGGACTGTAAAATGGCATAACCCCTGTGGAAAGAAGTATGGCCATTCCTTAAAACATGGGAATTAGAAATACCATTTGACCCAGCCATTCCATTACTAGGTATATATCCTAAAGAAGTGAGAGCCATGACAAGAACAGACATACACACACCCATGTTCATCGCAGAAATATTTACAACAGCCAAAAATGGAAACAACCTAGATGTCTATCACCTGAGGAATGGATAACCAAACTATGGTAATACACACACTGGAATACCATGCAACACTAAAGAATAATGTATAATCTACAAAACACCACATAATATGGATGAACTTGGAGGACATTATGCTGAGTGAAATAAGTCAATCACAGAAGGACAAATATTGCATATGAGCAGTTGATGGTCTGTTCCACAATCATCTCCTGGCATGGTTTTGGCTGAAGATATTGAGCTTCTCCATCACCTCTTGCCACATATGTAGTCAGTCTTATTCCTGGTCTTCCATCTGGTGAAGTCCACGTATAGAGCCACTGTTTGTGTTGTTGAAAAAAGGTGTTTGCAATGAACAAGTCGTTGGTCTTGCAAAATTCTACCATGCGAGTTCCAGCATTATTTCTGTCACCAAGGCCAATTTTTCCAACTACCAATGATTCTTCTTTGTTTCCAACTTTTGCCTTCCAGTCACCAGTGATAATTAACATATCTTGATTGCAAGTTCAGTGAATTTCAGACTGCAGAAGTTGATAAACATCTTCAATTTCCTCATCTTTAGCTTCAGTGGTTGGTACATAAATTTGAATAATAGTCATATTAATGGGTCTTCCTTATAGGTGTATGGATATTATCCTATCACTGACAACATTGTACTTCAGGACAGATATTGAAACATCCTTTGTGATGATGAATGCCATGCCGTTCCTCTTTAAACTGTTATTCCTGGCATAGTAGATCATATGGTGGTCTGTTTCAAAATGGCCGAAACCAGTCCATTTCAGCTCACTAATGCCTAGGACATCAATCTTTATGTGTTGCATTTCATTTTTGACAACTTCCAATTTTCCTAGATTCATACTTCATACATTCCATGTTCCAATTATTAATGGATGTTTGCCGCTGTTTCTCTTCAACTTGAGTGGTGCCATGTCAGCCAAATGGAGGTCTCAAAAGCTTTACTTTATCCATATGAGTAAGGCTGATTTTACCCTGATAATGCAGCTTTTTTTCCAGTCCTACTTTGAGAGCTCTCTAAGCTAAGTGACTCATCTGTATTGGACAATGTTTCTGGACTATTCATAAATTTGAGCAGTAATGTATCAGACAGTGTTTCTCTGCTATTCATAAGGTTTTCTCTGGCCAATTCTTTGAGAAATGGATGGCCTCCTCCTTCTTCCTAGTCTGTCTCAGTCTGCAAGCTGGGTTGATACCTGAGCAACAGGTGCACCCCACTGGGTTTGAAACACCAGTGGCACAGCCTCAAGACTCACAGCAACACATCACCACAGTAGGACAAACCAACAGACAATTTTGTCTCCCTTAGCTGTTGGAAACCCCTCCAACCACCCTTACTTTGATCCCTGCCGCTAACTCCTTGATCTGTTCTAGTCCCCTTTACCTTTTCTGTCCTTTCCCTGCTTCCGCCTCGCTGCTTGTGGGGGGTGGCCTGTGTTCCCTCACCTCACCTGGCTCCCTGTGGTTGACTCTTCGATCTGTTCCTATCCCCTTTGCCTTTCCTGTCCTCTCCCTGCTTCCCACCTCGCTCCTTGTGGGGTGTGGCCTGGGTTCCCTGTCTTTACCTGGGTCCCTGCAGCTGACTCCTCAATCTGTTCCAGTCCCCTTTGTCTTTTCTGTCCTCTCCCTGCTTCCTGCCTTGCTGCCTATTCTTAGGTCCCTGGAATCTGAATGAGAATGCTATCACTTTAAAATCCAAAATGGTTGCCACTTATAAACATTCAAAATGGCTACATCCTCTGTCACTTTAAATATCCTAAATGGCTGCCATGTGTTAACAAATAAAATGGCTGCATCCTCTGGACAAACAAGAAGGTCAGCAAAAAAAAAAACAAAACAAAACAAGAAAACCTGCAATATCTGGGGATAGGTCAATAAGAGAAAAAAGGCAGAAAAGGAGAATAATGAAGAAAAATGGGAAAAATGCAAAAATAAAAACAAGGAATGGGGTTAACCACTAGGGAAAAAAAAGAAGAAAAAAAATTTGCAACCACAAACAGGGAAAAGAAAAAAGCTGAAAACTAGGACCTGGGCAGGGAATAATTATAAAAAGGACAAAAATATTAATAATAGTAGTAGTTTTAAAACAGACAAAAGCAAGCAAACTAAAAACCAGAAAAAAGAAAGAGAAAAAAAAAGTCAGGAGAGGGCAGGGCAGGGCACCCAGGCTCCATCCAAGCACACAGAATGGGATGGAGTTCCTGAGGGCCCAGAAGGTGGGTGGGAGTGGGGGATGGCCAAACCTCCATTCACCAAGCTGTTGTGGGGTATAAGAGTAACAAGAGGAATGTTGCACCTTTTCAGTCGTCCAGGTCCAGAGTGTCCTTGGGGCTACTTGGATATCTTCTGGAGGCTAGAAGTCTCTACACTTATTAAAATTGGCAAGTCCAAAGTTCTTAGATCAAACATCAACCTGGAGGTTTTTCCCGACACTTGCAGCTGCAGGGGCTGAGGAGTTCAAGGTTGGCAGGTAATATACTGGCTGTTGACTCCAAAGAATGAAGAATCCAAGATCTCCAGGCTGAATGGTGGATTGTTTGCTCATGGACAGTTGTAGGCAGCACAACAGAATCCCAATCCACAGAAGAATGTTAGATAGGTAGAGACAAGTATTGATTTGGGTGAAAAGAAGGGCAATGTACCAAATGTGAGTGATCAACACAGTGGGATTGAGGAAGAGGAAGACATAGAGATGTACATGGGAGGTGCAGTCAACAAAGATGAACCCTTTTGCTCATATAGCACTGTGTTGTCAGTGAAGGTGAACATGAGTATATGGGTGGATAGATGGGTGGACAGGCTGAAATATTAGATATGTCTATGCAGGGGGCAGTGTACCCAAGACCAGGTATAGGGTTGGCAGACAATGGTTCTACAACTGTAGTTGTATGTTCTGTAAGAATTCCCAGGTATGTAGTAGAGCTGACAAGGGGCAAGGCTGTAGTCACTTCTTAGGCACATCCAGACACCCAGAGAGAGCAAGTAGTTGAACCTGTGGGCTCAGGATCATAGTCACAGGGGACATCAAGCTCAATTGGCGTAACATAATACACAAAATATTGTTCCACCTCCTACTTTGGCGAGTAGCGACTGGGATCTTAAATGCTTGCAAGCAGCCATCTAGATGCAACAATGGGTCTCTCCTTATCCAGAGAAAAAGAAGAATGAAGAAAACAAGATTCATAGAAACAATTAGTCCAAGCAACTGGTACACCATGCGATCCTCAGCCTATATGACTATGAGACCAGAAGAACCATATAGTGCCCGGTTACCACTGTCAACCACTCAGAGGTGGAGCTATGTAGGGGATCCTGGATAGAGTGGGAGAACAATGTAAAACAAAACTCAAAATCACTTGGGGGGGAAAAAAAAAGGAGGGGGACCAGTTTTGCTGGTCTGATAGAGCCTGATGGAACCACTGAGACTATGGCCCCTAGCTGCCTTTCAAGTCTGGAATTGACCCACACCTGTGGCTTCCAGCCAAACAAAAGACAGGCATATGAGCTGAACATTTACATTAGATAGATACACTCCTTGGAGAGATCAATCTTGGGAGAACAGAAGGGCTGCCTATGTACAGGGAGACAGCTCATGGAGACAGGAGTGCATGGAGAGAAGGACGTAGGGAAGAGGTAACTATGGGGAGGAAGTGGGAGGGAAGCCATTGCTTTGGGGTAAATTGTAGTCAATGTCATGGGACAAAGTGTATATGAACTGCTTTATGGAAAGTGAATTTGCCCAGTGAACTTTCACCCAAATCACAATAAAAAGAAATAAAAAAAAAAAAAAGGAAGAAAATCAGAATAAGACATGGGTATCAGCCAGAAATTGATACAGCTATAAATAGGGAAGCTCTGGTATCTTAGTGACTAATGCACTTGACTGCTAACCAGAAGGCTGGCGGTTCAAACCCACCAGCCACTCCTCGGAAGGAAGATGTGGCAATCTATTTCTGAAATGATACTGCCTCGGAAACCCAAGGAGGGGTTGTTATGAGTTGGGTCTGACTCGACGACACATAACAACAACAACATTAGTAAATAGACTGGTTGTATATAATGACAGGAAATAAATTAGTAAACACTAAGCCAAAGAAATTTCATGTTCTCTGAGAAGATGAATTTCACCATCTCCCACCTAGAGGTCAACCCTTTGAGATTTATGACTGACAGCTTCTGTGTGGTGCTAAAGTCAATCTAAAATTTCCAAATGTATGAAACACCAAGCCAGATTCTTCCTTGTGCAGTGGGAAATGAGAATGTTCAAGTCAGTAGACATATAATCAGAAATCTCACAGAGAACATGACTGACTAGAGCCTGAAGCAAAATGAAAGTTCCAAGGAGTCTCACAGCTATAAAGTAGTAAGAAAATAGTGATATCTTTGCTCCTGAAAAGTGTCACAAACACATCATTTTTCTATGAGAATGTCAGAAGACTATGTGACTTTTTGAATACAGATGTACCTTTGTGTGACATTATGTTAAAATGAGTGTCCCTGACAAATCAATATTTTAATAAACCTTTCCCTGACATTAAATAAAAGGATGCTCTTTCTAAAAGGTAAATCTCACAGTATAGATGGACTGCCAAAGATAATTCAGTCTGGTCAAGAGCTGGTTGTATTGGGCTGAGTTATCTATCCAATTCTTGGTCTGGTTAGATATAGACTTATTCTATGATATTAAATTTGAGATAATTAATACAATATTGTGAAGTAAAATTTGTCTTGGAAATTCCCATTCTCCCTTTCAGGGCTCTGTATCCATTTGGGAGTAATTTCTTGACAAACAGGATTTTCTTGGGTTCCCCCCACCCCCCACCCCAAGATACTATTCATTCCATATTGTGAAGGAGGTGTCGCTATGAATCAGATCCAACTCAATGGCAGAGTTTAGTGTTAGCCTCTTCTAAGAATTTTTCATAGTATATTGTTGTTGTTTTTAGGTGCCATTGAATTGATTCCAATCATAGCAACCATATGTACAACAGAAGGAAACACTGCTCATTCTGCACTTTCCTCACAATCATTGCAATGTTTGAGACCATTGTTATAGCCATTGTGTCAATCCATCCTGTTGAGGTTCTTCCTCTTTTTTTCTGACGTTGTATTTTATCAAGAAGCTCTGGTGGCATAGTGCCTCAGGCATTTGACTACTAACCAGAAGGCTGGCAGTTAAAACCCACCAACCACTGCTTGGAAGGAAGAATGGGCAATCTACTTCTGTAGAGATACTCTTGGAAACCCAAGGAGGGTGCTGTGAGTCGAATCAACTCAATGATAGTGAGTTTGGTTTTTGGCCTACTTAATCAAGCATGATGTCCTCCAGAGACTGCTTCCTTCTGATAACGTGCAAAATAACATGAAATGAAGTCTCATCATCCTCTAAGGAGCATTCAAGCTGTACTTCTTCCAACATGGATTGGCTCATTCTTCTGACAGTCCATGGTATATTTAATATTATCCACTAATACCATATTTCAGGGAGCTCTGGTAGCATAGTGCCTAAGGCACTTGACTGCTAACCAGAAGGCTGGTGGTTCAAACCTACCATCCATTCCTCGGAAAGAAGTTGGGGCAATCTACTTCCATAGTGATACTGCCTCGAAAACCCAAGGAGGGGTCGCTATGAGTCAGGTCTGACTCCACGGCACATAACAACAACAACAATACCATATTTCAAAGGCATCAGTTCTTCTTCCTTGTTCATTGTCCAGCTTTTGCATGGAGATGCAGTGATTGAAAATCCCATTGCTTAAATCAGGCACATCTTAGTCTTCAAAATGTTATCTTTGGTTTTTAGCACTTTAAAGAGGCCTTCTGAAGCAGATTTACTCAATGCACTGCATTGTATGATTTAATACAATGCCTTTTCTTGATACGACTTTTATTATTCTACTCAGTCAATTGTAGAGTTTATACTTCTGTCACATTCAGGACCTTAATTTATTTGGTAAAAATTATGTACCCTACTTGCCGCTTCTTAACTATTATTGTCACTTATTTTAAAATGTAAGTCAGGTTTTATTTACATACTTGTGTGGAAAAATACGCGTTAACTTACTGTTCTAGTAACCTAGTGCCACTCTGACAAGAATATACCACAAATGGGATGGCCTTAACAAACAGGAGTTTATTCTCTTACAGATTGGAGGCTTTAGGTCTGAATTCAAACTGCCAGACTCGAGGGGCTGGGTGAAAGCCCCTCAGCCTTGGGCTTCGCTCTGGCTCCTGCTCTCGGCCCACTGGAGCTAGAGGCTTTTCTTTGCTCAGACAGCTGCTGGCTGCTGAGGCTGACAAGTCCAAGGTTGACAAGTAAAAAGGCACCGTCCCGATGTTCCCAAACCACACAGTAGGCCATTGATTCAAGTCCATTGAAAGTCCCAAGGTCGGTAGAGCATGGCAGGCTGCTAAAGGACTCAGCTACATGCAGGGTTGAAGCATGCCGTAAGCTAAGAGACTGTTTTCCAAGACTTCTCCTTATATGTGGGAGGCAGACCACATCCCTAGGGCAGCTACTTAGCTACTCATAGAAGATTCCACCATGAAGTTGATTACCATTCTCATCAGGGGGAGTACTACATTCAGCAGCCCAGTCACTTAACCAGGCCCAGCCAAACTGACACACAAACTTAATTACCACCCTTACCCTAAAAAAAACCCCAAATTCACTGACATCGAGTCCGATCTGACTCATAGAGACTCTTTCTTGGGTTTCCGAGGCAGTGTCACTATGGAAGTAGATTGACCAATTTCCTTCTGAGGAGTGGCTGGTGGGTTTGAGCTGCCAGCCTTCTGCTTAGCAGTCAAATGCCTTAGGCATTATGCCACCGGAACTCCCTCACTTATCCTACAAATGCAATTTTTCTGCATGTCATCAGAGAGCACATTTTGCTTTAAGTCTGGTGGGACATAATTGGAAAATAACTCTTTTGGGAACTATTTATTTTCGGTGCTCAAAGGCCAGGGATTTTTATGCATTGAAAGTGAGGGGAAGAATGGCAGGAGAGATCAAAATAACTTAAAAAAAAAAAAAAGTTATTTGTTTCATGGGGAAATGAAGTGTGGATAAGTATTAAATGGATAAGATTACTATTTTAATGGTAGTCACTGCTGGGGGGAAAAAATGGAGAATGTAAACAGAGCATTTAAAAGCTAATTTTATGTTAGTGCTCTGGATTTTTTTTTTTTTTTTCATTAGTATCTATATATAGGGTGATATTTAATATTTCATCATTAAGTAAATTCTAAGGGACTAAATTTTCTATATTTGCATTATTAGACTAAAACTTATTTTCCAACTTTAAAAATCAATTCATTTCTATGTATTTTATGTGTCCCAATTTAAGTTTAAACAACACACACACAAATATGAATATGAATAAAACTGAATTTATATAATGCTCAAACTAAACATTAATAATTCTAAATGTAATTGTAAGAGATCTAAAACCAAAAAGCATCATAAAAATTAAATTTAACTAAAACAAGGTTTTTTTAAAAAAGTAATTTGTCTTGATAAAATCCTTTGATGTTCAGAAGTTTTTAAGTTTGATGAGATTCCATTTATCTATTTTATCTTTTGTTGTTTTTGTATTTTGTGTCATATCTGAGACTCCAGTGTTGAAAACTAGGTCCCAAAGCATTGACCCCTATGTTTTCTTCCAAGGATCTTATAGTTTTTGGTCTTATGTTAGGTCTTTGATCCATTTTGAGTTAGTTTTTTCATATATGGTGTATGAGTCCAAACTCATTCTTTTACATATGAAAATTCAACTGTCTCAACATTATTTATTAAACTGACTATATTTTTTTCTGTTGGATGGATTTAGCACCCTTGTTGGAGATCATTTCATCAAGGATTTCTGTACTTATTTCTGGACTCTCAATTCTATTGAATTGGTCTGTATACTTATACTAGTACCAGACTGTTTTGATTACTGTAACTTTAACATGTTCAGAAATGGGGTAATATGAATCCTACTACTCTATCTTTTTAAGCTTGCTTTGGCTATTCAGGGTCCTTGGCAGTTTGATATAATCTGAGGATTATTTTTTTCCATTTCTGGAAAAAAGGTTGTTGGAATTTGGATGGCTATTGTATTCAATCTATAGATTGCTTTAGATAGTGTTGACATCCTGACAGTATTAATTTTTTTGATCCATGAGCATGGAATGTCCTTCCAGTTATTGAAATCGTCTTTAACTTTGTTCAGTGATGTTTTATAGTTTGCAGTGTATAAAGTCTTTCACCTCTCTGGTAAAATTTATTCCTAGGTGTTTTATTATTTTACATACTACTGTAAATGGAATTGTTTCCTTAATTTTCTTTTTGATTATTTGCTGCTGTATAAAATCTGGCTTGTTTTAATGTGTTGACCTTGGATCCTGGCACACTACTGAGTTTGTTTATTAGCTTTAATAGAATTTTTGTGGACTATTAGGGGTTTTCTACTTACTGAATCAAGTCATCTGTGAAAAGGGGAGATACAAATCCAAACTACAATAACTTAACACTTCACTCCCATTGGAATGAATAAGATTTTTTAGAAGTTAAAACACCAAATAATGGTGGGGATGTGAATAAATTGTCCATTATAGACTCTGCAACTTGCCCTTGAGTGGAGAGTATCTAAAGCCAATGGAAAAAAATGACAAGATAAAAGAGCTGAACCGAAGATCTCAAAGATCAGCTTGAGAAGACAAAGTCAATTATTATAATGAAATGTGCAAAGACTTGGAATTAGAAAAACAAAAGGGAGGAGCATGCTCTGCATTTCTCAAGCTGAAAAACTGAGGAATAATTTAAGCCTTGAGTTACAATATTGAAAGATTCTATGGGCAAAATACGAAATGATGCAGGAAGAATCAAAAGAAGATGGAAGAAATAAAAGGAACCATACCAAAAAGTATTGGTCAGTGTTCATCCATTATAGGAGGTGGCATATGATCAAGAACAAATGGCATTGAAGGAAGAAGTCTAAGCTGCACTGAAAGAATTGGCAAAGAAGGAGACTCCAGGAATTGATGAAATACCCATTGAAATTTTTTTTTCTTTTATTTATTTATTTATTTATTTATTTTATTGTGATTTGGGTGAAGATTTACAGAGCAAATTCACTTTCCATACAGGAGTTCACATATACTTTGTTTCATGTCATTGATCACAGTTTACCACAATGCAACAGCTCCCCTCCCACTTCCTCCCCATAGTTACCTCTTCCCAGTGACCATCCCTCCATACTCTCCTGCCCCCTGAGCTGTC
>NW_006921802.1:2378924-2390264 GCF_000298275.1 Orycteropus afer afer
GACTTCCTGGATGGATATATTCTCATCTTTCATCATTTCAGGGAAGCATTGAAACATTTTAACAAACAGATGCTGCACTGGAGGCACTCACTTGGCTATGCCAAGAGATTTGGAAGACAACTACCTGACCAACTGACTGGAAAATATCCATATGTGTACCAATTCCAAAGAAAGTTGATCCCACAGAATGTGGAAATTATTAAACAATATGATTAATATCACACACAAGTAAAATCTTGCTGAAGATAATTCAAAAACAGTTGCAGCAATATATTGACAGAGAGCTTCCAGAAATGCAAACTGGATTGAGAAGAGGACTTGGAACTTGGGATATCATAGCTATGTTAGATGGATCCTGGCTCAAAGCAAAGAATAGTAGAAAGGTGTTTACTTATGTTTTATTGACTATGCAAAAGTATTTGATTGTGTGGATCATAACAAATTGTGGATAACATTGAGAAGAATGGGAATTCCAGAACACTTGATTGCACTCCTGAGGAACCTGTACATACATCAACAGACTGTCATTCAAACAGAACAAGGGGATACTGCACAGTTTAAAATTCAGAAGAGAGTGTGTCAGGGTTGTATCCTTTCACCATACTTATTCAATTTTTAGGCTGAGAAAATAATCCAAGAAGCTGGATTATACGAAGAAGAACATGGCATCAGGACTGGAGGAAATTTCATTAACAACCTGCGATATGCGGATGACACAATTTTGCTTGCAGAAAGTGAAGATGACTTAGTGATGAAGATTAAAGACTGCAGTCTGCAGTATGGATTGTATCTCAACATAAAGAAAACAAAAATCCTCACAACTGGTCCAATAAACAGCTTCACAATAAATGGAGAAAAGATTTAAGTTGTCAAGGACTTCATATTACTTGGTTCTACAGTCAACACAAATGGAAGTAGCAGTCAAGACATCAGACAATGTATTGCATTGGGCAAATCTGCTGCAAAAGACCTCTTTCAAGTACTGAAGGGCAAAAATAACTCCTTGAAGACTAAGGTATGCCTAAGCCAAGCCATGGTATTTTCAATCATCTCTTATGCATGTGAGAGCTGGACAATGAATAGGAAAGACCTAAGAAGAGTTGATGCTTTTGAGTTTTGGTGTTGAAGAAGAATGCTAAGTGTACCATGGACTGCTAGAAGAATTAACAAATCAATCCTGGAAGAAGTGCAGCCAGAATGCTCCTTGAAAGCAAGAACAGTCAAACATCATGTCACTTACTTTGGTCATGTTGTCAGAAGGAACCATACCCTGGAGGAGTATATCACGCTTGGTAAAGTGGAGGGTCAACGAAGAAGGGGAAGGCTCTCAATGAGATGGACTGACACAGTGACTGCAATGATGAGCTCAAGTATAGCAAGTATTGTTAGGCTGGCACAGGACTGGGCAGTGTTTCATTCCCCTGTGTATAGGGTCACTATGAGTTGGAGATGACTTGACAGCACCTAAGAACAACAACTTGTCCATTATTGATGGGAAAGTGAAATGGTATAGCCATTGTGAAAAACAATTTGGCAGTTCCTCAAAAAGTTAAACATAGAACTACCATGTGATTCAGCAATCACACTTATGGATATACACCCAAGAGACTTGAAACCAGTATCACAAACAGACATATGTACAACGATGTTCACTGCAGCATTATTCACAAGTCAAAAGGTGGAAACTATCTAAATGTCCATCAAGATATGAATGGACAAATAAAATGTGGTTGGTATGTACAATGGAATATTACTCATCCATAAAGAGGGATAAAATCCTGATACATGCTACCACATGGATAAACCTTGAAAACATACTTGTTGTTGTTGTTGTTAGGTGCCATCAAGTCATCTTTGACTCATAGCAACCTCACATACAGCAGAACAAAACACTACCTGGTCCTGTTCCAGCCCTATGTTCTTTGTTATACTTGAGCCTATTGTTGTAGCCACTGTGTCAATCCATCTAGTTGAGGGGCTTCCCCTTTTTTGTTGTCCCTCCAGTTTGCCAAGCATGATATCCTTCTCCAGGGAATGGTCCCTTCTTACAACATGACCAAAGTAGGTGAAACTTAAACTCTGGCCATTTTTACTTCCAAGGAACATTCCAACTGCACTCTTTCAGGACAGCTTTGTTAGTTCTTTTAGCAGTCTGTGGTACTTTCAGCATTTTTCTCCAACACCACAACTCAAAATCATCAACTCTTCTTTGGTCTTCCTTTTTTGTTGTCCAGCTCTCACATGTATATGAGGCAATTGACAATAGCATGGCTTATGTCAAGCACACCTTAGTCTTCAAGAAAACATCTTTGCTGTTCAGCACGTGAAAGAGGTCCTTTGCAGCAGATTTACCCAATGCTATATGAGCACTGGTGGTGTACTGCCTAAGGTATTTGACTGCTAACCAGAAGGATGGAGGTTCAAACTCACCAAGCACTAACCAGAAGAAAGACTGGGCAATCTATTTCCATAGAGATATCACCTCAGAAACCCAATGAGTGGAATCGACTCAACGGCTGTGAGTTTGGTTTTAGGATATGATGTATTATATATTGACTGCTGCTTCCATTGTGTTGATTGTAGAACCAAGTAATATGAAGTCTTTGACAACTTCAATCTTTTCTCCATTTATCATGATGCTGCTTATTGGTCTTGTGAGGATTTTTGTTTTCTTTATATTAAGGTGTAATCCACACTGCAGACTGTATTCTTCAGTCTTTATCAGTTAAGTGTATCAAGTCAACCTCACTTTCAGTGAGTAAAGTTGTGTTTTCTGCTTAACACAGGTTGACAGTGAATCTTCCTCCAATCCTGATGCCACATTCTTCTTCATACAGTCCAACTTCTCTGATTTTTTTTTCAGCTACAGATTGAGTAAGTTTGGTGAAAAGACAACTATACACACTCCCTTCTTGATTTTAAACCATGCAATGTCCCCTTGTTCTGTTCAAAAGACAGCCTCCTCGTTTATGTGCAAGTTCTTCATGAGCACAAGTAAGTGTTTTGGAATTCCCATTCTTCTCAATGTTATCCATAATTTGTTATGATCCACACAATCAAATGCTTTTGCATAGTCAATAAAACACAAGTAAACATCTTTCTAGTATTCTTTGCTTTGAGCCAAGAGCTATCTGATGTCAGCAATGATATCCCTTGTTCCACATCCTCTTTGGAATCCAGCTTGCATTTCTAGAAGTTCTCTGTCAATATACTGCTGTAACCGTTCTTGGATTATCTTCAGTAAGATTTTACTTGTGTGCTATATTAATGATATTGTTCGATAATTTCCACATTCTGTGGGATCACCTTTCTTTGGAATGGATATTTTCCAGTCAGTTGGCCAGATAGTTGTCTTCCAAATCTCTTGGTATAGCCGAGTGAGTGCCTTTATTGTGGCATGGTTTGTTGAAAGTTCTCAGTGGGCATCCCGTCAATTCCTGGAGCCTTGTTTTTGGCCACTTCCCCCAGTGTAGCTTTGACTTCTTCCTTCAGTAGCACTGGTTCTTGATATGCCACCTCCTGAAGAGGATGAACATCAACCAATACTTTTTGGTACAGTGATTCTGTGTATTCTTTCCATCTTCTTTTATTGTTTACTACATCATTCAATATATTGCCCATAGAATCTTTTAATATTGCAACTTGAGGCTTAAATTTTTTCTTCAGTTCTTTCAGCTTGAGAAATGTCGAGCTTATTCTTCCCTTTTGGCTTTCCAAATCCATGTCTTTGCACATTTCATTATAATAATTGATTTTGTCTTCTCAAGGTACTCTTTGAAATCTTCTGCTTAGCTCTTTTGTCTTGTCATTTCTTCTATTTGCTTTAGCTACTCTCCATTTAAGGGCAAGTTTCAGAGTTTCTTCTGACATCTATTTTGGTCATTTTTTTTCCTTTCCTGTCTTTAACAACCTTTTACTTTCTTTATGGATGATATTCTTGATGTCATCCCACAGTTCCTCTGGTTTTTGGTCATTTGTGTTAAACGCATCAAATCTATTCTTTAAATGGTCTATAAATTCAGGAGGTATATAGTCAAGGTCATATTTTGCTGTCATGGACTTGTTTTAATCATCTTCAAATTCAACTTGAGTTTGCAAATGAGCAATTAACGGTCTGTTCCACAATCAGCTCCTGGCCTTGTTTTGGCTGAAGATATTGAGCTTCTCCATCACCTCTTGCCACAGATGTAGTCAATCTGATTCTTGTGTACTCCATCTGGCGAAGTCCATGTGTATAGCTGTCATTTGTGTTGTTGAAAAAAGGTGTTTGCAATGAATAAGTCATTGGTCTTGCCAAATTCTATCATGCAATCTCCAGCATTATTTCTATCTCCAAGGCCAAATGTTCCGACTACCAGTGATTCTTCTTTGTTTCCAACTTTTACATTTCAGTCACCAGTGATAAACAGTACATCCTTATTGCATGTTTGGTCAATTTCAGACTGCCAAAGTTGGTAAAAATCTTCAATTTCCTCATCTTTGGCTGTGGTGGTTTTGCATAAATTTGAATAGTAGTATTAACTGGCTTTTCTTGTAGGCATATGGATATTATTTTATCACTGACAGCATTATAGTTCAGGATAAATCTTGAAACATTCTTTATGATGATGAATACCATGCCATTCTTCTTCAATTTAATTCCTGGCATAGTAGATCATATGGTTATCTGATTCAAAATGGCCAAAACTGGTTGATTTCAGCTCACTAATGCCTAGGATATCAATCTCATGCATTCCGTTTCATTTTTGACAACTTCCAATTTTTCTAGATTCATACTTCGTACATGCCATGTTCCAATTATCAATGGATATTTGCAGCTGTTTCTTCTCATATTGAGTCATGACATTTCAGCAAATGGAGGCCCCAAAAGCTCTCCTTAATCCATATCATTATGGTAGGCTCTACTCTGATGAGGCAGCTCTTTCCCAGTCATATTTTGAGTGCCTTCTGACCTAAGGGGCTCATCATCCAGCACTGTATCAGACAATGTCTCAGGGCTATTCATAAAACTTTCCAGTAATATATCAGACAGGGTTTCACTACTACTCATAAGGTTTTCCCTGGCCAATTCTTTGAGAAGTGAGTGGCCTCTTCCTTCTTCTGAGTCTGTTTCAATCTGAAAGCTCCACTGAAACCAGGCCTCTGTGGGCATCCCTGCTGGCACAGCCTCCAGCCTCACAGCAACATGCAAGCCACCACACTATGAAAAACTGAGAGACAAGTCCATCTCCCTTTGCTGTTCCAACTGCCCCACTTACTTCCTGGGCTACCTCCTACCAGTTCCTCTGGCCTTGTCTGCCGCTGTTCCCTGCTGCCTGAGGGCTGTCTACCGCCCCACCTTAACTGTTTAGGCCACTGGCCCTGAGTCACAAATGGACAAATATTATATGATCTCATTTATGTGAAATAGTTAGAATAAGTAAAAAGACCATGCCCTAAGTTTATTAATGATTATCATGGGTGAAAGAGAGGAGCAAAGTGGGAAGCATTGAGTTTCTATTTAAGTTAATAGAAAATTTAGCTATCAATTTGGTGATGCTTGAATAATACAATTAATGTAACATGTCACTGATTATATATGTGAAAAATGTTAAATTGGCAAATGTGTTTTTATTTTTATAGCAATTACAAAGGAATTTGTTTTCACAATTTGACTATCAGAGAACTGTACTGATTGATAATTGAAAGGTTCAAACAGACTTGGCTAAAGTGCTGTCAGAAGGCAGTGGCACAACAATTGAAAGGGAGAAAACTACTTTCAATCTAGAATTCCATAAGCACTGAACACAGTCTCCTCGATGAATATTTTCAGATAATAACTGCAGAAGAAATTATCATCAGCATACTTGCATTACAAGAAATATTTTAAAAAGTTATTCAGGCAGTGGGAAAATTACATCAAATGGAAAATTGGCTCTAAACAGAGGAATGAACAGTACTGAAAATGTTAACAATTTAGATAAACAGATTTGAAAATAGGCTATGATAAGTTAATTATGCATATTAGAAAACTACTAACAGATAAAATAAAAAGGTATAGTTTGAAATGCAATATAAAGATAAAATGGGATACTGAAAGTCAGAAAAAAAACAGGGAAATGAGATAACAAATAAGAATATTGTCGACTTAAACCTAATTATATAAATAATTTAATAAAATGTTGTCCAAACATTCCAATTAAAGGTAGAAATTGTATGAATAATCATTCATTGTGTAGAGAGGAGATAAATGGAGACAAAAAAAAATGGAAGTTTTCAATGATTTGATGTTACTTGGATCAACATTAAACTACCATTGAAGCTCAAACCCACCCACTACCATGGAGTCGATTATGACTCATAGAGACACTATAGGACAGAATAGAAGTGCCCCAGAGAGTTTCCAAGGCTATAAATATTTACAGAAGTAGACTGTCTCATCTTTCTTCCATGGAGCAGCTGATGGGTTCAAATCAGCAACATTTTGGTCAGCAGCCCAATGCTTTAACCACAGTACCACCAGAGCTCCTTACAGCAGTCATAAAATCATGCAGCAAGTATGTCATAAAAGACCTCACCAATGTTCTGAAAAGCAAAGATGTCACTTTTACAGTTCTTTTACAGTTTAGGAGGCTAGAAGTCCAAGTTCAAAGTGCTGGCTCTAAACCCTTGACCTTGGGCTTCAGCTCTGCCTCCTGTTCCAGGCTCACTGGTACAGGGGGCTTTTTCTGACTCATACAGCTCCTGGCTACTGAGGCTGACAAACCCAAGATCGACAGATAAAATGGCACAGTCCCAAGATAAGTAAGCAACATGGAAGGCCAATGGCTCAAGTCCAGGAACAGTCCCAAAATAAGAAGGCAACACAGCAGTTCACTGGTGATTCAGCCAAATGCAGGATCCAGAAGTGGCCACACTTCGAAAGCAGCTACTCAGCTGCTCACAGAAGATTCTACCATAGAGCTGATTACCAATCTCATCATGGGAAACAACTACATCCAGCTGCCCAGCCACTCAAAACCATGGCCCAACCAATTTGACACACAACCTTGACTACTACAGTGGAGAATATTAAAAACATCTTGGACAGCCAGAAGAACAAACACATAGGTCTTAGAGGAAATACAACTACGTCTTGGTCTATGTAAGTTTGTCTTGAGCACAATTACGTGTTCTAGAATTCCCATTTTTCCTAACATTATCCATTATTTGTTATGATCTTTATAGTCGAATGCCTTTGCGTAGTCGATAAAACACAGGCAAACATCTTACTGATATTTTTTGCTTTCAGCCAAGATCCCTCTGACAGTAGTAATCACATCCCTTGTTCCCTGTCCTCTTCTGAATCCAGCTTCAATTTCTGGCAGTTCCCTGACAATATACTGTTACAACTTTTTCTTTCTTTTTTTTTTTTTTTTTTTTAATTATCTTCAGCAAAATTTTACTTGTGTGTGATATTAGTGCTATTGTTTGATAATTTCTGTATTCTCTGAGATCACCCTTCTATGGAATGGGCACAAATATGAATCTCTTCCAGTTGGTTAGCAAGGTAGCTATCTTTCAAATTTCTTGGCATAAACAAGTGAGCATATTCAGTGTTACATCTGTTTGTTGAAACATCTCAAATGGTATTCCACCAATTCCTGGAGCTTTGTTTTTCACCAAAACCTTCAGTGCAGTTTCAGCTTCTTCCTTTAGTGCTTTGGTTCTTGATCATATGCTCAAAACCAAAAAAACAAAACTCACTGCTGTCGAGTTGGATCCGTATCACAGTGACCTCTCCTTGTGTTTCCAAGGCAGTATCTCTATAGAAGTAGATGGCCCCATCTTCCTTCTGAGGAGTGGCTGCTGGGTTTGAACTGCCAGCCTTCTGGTTACCAGTCAAATGCCTTAGGCACTATGCCACCAGTTACTAAAATTGTTAAATGTCCACAAATTATTTTTGGCAGAGTAGTTCTGTGTATTTCTTCCTTTTTCATTGGATACTTCTCGTGTCATTCAATATTTTGTCCATAGAATCTTTCAATATTGCAACTCAAGTCTTGAATCTTTTCCTCAATTATTTCACTTTCAGAAATGCTAAGCATGTTCTTCTTTTTTGATTTGCTAACTTCAGTTCTTTAAACAGTTCATTATACTATTTTAATTTGCCTACTTGAGCTGCCTTTTGAAATCTTCTGTTCAGTTCATTTAATTAATCATTTCTTCCATTTGTTTTAACTACTCTCTAATCAAGAGCAAGTTTCAAAGTCTGTTCTAACATCCATTTTTGTCTTCTCTTCCTTCCTTGACTTTTAATGACATTTGCTTTCCTTTTGTATGATGTTCTTGATGTTATCCCACAATTTGTCTTCCATCATTGATGCCAATGTGTCAAACCTATTCTTCAGATGGTGTCTAAATTCAAGTGAGATATATGCAAGGTGGTATTTGTGTTTTCATAGACTTGTTGTATTTTTCTTCATCTTCTAAGTAAACTTGCATATGAGCAATTGATAACCTGTTTCACAGATGGGCCCTTGTCCTGTTCTGACTGATAATAGTGAGCTTCTTTATTGTCTCTTTCCACAGATATAGTCAATTTGATACCTATGTACCATCAAGGGACATCCACATGTATAGTCACAATTTGTTGTTGAAAAACAGATTTTACAATTAATAAGTCATTGGTCTTGCAAAATTTTATCATGTGATTTCCAAAGTCATTTCTATCACTAATGCCATGTTTTCCAACTACCTATGCTTCTTTGTTTCCAAATTGTGCATTGCCAATTACCAATTACCAATACTTATTATGTTTGGTCAATTTCAGCAGCAGACTTTGGTAAATAACATTCAATTTCTTAATTGTTAGCTTTAGTGGTTTGTGCATAAATTTGAATATTAGTATCATTAACTTGTCTTCTTTGTAGGTATATGAATATTATCTTATCACTGACAGCATTGTATTTCAGGATATATTTTGAAATGTTCTTTTTGACAATAAATATGACATTGCTCTTCCTCAATTTGTCATTCCCAGCATACTAGACCATATGACTGTATTCAAAATGGCCAATATTTGTACATTTTAGCTTATTAATGACTAGGATATTGATCTTTATGTGTTCCATACATCTTCCAATTTTCCTGGAGTCATACTTTGTATATTCTATGTTCTGATTATTAATGGATATTTACAGCTGCTTCTTCTCATTTTGAGTTGTGCAACATCAGTAAATGAGTGCGCTGAAAGGTTTTTTTCCATCCATCTCATTAAGGTCAACTCTACTTTTACAAGACAGCTCCTCCCCATTTTTTGAATGTTTTCCAAACTGAGGGGCTCATTTCCTGGCACTACATCAGAATGTTTCATTGCTATTCATGTTTTTCAGTGGCTAATCTTTTCAGAAGTGGACTGCTTCTTCCTTCTTAGCTGGTCTTCCTCTAGAAGCTCTGCTGAAACATTTCCACCCTGATTGACCCTGTTGGTATTTGACATACTGGTGGCATAGCTTCCAGCAATGCATAAGCCACCACATTGTGACAAAATGACAGACAACCGGTGATGTAATTGACAGTATAAGCAATAAAAGAAAAAAAAAAAATCTGTAGAGAGACAGAATTATTGGATAAAACCCACCAACTTGCTCTAATTCATATTTATAGAATACTCTACTCCAAAATATTAGAATACACATTCCTTTCAGTTGTTCATGGGAAACTCACCATGCAGACCATATGCTGGAAAATAGACAATTCTCAATAAATCTGAAACAAATCTCATTGAATACAGGTACTATGACATTAATGGAATTAAATTATACATGAGTAACCAAAAAAATATGTTCAAATACTTGGAAGTTGAGCAAAATATTTCTAAATAATCCATGAATCAAAATAGAAGAGAAACTGAAATATACTTGAATTGAATGAAAATGAAAATATTTCATATAAAAAAATGTTAGGTTGTAGCTACAGCAGTTCTTCGAGACAAATGTACAGTTTTAAATGTTTATATTAAGGGGAAAATGTCCAATATCAGCAATATCAGGTTTCATCCTCGAAGACAGAAAAATAAATGCAAACTAACATCAAATAAGTGGAAGGGAAGAAGTAAAGATAACAAAATTAAAGAAATAAAGAAAAGAATAGCAAAAAAAAAAACAATGACACCAAAATCTGTTTTTTTTAAAAGATCTGTAAAACTAAAAAAATTCAATCTATATGTATCAAGATGGTAAAAACACAGAGGAAATGCAAATTACCAAAAGTAAGAGTTTAAAAGAGGCTATTACAACAGACAATAAAAGAATAATAAGGAAACATATGCAAGTTTAAATTGAAACTAAATAAAATTAAAATAAGTCCACGAGAACCAAAGTATGACCTTGAGTATATCCCACCTGAATTTATAGACATCTAAAAAATAGATCTGCTGTGCTGAACACCAGTAACCAAAGATCAGATGGGTTGTGGGATAACATCAAGAATATCAAGCATGGGTGGTAGTGAGTGTCCTGGTAAGATGGTGGAATAGGCAGACAAACTACACAGACCCTCTTCAACAAAGAAAAGGGGAACCAATTAATATAGATACAGAATACAGAAGATAATCCTGGAGCCCTGAGCTTTGAAAGAAAGCTACAGAAGTGAACTAAACTCCAACTAGTAGGAAAACTGGCATGAAAATGCCAAAAATGGAGACATATGGAGCTGCAGTCTGTCAAAAATCCTGACAGCAAGGATAGATGAATATTGCCAAGTGGTGTAAAGACCTAAGCATTAACCTAAATATCAGACCTGCTAGCCAGGGGCTACATGGAGAACTGTACTGGTGGCTGATGAATAAAAGGGGAAGCAGCAAAGAGGGAGATAGGGTGAGCTGTGGACTTTTGTCTGTCCAGAGGGTGCAGCCATTTTAAATGTTTACAAGCAGTTCGACCATTTTGGATATTTAAAGCTACTGTGTTCTCTAAGATTCCAGGGACCTAAGAATAGGCTCCACTTAACAGGAACCACAAGGATGTTCCAGACATGAATAACTGGAAAGGTGTGACACTCCCCTTGTTCCTCTTATAACCCACACACCCTCTTGGTGAATGGAGGCGTGACCATCCCTCACTCCCACCCACCTTCTGGGCTAGCAGGAATTCCATCCCAGTTGATGTGCTCTGACAGAGCCTAGGTGCCCTGCCCGCCCTGCCCAGTGTTTTTTTTTTTTTTTTTTTTTTTTTTTAGTTAGTTTGTTTTAAAACTACTACTACTATTATTACTTTTGTCCCTTTTCGGTCCTTTATTCTTCACTTCCCAGGTGGTAGTTTTCAGCTTTGCCTACCTTCCCTGTTACTGGTTTCCATTTTTTTCTTTCTTGGGCTTAAC
>NW_006921802.1:2390364-2423104 GCF_000298275.1 Orycteropus afer afer
ATGTGCTCTGACAGAGCCTAGGTGCCCTGCCCGCTCTGCCCTTTTTTTTTTTTTTTTTGCTTTTTTTTTTTAGTTTGTTTCTTTTTGTCTCTTTTAAAATTGTTACTATTCTTCTTCTTCTTCGGTCCTTTATTCTTCACTTCCCAGGTGGTAGTTTTCAGCTTTGCCTACCTTCCCTGTTACTGGTTTCCATTTTTTTCTTTCTTGGGCTTAACCCCATTCCTTGTTTTTCTTTTCTCAGCTTTCCTTTTTTTTCATTATTCTCCTACTCTACCTCTTTTCTCTTATTGCCTCTCCCCAGATATTGCAGGGGGATCTTTCTTTTCTTTTCTTTTCTTTTGGTGATTGTTCCTGTGTGTTTATTTGGTTTATTTTTGTCTGTTTGCTTTTACTTTTTTGATGGTTTTTCTATCATTGTTTTTGTCTGAGTGGAAAACAGCAGCCGTGCCCATATGATATAACCACACCCACACCTCCTGCAGCTCCACTTACTGAGTGAGAGCCACCATTTCCTTCTTCACAAACTGGCCAATGAAAAATGGTCACGAAGAAAAGCCTGACCCACCCTTAACTGCTTTTCACAGTTGACAGAGATCTAAATACAACAATGTCACAATGTCTTAGACATGAAAGACCATCACAGGCCACACAAAGAAGCAAGATGAAGTGGTAGAAACAAGGAAGCAGGGTACATACCCAGAACACATCCCTGAGGAAGAAGTAACATTGGAACTCCCTGATATGGAATTCAAAAGAAATATACTTAGGTATTTTCAAAGGATTGAGAGACAGGTCAAGGAAAACACTTACAAAATTAAAAAAAAAAAACAGGCTAAACCCTAGAACAACTTTGGGAAAAGTACAAGAACAAAATGACTAAATGAAAAATTAGACATGATACAAAATCTACAGATAGAAATCCAGAAGATTAATACTAAATTTTCAGAAATAGATAACACATTGAAAGGTCAAAGAGTAGAATTGAATCAATCAAAGACAGAATTAATGAGACTGAAGACAAATACCTGAATACTTCTTTGGAAAGAGATTAATTTAAAAAAGAGATCAAAACAAAAGGAAGAAAGCCTAAGGTTCATGTGGGATACCATCAAAATGAATAACTTATGTGTAATTGGAATTCCAGGACAGAGAGAGAAAGACAAAACCACTAAGAAAATTGTCCAAGATTTGGTGGAAGAGAACTTCCCTGATATGCTGAAAGATGAGAACATATCCATTCAGGAAGTCCAATGAACCCCAAAAGAAAATCAACAAGACATATCATAATCAAACTCATCAAAACCAAAAACAAAGAAAGAATACTGAAAGCAGCTCAGGAAAAAATGAAAAGTTATTTACAAAGGACAACTGTCTGGTTGCATAGTACTGTTTTGACAGGAAAGTACCACAAATGGGATGGCTTTAACAAACAAGAGTTTATTCTCTTACACTTTGGGAGGCTGGAAGTCCAAGTTCAAAGTGTCAGTCTCTAAGAACTGGGTGAAAACTCCTCAACCTTGGGCTTCAGCTCTGCCTCTTGCTCCTGGCCCATTGAAGCTAGAGGTATCTCTTCACTCAGGCAGCTACTGGCTGCTGAGACTAGCAAGCCCAAGGTCAACAATTCAAATGACACAGTATCAATGTTACCAAACCAAATGGCGGGCCATTAATTCAAGTCCATTGAAAGTCCCAAGGTCAGCAGAGCATGGCAAGCTGCTGAACAATGACATGGGTACATTCAGGGTTCAAGCATGCCATAAGCTAGAAAGCACTCCCAAAGCTGTTTCTTATATACTAGAAGCAGACCACATACCCAAAGCAACTACTCAGCTGCTCCAACAGATTCCACCAAGGAGTTAATTACTAATCTCACCATGGGGAATAACTACATTCAGCTGCCCAGGCACTCAAGCAGGCACAACCAAGCTGACACTCAAACTTAATCACCACAACAACCAAGAATAATAAGCTCTGATTTTTCAGCAGAATCCATGCAAGTGAGAAGACAATGGAATGGTATATATAAAACCCTGAAAGAGAAAAATTTCCAGCTAAGAATTATATACCTGGAAAAATTGCCCCTCAAATATGATGGTGAAATTAGGAGATTTGCAAACAAGCAGAAATTAAGGAAATCTGATAAAACCAGACAAACATTATAAGAGATACTAAAGAAACTCCTTTGAAGAGCGAACCAATAATAGCAAACAACAGCCAACCATTAATGGACAAGATGACATCACGCAGAGACCAACACAATTATGGAAGTATCCAAACTAAAATAAGCTTACAAGATTTTAAACAGGGAACTAGAGACATCAATTGGCAAATGAGGACAACTACAAACCTACAAGAGGGGAAAAATAGTGTAGTTACAGAACTTCTAAATGGGAGGAAGTCAAGAGAGTTGCAAGATGGAATGGACCATTCTAAGCTCAGGAAAAATTATAAACCACAAGGTAAGTTGAAAGAAAAATGAAAAACCTTCACATCAAAATAAAAAAGAGGACAATCACAAATATTTAGCAAATACTAAAAAAATAACAACAAAGGAAATGATAACACAATTCATAAACATAATGAGCTCAGCACAGAAAATTATATGGAACAAAGAAATCAGGAACACTACGAAAAAACACATAACAAAATGACAGCAACCAATTCACACTTGCCAAGAATTACACTAAATGTCAATGGATTAAATGAGCCACTGAAGAGAAGGAGAGTTGCAGACTGGATAAGAAAACATAACCCACCAATACGCTTTCCACAAGAGACACACCTTAGAGACAAAGACAAGATAGACTAAAAATCAAAGGTTGGAAAAAGATATATGAACCAAATGGCAACCAAAAAAGATCAGGAGGGGCAATATTAACTTCTGATAAAATCAACTTTAAGACAAAAACCACCATAAGAGACATGGAAGGACATTATAGAATGATTGAAAGACTGATTGAACAAGAAGATATAACCATAATAAATGTCTATGGGCCCAATGAAAGAGCCCCAAATTACATAAAGCAGATTTTAACAGAATTGAAAAGGCAAATAGATGACTCCACAGTCATAGTAAGAGACTTCAATATACCACTTTCTATAAAAGATAGAACAAGTGGAAAGAAACTCAACAAAGAACCAGAAGAGCTAAACAATACAATCCACCAACTTGGCCTTATAGACATCTACAGAGCACTTCACCCAACAGCAGCACAGTATACATTCTTTTCTAGAGCACACGGAACATTCTCCATGACATACCATACGTTAAGCCACAAAGCAAGCCTTAATAAATTCCAAAACATTGAAATACTTCAAAACATCTTCTCAGATCACAATGCTAACAAATTAGAAATCAACAATAGGAAGATCAATGGAAAAAGAGAAAACACATGAAAACTGACCAACACCCTCCTTAAGAAGGACTGGGGAATAGAAGAAATAAAAAATGGAATTAAATAATTCCTTGAATCAAATGAGAATGAAAGCACAACATACCAATGTCTTTGGGACACAGTAATAGCAGTGATCAGAGGCCAATTTATAGCAATAAATAAACACATCAAAAAAGAAGAGTCAAAATCAACACTTTAAATCAATATCTCCAACAATTAGAAAAGGAACAGCAAGAAAAGCCTACAGTCACCAGAAAGGAAATAATAAAGATTCCAGCAGAAATCAATGAAATAGAAAATAGAAAGACAATAGAAAAAAAAAAAAAAAAGCTAGAAATTGTTTGTTTTAAAAAGATTAATAAAATTGACGAACCACTGGCAAATTTAACAAAAGAAAAGAGGGAGAGAATACAAATGTGCCATTGAGTTGGATTTGACTCATACCGACCCCTCCTTGGATTTCCAAGGTGATATCACTACGGAAGTAGACTGCCCAACCTTCCTTTTGAGGAGTGCCTGGTGGGTTTGAACTGCCAGCCTTCTGGTTAGCAGTCAAGTGCCTTAGGCACTATGCTACCAGAGCTCCCATTCTTCTGTATAAAGACCATAATAAGAATATGTGTGTGTGTGTGTGTGTGTGTGTAGGAACTCTGGTGGCAAAATAGACCAGGATACACTTTGAGTTTCATCTCAGTAATGTAGGGAGCTGGAAAAAGCATAGCTTCCACACTTACAATAAGAAAAATGTTAGACAAACTTAAAGATATTTCTTGAACCCATCAGAGAATCAAGTTGTAAGGCAAACAACTAACTCAAAATCAGGAGAGAGGAAAACACTTGAAGAAAGAAACAGGACCCAAACATTTACTTAGTTGGGACAGATACCACCTAGCATCATATAGATAAGAAAAAGATATTAGCAATTTCTTACAATTTACAGTTTAAAGACCAGATGTGGACTTAAATGAGGGTATGAATGCCCTTAGGGACTATACAGGAGAGTTTGTGCCATTTTGTGGGATTGAAGTCTGGGAAAATCATCAGGTGCTCACAGGGAAGATCAAGGAGAATTCTTAGAAAGCTTCCATTCCTCTGTCCATACTCACTACTTTCTCATCTCCCCTATTTCCATGGTGCTGACTGCATAAGAGGAACAGCAGCCTTCTCTGAAATTCTGCCCAGAAAGACCTTTCATATCTCCCTTGTGGGAAAACGACTTTAATCTTCAGAGAAAAGAGCAACGAAAACTGTCACCTCCATGAACTGATGGAAACCTAATACATCTAGAACAGGGAAACAGGAAAAATAAAGCTCTACTCTTGGGGAAGAGACAAAAATGTGCACTAGGGTCCAATATAACATCTGGAGGAATGTCAGGAACATATGTGAAGGCCATAACATGAAATCAAGAAACATGGTGCCTGCCTAAGATTAATATTTAATCAGAATACAAGAGAACACTCACTCCCTTCAACCCACACCACCATGTTACCAAGCATTGAACAGTATAATACACCTGGAAGAGTTGTAAGAAAAAGATCGTCTCTGAGGACTAACAAACAGTGGAGACCTAAAGCCAAGTGGGAAGACCCAAAGCTAAGAGGGGAGCAGATATTTGGGAAAATCCTCATCAGAAACACAAGGTATCACTGTTGTTGTTATGTGCCGTTGAGTCAGACCTGACTCATAAAGACCCCTCCTTGGGTTTCCAGGGCAGTATCACTACGGAAGTAGATTGCCCCATCTTCCTTCCGAGAAGTGGCTGGTGGGCTTGAACCTCCAGCCTTCTGGTCAGCAGTCAAGTGCTTTAGGCACTATGCTACCAGAGCTCCTCAAGGTGTCACTAGAAGAATCTAAATCCTCTGCACTGAGGGTACGCATAACAACAGGATTCACTGGACTCCATTTTTTTCTATCACTACATTTCTTCTCTTCTTCATAGCCAAATAGATATTCCTGATTTGTAATGGTTTTCTTTACATTTGGTGTGCTGCATCTGAACTGAATCCAGAAATAAAAGCTGCTCTTGCCAAATTCACCAAATCTCCTCATTTCTAATGACAGTTTCTCCTATTTTCTTGATATTTCCACAGCATTTGACTGTATTGATCATTATCTGCTTCTGAAAATTTTCCTTTAAGCATTTTCATCATGCAACTCTCTCCTCTTATTGCTGTTTACACATTTCTTGCTGTTTACACATTTTCTTTCCTTCCTTCCTTGAAGACTCCCTTTTTTCCTTCTGACTATAGCTCCAACCAAATAGAACACTAAGTGTCATGCAACCACTAGGGCTAGAACAATAAAAAGGAATTTTCCTTAGAACTATAGTCACATACAGATCAACCAGCAAAACCAAACCCACTGCAATTGAGTCAATTCCAACACACAACATCCTTACAGGACAGAGTAGAACTGCCCCACACAGTTTCCAAGACTATCTTGACTGAAGCAGACTGCCTCATCTTTTGCCCATGGAGAAGCTGGTGGATTCCAATTGCTGATCTTTTGGTTAGCAGCCCAATGCTTTAACCACAGCACCACCACGAGAGTTCCTTTCACATGCAGAATGCAAAATATATCCCTCACTAGGACATGTGGCTAGAATATCACAGACAAGCAATTTAGTAGAATGTGAGAAAATACTTAAAGTACTGTCATATTTGGCAGAAGCTGATCCAACCTTACTCAAACTGCTAATGATTTCTAAATATAACTTCTAATTCCTTCTCTGATTTCTCCTATAAGACAAGTGGGCCTTTTTATTCAATGAATACTGTCTCAGCTGTTATCTTTAAATATTAAATGTTGAAATAGCTTTATTTGAGTGACTGTTAGGGAGTGACCATTGGACTAGGAACCTACAACTCTCTGTTCTGCCCTGAGTAGTCTACGAAAAATGCTGTCTCAAATGTTTCTGTTTTAGCTAAGGAATAGAAAATAACTCCAGAATTCACATCACAGCAAACTTAGAAAGACTAATTCTTTTTAAAGAGCCGATTGATGATTTTTCCTTTAGATGTAGGTGAAAAAATGTATACCATTACGAAAGACTACTAAACATTAGAATTTCTCCAAGAAGCAATACCTTTATTTTAAAGGTACTTAAAAGAATGGGTGACTGAGCAAGTTTTAGAAAGAATGAATGTTTGGAGATAAGAATGTGTGATAGTTAAGGTTGTGTGTCAACTTGCCTGGACCAGGATTCTGAGTGATTTAAGCAGATTTGGTGTGGTCGCTCCCATGATGAGATCTGATGTATATGCTCTGAACAGCCAGTAAATGGAAAGGGAGTTTCCTTAGGCATATGGCCTGCTTCCAATATAGATAGATAGATAGATAGATAGGTAGGTAGATATATAGATATAGATGTCCTGGGAAAATTTAGGAACTTTCTGTTAGATCTCACCATGCTGTCTGCCCATCTTGGGTTTGTCAGCCCCTGCAGCTCCATGAATCAGGAAACGCCTCTAGGTTGACATTTGTCCCACAAACTTGGGACTTATCAGCCTCTGCAACTGTCCTTTGAGCCAACAATCAACCATTTTACCTTTTGATGTTGGATTCATCATCTGCTGAAGTCAGCAGCCTGTTATACTGCCTGCTGATCTTGGACTCCTCAGCCCCTGCAGCTGTGTGTTGGGAAATGTTTGATACAGGAACTTGGGACTTGCCAACCTCCATAACTGCGTGATCCATCTCCCAAGATACATGCACACACACACACATGCATATATATATATGTGTACATATGTATATTTGTATGTATGTATATGTATAGGAGCTCTGGTAGCATAGTGCCTAAGGCATTTGACTGCTAACCAGAAGGCTGTCAGTTCAAACCTACTAGCTACTCCTCAGAAGGAAGGTTAGGGAATCTACTTCCATAGAGACACTGGCTCAGAAACCCAAGGAGGGGTTGCTATGAGTCAGGTCCGACTCAACAGCACATAACAACAACAACAATAATATACATGTATGTGTGTGTATATACATACATAAACTACACACACACACACACACATACATAAACTATGTATGCATGTGTATATATATACTTTTATATAAGTGTATATATATATATACATGGGAGCTCTGGTAGCATAGTGGCTAAGACACTTGCCTGCTAACCAGATGGCTGGCAGTTTAAACCCACCAGCCACTCCTCGGAAGGAAGGTTGGGCAATCCTACTTCCATAGTGATACTGCCTCAGAAACCCAAGGAGGGGTTGCTATGAGTTGAGTTTGACTCGACGGCACATAACAACAACAACAACATATATACATACATACATAAACTTCACTGAGTTTTGCTACTTTCCCAAATGACTTGAAAATAGAATACTATACAACTCCTCAACACTAAGCCTTTTAAAAGAAGCTCTGATAGAAGATATACAACTCATCAATGAGGTAGGAATGGAACTATGGAGAAGTAACCAAAAGGTCATGGGAAAAGAGAAGGTCCAGTTACAGACAACCACATTAAATATCTAAGGAAGGAGAAAAGAAGCTTCATGATATGTGAGTATCACCAGGGAAACAATGATATGGGGAAGACATTGCTACTATTGTTGTTAGCTGCCATGAGGTACAAAATGCTGCCCAGTCTTGTGCCATCCTCATAATCAGGGTCAACTATTGTGATCCATTGACTTTTCCCAGATGATTTGCAGAAGTAGATCACCAGGCCTTTCTTCCCGATCCATCTTAGTCTGTAAGCTTAGATGAAATCTCACAGCATGTGTTCAGCATCACAGCAACATGGAAGCTTCCACTCACAGATGGGTGGTGCCTGTGCATGAGTTTCATTGGTCAGAAATCGAAGATGGATCTCCCACATGGAAGGAGAGAATTCTACCATTGAACATCATTGCCCCAGAAAACAATAGACACTGACAAAGGATACAAGTGTCTTTAAGGCTCACCCAAGACACAAGGCTGACATGCATTGGATTGTGACACCACAGAACTGAAGAGGCACCAGCATACTTAAAGCCTAAGGTCAAGCCTCCTCAGATTTTAGTCACCAGAGGGAACTCAGCCACTGACAAGACCTGGAGGTCAGGCATGGGCCCCAGTCACTGAAATTTTTAAAACGCTTCCCAGGTGATTCTGCTGTGCAACTGGTATAAAGGCAGTTAACAGGAGCAGGCATTCATGTCTACAGCAAATATGCAAAAGCACTGAAGGAAGGAATATAGTACACAAACTAATGCTTAACAACACATTCAGGAGGAAAGCATACAGAAAACTCAGAATTACATAAAATGTTCTGTACTTTAGAATAAATTAAACAGAACATGGAGTCAAATAAAAATCAAAACCAAAATTGGTCAAAACTGAGATTGAAAAATTAAGAAAGCATATGATGGGAAAACGCCATTAGAAAGCTAATTAATTAAAAACAGCAAAGAACAGAATTATCACCAGCACAAAACAAATTAGTGATAGTGAGGAAAAACTAGATGTACTAACAAACCCAGAGGGAAAAAACAATTGAAGAATCCCAGGGTGGTGCAAACCATTAACTTGCTCGGCTGCTAACCAAATGTTTGAAGGTTCAAGTCCACCTAGAGGTATCTCAGAAGAAAGGCCTGGAATCTACTTCTGAAAAATCAGCTATTGAAAACCCTTCACAATGAAGTTCTACTGTGACACACCTGGAGTCTCCATGAGTCAGAATTGACTTCAAAGCAATAGTTTTATAAAGGAAGTAATATGGAGGATATGCATGATAACCAACTCATACACATAAAGCCAAAACCAAAAAAAAAAAAAAAAAACAAACTCACTGCCATCAAGTTGATTCTGACTCATAGCCACCCTCTTTGGGTTTCTAATGTGGTAAATAGTTAAGGAAATAGATTGCCCAGTCTTCCTTTCAAGGAGTGGCTGGTGGGTTTGAACTGCCACCCTTCTGATTAGCAGTCAAATGCCTTAGACATTATGCCACCTGAGCTCCTTACATAAAGCCAAACACAGTAGTTTTTCTCATGTTTGAAATACATGACAGAAAAACAATTCAAGGAAGTAAATTAAAATTTTGTAATGATTTATGTTTTCTGTTAAAATGGATTGAATTTTCTTTTAAATTTTAATTTTTAATGGAGAAAACTCATTATTTCAAAAATTAGACTATTCAGAAATTTCCAAACACTAAGATTTAATTCTCAAACATGGACCGTGTACTGCTGGCAATTAAGAAATTATATAATTATGTTGGAAATAGCATTGAATAATTTTATCTTGTGCACATAAAGAAACATGAACAATAACATGTAATAGCTATAATTTGAATCTATAACAAGTATTATTAGTACATGTACAACATTTCTTTTGCTAGACTGCTGCAGACAGAATATTTTCTTCTCTTAGAGCCTGAAAATAAGGCCTACAAAGGAGTCTTTCTTAGAAAGACATCAAAGGGTACCCAGGGTTTTAATTAATGCCATGAATTGACTGGTTTTCAACCTGCCCTTTTATAATCAACTAATATCACTTAGAGAGCAATACCACAGACTTTCAGTACAAAATTATCATTTTTCCTTAAATTATGTTTTGTTATCTGAGATCTCAATTAATGGTTATTCTCAATCTAGTATGATTTTTGTTAAGATAATCAGGAAACCCTACAAATGGGACTCTACAATAAAGATTCCAGCTGCTTCCAGAGTCTCTGAAAATCCTAGAGAACAGTGGGGAACTGATATCAGTGACCTAGAATTATTTATCTATTCTGTCCAGAATGAGGACTTAAACACAAAGCAAAGGCAGCCAGTTATCAATTATTCTTAGATGTTTTATTCTTAAAGTAAATTGTTGTTGTTAGGTGCCATCGAGTCTGCTCTGACTCAGAGTGACCCTATGTGCAACAGAATGAGACACTATCTAGTTCTTCGCCATCCTCACAATCCCTGGTAAATTAAGAACGACTAAAACCATTGGTGGGTGGTGCAATGGTAGAATTCTCACCTTTCCTGTAGGACAGCCAGGTTCCATTCTGGCCAATGCACTTCATGTACAGCCACTACCCATCTGTCAGTGGAACACTGATCAGCAACCAGTCTTGGAAATGGTGTATGACTATTGTGCATGAGGTCATGTGGTAGTTAAGGTTGTTGTCAACTTGGCTGGGCCTGGTTGAGTGGCTGGGCAGCTGAATATAGTTATTCCCCATGGTGAGATTGGCAATCAGTTTCATGGTGGAATCTACTGGAGGAGCTGAGTAGCTGCTTTACGGATGTGGTCTGCTTCCAGTATATAAGAAGCAGCTTTGAGGATAGTCTCCAGCTTTTTGGTACACCTGAACCCTGCATGTAGCCAAGTGGTTGTTCAACAGCCTGCCATGCCCTGCCAATCTTGGGACTTTTTCTGAATTAGTGGCCTGGCATGTTGTTTGGTGATATCAGGACTGTGCCTTTTTACTTGTCGACCTTGGGTTTGTCAGCCTCAGCAGCCAGCTACTGCATGAGTGAAGAAAAGCCTCTAGTTTCAGTGGGTTGGGAGCAAGAGACAGAGATGAAACCCAGGGTTGAGGGGCTTTCACACTACCCCTAGAGCCTGGCAGTAGGTAACCAAAACAGTCCTCATAATTCAGGACTGACTTCAAAGCAGCTACCAACAAGAAAATATTCACAACTGTATTAATTTTCAGGTGATAAAAGTTATTTACGATAGTTTTTTAGATTCAATCTCCCTACATTTCCTGGAAGGAGCTCTGGTAGCTCAGTGCCTAAGCATCTGACTGCTAACCACAAGGTTGGTAGTTTAAACCCATCAACCCTCCATAGAAAGAAGATGGGGCAATCTGCTTCCATAAAGATTTACCTCCTCGGAAACCCAATGGGGGTAGCTATGATTTGGAGACAACTCAATGGCAGGGAACCTGGAGCTTGGCAACTTTCCTATAACTTCAACCCCCAAGAAGAATAAAAACTCAGAGACTGTCTAAGAAGCTTCTAGTATGAAACAGAGGAAATTTGGCTACTTGTGGATAAACAATGCTTTTGTAATCAAATGTCAAGTTAACCTGATAAGTGACTTAAAAACACACATACACGCTAATTTGCTTTGTGAATTGAAATACTGAAAAAAGCCACAGAATATGGTTGATTTAGTAAGGAGTATGCTTGCTCTGCATGGCTCCAGTTAATAATCCTAATGGTTTTGGGCACCTTTAATAGTCTTTCCTTTGTGGTATATCTGGCCACCTGGATAACTGACAATGAGTGGCTCTCCATGTATAGAATCTAATGAATACTTTAAACTCACCAGCACATCAGCTCTTAATTGAAAGAGCTGTTTCATTGCTTTGTTTTTTCTAATAAAATTAGATCCTCTCAGAGAAACACTGAATTGTTTGATTGGCATATTAAAGCTGAATTAAATTAGCTACAATTTTTGACTTTTAGATGGTTGTGGGTACCAAATGTAAAACAGTGATCTGTCATTTGGCCTCAAGGGATTGATGAAGCCAATTAGGGCTAAACTCTGCTCATAAGATCTTGCTCAGGTTTTCTTTTTGATAATGGAACTGCTGGATGTCACCAGGATGGATAGATTCTCCAACTTACATGAACTGCCTGAGAAGAGTTTTCTTTTTATTTAACCCTTCCATGACCAAATTGTTTTTTACTATGATTTTTTTGTTGTTGTTGTTATTATTATCTGTTTTCAGTAATGTAAGGCATGCTGAAATCAAGAAAAAAAATATTTTGAGATGATATGGAGTTCAATACAATTATATGGGACCCACATTGCCAAGTGGATTCTGGAGATAGAATTGGTAAGGTGAGGTCCATTTCTTCAGATTCACACAGATTACAGGTCCTCTCTAGTCAGTAACACATACTGTAACTGGGATAGCAGTTTCCCAAGAAACCTAGGAGGCCAAAAATGTTGGTGGGCAAAATATGTCCCAAGGATCACAAAATGGTTATCAAACACTAATTATCAAATGTATTATATTTCAGATATTGTTTTAAGTAGTCTATAGTTAATAACTCATTTAATCATCCTTAGGAGCCCTGATACCACAATGGTTAAGCACTCGGTTGCTAATTGAAAAGTTGGCTGTTCGAACCTACCCAGCATTTCTGTGGGAGAAAGACATAGCAACCTGTTTCCATAAAGATTACAGCCTAGGAAACCCTATGTGGCAGTTCTACTCTGTCATACAGGGTCACTATGAGTGACCCTGAATTGATTTGACCGTAAACAACAACAATAACACTTATTATTCCATTATTCTGATCCTTTAAACATGAAGAAATATAGTTGAGATATAACTTGCCCAAGGTAATCCAGCAAGGAAATGACTGAGCCAGGATTTGAACCCAGGTGGTGTTACTTCAGAATCCAGGTTCTTAATGACTTTGTTATTTTGTTCCTGTTATCAGCATAGAACAGGGTTTCTCAACCTTAACACTGCTGACATCTTGGGCTAATTCCTTACTGTAGGAGGCTGTCATGTCCATTGTCGTTTCCTTGGCCTCTTCCTGAATGCCTGTCGCACTCCTCTCTCCCAGTCATGACAACCAAAAATGTTTCCAGACATTGCCAGATGTCCTCTAGGGGGAAAAACATTCCCTGCTCAGAATCACTGAAATAAACTAAAACAATGAACTGATAATAGATAAAGATAAGATTATTAAAAATAATCCTACTATGTTTCCTTACTTTTTGAGATAAACTTGCTAGGAACTATCTAAACATATTTCACTTTTAATTTGTCCTCCATTCCTAACTTTTTTGAAAACTCTGTCTTTGAACAAAGATCTCTACCTTTCACTGTAAACCACAAATATTTGAGAAACTATTATATGTTCAACATTGTCAGATGCTGTGGATGTGAAGAAATATGACAAATATTATTTGTTACTTATTTCAGGCTAATTGAAGAAAAACATAAACAGAGAAATTAGAATTAGCAAAGCAACTCAAGACGTATGCAAATAGTAAATTACTTGGCACGGACCACTTGCACTGCAGAAATTAAGAACAAGAGGATCACTGAAGGTGGTAGTGAATAGAACAGACTTTATCGATAAGGTCAATGGGTAGAATCTGGAGAGGACACTTGAAAGCAAAGACAAATTGATATCCAGGAAACATGAAATGTTCAGAATATAGGGAAGGCCCTGGACTGAACGGATGGTGCAAATTGGAGAGAATAACAAACATAATTTTTGTTGTTGTTGTTGTTGTTGTTGTTGGTTTTTTGCCGTCGAGTCGGCCCCAACTCATAGCGACCCCTCCTTGGGTTTCCGAGGCAATATCACTACGGAAGTAGGATTGCCCAACCTTCCTTCCGAGGAGTGGCTGGTGGGTTTGAACCGTCAGCCTTCTGGTGAGCAGTCAAGTGCCTTAGGCACTATGCTACCAGAGCTCCCAACAAACATAATTAGAAGAAGGCAATAACAATGAGCCATTGAAGGATTTTTTAATAAGAAAATAAGTTAATACTGTGGTAGTTCAAGAATAGTAATTAACAGGGATGAGAATTAGATAAGAGGAGATTTGATGTAGTTAAGAAAGTTGTTAAATAATCTACTTGTGAGATAATAAAGACAGGAACCAATATGCTGACTATTAAATGGAAAGGAAGGGATGAATAGGGAAGTCATTTCAAATTGAAAATTGGCAAAAATCAATAGCTTATCAGATACTAAACATGATAACAAATGTGGTAGGCAGCTTCTAAGAGGGCTCCCAATGATCCCATTTTCTTGATGATCACAATTTTGTGTAATTCTTCCCCCTTTAATGTGGATCGGACCTAGTGACACATTTCTAATGAAAAGAATCCAGCAAAAGTAATAGGATGTCACATCCAAGATTATATTACAAAAAGATTGTGGCTTCCAGCTCAGACATTCCCTCTTGCTCTCTCATTTTCTGTCTCATAGCCCTTGCTCTGGGGAAGCTGATGCCATGTTGAGTATCCTTATGGAGAGGTCCACATGCAATTCTAACTCATAAGCACTATCTCAGGAATCAAATCTGTCAGCACACATTTTTTAAAATATGCTTTTGGGTGCAATAATGTTATGCTATTCAGAATATTCTACTCAGTAGAACTACCATGGAACCATACAATCTAAGCCTTTTCTACCTGCTCTTCGATCATTTCACAAGAACCCCCATTACCATTCTCCTCAAGTGTTTTCTCTTTCAAGCAGTAACTCAACCCTTCAATAATTCTTCACCATTCTTATCCATTACCTTGAGCATTCCTACTCTGGGAATATTTTTCAGGACACTAGAATATTTACTCATGTTCCTCCAAAGATTTAGTACTCAAGCATAGTAAAAATGAGTACTTTTATATTTTATCTACATGGCTTCCCATCCCTCTAAATAATTTCAAGAAAACCATCAGAGTTTAAAATCTACAATGAGAATCAGTTACTTTCTAATATTACTGAGAATTCTGGTTCCATGTGGCATCCAGCCAGCCACATGAATGTTTTCCTTTAACTTCTAACTAAAATACCAATACAAACTGAGGAGAAAAGAATAAAATTCACAACACAGAGCAGACAATCTAATGTCAGACTCTGCAAGATGTTAACAATAATCATGAGGAATATGAAGCTAGATGTAGAAACATCTAAGCCAGAATTCAGCACATCATACTTACATTAACACTGCAGGAAACAGACTACTTTGAAGACAGAAAGAAGTATTATGATTCCTGGAATAGAGGTACATTTAACATCTGGCCCAATTTTCTGGGAAAAAGAATTATTAGAAGAAAATGAACCATCAGAGAAGTTTTAAGAACTCCAACTGCAAATAATCAGAATCCAGTACCTCAACTAGAAAAGGGAGAAGAAGGGGCTGCTCAGCTTGGCATGTCAGTGTTGTTATTATGTGCCATCGAGTCGGCCCCCAACTCCTAATGACGCCTCCTTGGATTTCCAAGGCAGTATCACTACAGAAGTAGATTGCCCAACCTTCCTTCAGAGGAGTGGCTTGTGGGTTTCAACCACCAGCTTTCTGGTTAACAGTCAAGTGTCTTGGGCACCATGCTACCAGAGCTCGCACCATGTCAGTAGTGGGCTCAAGGGCTCAAATTGTACTCTGCTATTTTCTACTTTCAAAGCCTCTCTAATATACAACTTCTCCCTCTGAGATGCAGACAAGCTTATTCATCCCAAGCCAAAAAACACTATTATCACACCACTTCTATAATCTTCTTGTGGTTTAAGTCTATTTTTTTGTAAATATGCCACAGGATCAAACATTTACTGTCCTGTGGACAGGAGATGGACCTGTGCATATTCTTTGGGTCATTTTTGTTCGGTCCATGATTCTTTCTTGAAATATTTTAACTTGTGCCAAGCTACAATGTTTTCTATCTATCTCTTGGAGGATAGAAAATTTCCCTCATAAGCAACCTATACTTTTATGTATAAATCAGCTGATATGTAAGTCAACATTTTATACATGTTCCTTTCTCAGTCTATGCCTTTATCTTTGTCATTTCTCATATAATTTCATTCCTCCTCTCTCTTCTCCAGGCAGGAAACTTTAGGGCTTGTATAGACCATAGAATGGCATGGTGCATAAGGCATTTGACTTCTAACCAGAAGGCTAGTGGCTCAAACCCACTAGCCTCTCCTTGGAAGGAAAACAGTCATCTACTTCTATAGAGATATCACCTCAGAAACTCAAGAGAGGATCTCTATGAGTCAGAATCGACTTGAGGATAGTGAGTTTGGCTTGGTTTTTATTGTCTTTCTGTGAAAACAGAGGACACCTACTTTCTCTCATTCTCCAGCCCTATATTTTTTGTTCCAAGACAGCTACTACAAATCTTGGGATGGGAAGATAGAGACAAGTAACTAACTATGGAAAGACAAACACAAGTATTTCAGAAAGAAGGAAAAGGACTGTATAGGAATCTGAATAAAATATATCTCTAAAAGTTGTTTTTGTGAATATCCAGAAGGACATGTCAAAATTCTTTAGCATTCTAAAGACATTTTATCCTCCACTAATATATTAGTTATTCATTGATACATAACAAACTACCACAAACTTAGAAGCTTGAAGCAGTGCACATTAATTATCTCACAGTGTCTGTGAGTCAGGAATCTAACCTGGTTTAGCTGCTTAAGGTCTCACAAGACCGTAATCAAAGTATTGGCCAGGTTGTTTTCTCATCTGCAGACTCAATGGGAGAATAATTTGTTTCTAAGATCTACAAGATCAATTTAGATGTACAACATTCAATTCAGATTGTTGGAAAAATTCATTCTTCTGTAGTTGTAGAACCAAGGGGTCTGGGTTCTTCCTGGCTGTCAGCTGGAGGCTACTTTCACCTCCTAGAGGTTACACAGCATTCCTAGATGTTGTCTGCACTTCCTTGCTATATGGGCTTCCCTATCATGGCTACTTATTTTATTAAGCTGTAAGAAGAGTCCTTAGAGTGCTGCTTTCTCTCTGTTCTAGTCAGATTCTCATGTAACATAACATAACATAACATAACATAACATAACATAACATAACATAATCATGGAAGGACCATACCATCACATTCACCATATTCTCTTGTTAGAATCAAGCCAAAGGTCCTACCCATACTCAAGAGACAGATATTATACAAGTGTGTGAATACCAGAAGTCTAGGATCATAAGGCACCATCCTAGAGTCTGTGAACTACAGTTAAAGGAGTACACAATATCATGAGGAGAAAGCCAACTAAAGTGAGAGCTTCGCAACATGAGATAAACAAATTACAAGAAAACCTAAAATACAAATTTAGAAGCAGTGAAGCAAAATATTGATGTTCCAGGAAAATTAAATCAGTGATGTGAAAAATAAACAATTTTCCAGGAATGCATAAATACCTGAAAAGACACACTCCTTCCTGCCTTATTTTGTATCCACAACACTATCTTCTTATGATAATCAGAGTCGGCTAGACTCTGTATTTTTAATAACTGAGTTCTTTGCCTACTGGTCTACTGGTATGCTGTTGTTGGATGCCTTCAGGTAGGCTCTGACTCATAGCAAACCTGTGAACAACAGAACGAGACACTGCCCAGTCCTGTACCATCCTCACAAACCCTGCTATACTTAAGCCTGTCGTTGCAGCCACCTTTCAGTTAATCTCATTGAGGGTCTTCACCTTTTTCACTGACCTTCCACTTTACCAAGCATGTTATCCTTCTCAGGGACTGGTCCCTTCTGACAACATGACCAAAGTCTATGAGATGAAGTCTGGCCATTCTTGCTTTTAAGGAGCATTCCAGCTGCCCTTCTTCCAGGATAGATGTGTCCATGGTATTTTCAGTGTTCTTCACCAACACTACAATTCAAAGGAATTAACCCTTCTTCAGTCTTCTTTATTCATTGTCCAGCTTTTACATGCATATGAGGCGATTGAAAATACTATGACTTGGGTTAAGCATACCTTAGTCTTCAAAGTGATATCTTTATTTTTTAACACTTTAAAGAGGTGCCTTTCACATAATACAACATCTGATTTCTTGACTGCTAATCCCACGGGTGTTGACTGTGGATCCCAAGTAAAATGAAATCTCTGACAACTTCAATCTTTTCTCCATTTATCATGATATTGCTTATTGGTCCAGTTGTAAGGATTTTTGTTTTCTTTATGTTGAGGTCTAATTCATACTGAAAACTGCAGTCTTTGATCATCAGTAAATGCTTTGTGTCATTTTCACTTTCAGCAATCAAGGTTGTGTCAGATGTGTATCTCAGGTTGTTAATGCGTCTTCCTCCAATCCTGATGCTGTGTTCTTCTTCATATAGTCCAGCTTCTCAGATTATGTATTTAGTATACAGGCTGAATAAGTATGGTGAAAGGATACAATCCTGATGCACAGCCTTCCTGATTTTAAACCATGCAGTATTCCTTTTTTTCTGTTTGCACAACTGCCTCTTGGTCTGTGCAAGGTTCCTCACATGCATAATTAAGTGTTCTGGAATTCCTATTCTTTGCAATGCTATCCATAATTTGTTATGATCCACATAATCAAATGGCTTTGCATAGTCAATAGAACATAGGTAAACATCTTTCTGATTTCTTTGATTTCAGCCAAGATCCTTCTGACATCAGCAATGATATCTCTCATCCCACACCCTTTTCTGAATCCAGCTTCTGGAAGTTCCCTCTCAATATACTGCTGCAACCATTTTTGAATTATCATGTAAGTAAAATTTTGCTGAAGATAATTAAATAACTACTGGCACAAGGAGTTCAAAATGACAAGAGTACACCTTTAAGTTTAGTGGATCTTCCACCATCATTCTTGGGAAAAGTACCTATCTTGTGAGAACGAAGCCCTTTAGTCCACTAGAGCCTAAAGTGTCAAGATGAGAGGCACAAATTCCCCAAGTGGGACTCGAGTGGGACTAATGGTGAGAAGACACACTCCTACTTCTACCTCCTGGTTTTTATACCCATTTATGTTGTCTATTGGGCATATGGCACTATATAATGAATGTAAGTTCTGAGTACATATCACATATTTAAAGTCAGAGCCCAAATCCCACTGATTATCATTCCAAGCTTCTATTTTAGTTGTGCCTTTAATGGAGAATGAATTACTGCCCCCATCAAATTTAAAATGGTCCAAAGTAATCAGTTTGACACTACATGATTGGTTGGTACCCTAAGTGAGGGCTCGGTATTGGACTTTGCTGCTGACAGGAGCACATTCAATAGGAGAAGTAGCTATTTCAGCCTTGGGGAGTGGGAGTCTATGCTTCTGAGCCCATTTGGAGACTCTATCCCTGTCACTGTAGATACTCCATTCACAAACTCACTGTGAAAGCATTAAGATGGTCAAAAGGAGAGACAAGCCAGCTCCCTCTGGACAAACCATCTAATCCATTTTTTTTTTTTTTCAGTGCCTCCTTCGTAAGTGATGCTATCTTTTGAACATTGATACAAGAAAGAAAAATCTGCACTCAGTACCTAATTTCATGGATCCATCCCAATGTTTTTTCCCTAGATACCTTGGTCTTCTCTTCCAATCTTACTTCTTCCAGGCCCTTGTCAAACCAGCTAAGGCTTTTGAAATTGTTCCAAAGACCATGTGTATACTTGTCGCAGGCCACATCTTCCTTCACATGAAGTTGATGACCATGTGGATCTTTCAAATTCTTCCCAATAGTAGCATTTCTCTCTTCATCATTGTCTTTCAGTCCTAGCCTTAATGATGCTGTGATGCTGCAGGACTCTGTTCCTATGAACATACTATGCTGACATACCCATAAACCTGGTCCATGTTTTCCTGTCTTCCATCAATAAAATGTCAGCAAAAGCAACACACAAAATGATGTGCACTGTATATTTCTATCAATATGTACAGTGAAATCTGTGAGAGCAGGAACTCAGTAGAACTGCCTTGTTTTTCCAGATCTCACAAGTTTTCTGCCCTTGATAAGGTACAGTCTTATCACTTTTCTATCACTTTCTGTTAGTGGAAAATATTGGAGTTTTCCTTCTCTAACAGGTTTCTTCCTTACCCATGTCCAGTTTTCACAGGTTTTAGTATAATACAACAAGCTAAACTTATTTATGCTGAAAGAAGTAAAGATAGTGGTAAATACTTAAGGGACTGTCAGGCAAGAGCTGTGCAGAGAATAAAGGCTTTTGAGATGTCAGTAATGTTCTGTTTCTTGATGTGAGCACTAATTACACAGTTAAGTTCACTTTATGAAAGTCCCCAGCCTATATATTTATAACTTATAGACTTTTCTGTATAATTGTTAAATTTCAACACATTTTTCAAAAATAAATAAATAAATAAAAAATGATAGCAGGTTTCTGTAAATTTGTTGGACACAAAATTAACATATCAAAATCAATTTTAATTTCAATATGAGCCATAAAAAATTAAATGTTAAAAAGACACAAATTCACTAGTAGCAAGAAGCAAGTAATTTGCAAGAATCTAGTAAAATATATGTAAGACCTCTAAATGAGAAATTATAATACTTCACTGAGTGACATTAAAGATTTATTAAATCAAGAGATATGACTTGCTCATGGCTTCAGATACTCAATATTTTAAAAATGTAACTTATGCATATATTTAACTAAAGTGCATTAATATCTCAACATTTGGGGGAGAACTTAGGAGAACTTAGTAAGTTTATTCCATGCAAAGGGCCAGGATTACTAAGATGCTTGAAAATAGAGTCGAAAAATATTTTTACCATCTATCAATATTTATTATTAACTACAATAATTAAGATAGTTTGGAATTGCAAAAAACAACAATATAATTGAGATCCTACAGACTAACACTTGATACTATGTAGATTTACGATAAAATGTATACTAGAAAAAAGGAAAGGACAGTCTAATGAATAAATGATGCTGTGACAATTGGGCACCCATATTTAAAAAATGAAATTGGGCTCTGGTAGTGTAGTGCCTAAGGCACTTGACTGCTAACCAGAAGGCTGGTGGTTCAAACCCACCAGCTACTCCTTGGAAGGAAGGTTGGGCCATCTACTTCCATAGTGATACTGCCTTGGAAACCCAAGGAGGGATTGCTATGAGTCGGTTCTGACTTGACGGCACATAACAACAACAACAACAACACAATGAAATTGGGCTCTGTGGTAGTTGTGTTTCAACTTGGCTGTGCCTGGTTTTGAGTGGCTGGGCAGCTGGTTGTAGTTATTCCCTGTGATGAGACTGGTAATCAACTTCATGGTCGAATCTATTGGAGCAGCTGAGTAGCTGCGATAGGGATGTGGTCTGCTTCTGGCACATAAGGAGAAGCACTGAAAAAGATCTCTAGCTTTTGGCATGTTTGGATCCTGCAATTAGCCAAGTCAACAATGAGTGGCCTGCCATGTTGTCTATTCATCTTGAGACTGTCTCTGGATTTGAACTAGTGGCCTGCAGTGTTGTTTGATAATCTTGGGACTGTGCCATTTTACTTGTTGACCTTGGGTTTGTCAGCCTCAGCAACCAGCAGGTGCCTGAGTTAAGAGAAGCCTCTAGCTTCAGTGGGCTGGGAGCAACAGGCAAAAGCTGAAGCTCAAAGTCAAGGGGACTTCAGCCATCCCCCAGGTGTCAGCACTTTTAAGTAGGAGTTCTAGCCACCTAAACTGTAAGAAAATAAATCCCTGTTTGTTAAAGCCACCCATTTGTGGAATCTATGTTATAGCAACACTAGAGAATCAAAATAGGCTCTTACTTTACACTCTATACAAAATCACCTCCAACTGGGTTGTATCACTTAAATGTGATAGGCAGATTATAAAGCTTTTAAATAAAAATAATACAGGCAAATATTTTTATAATCTTAAAGTAGGGAGAAGTTTTTAGTAAGACATCAAAATTGTTAATCATGAAGAAAGAAAACTGGTAAATTTGGCCATATTAAATCAGGAACACATGTTCACAGCATAAAGAGACAGCAAATATAAGTCACAAAATGGGAGAAGATTTTTTCATCAAATGTAACTAAAGAGCTTATCATTATATATGATCAATTTCTACAAATCAATTAAAAAGCATTTTAAAAATCAAGAAAAAGCTCCAGAAAAAATAAAGGAAAAACCTGAATAGGCATTTTAGGAATAAAATATGAGGAAATTCTATTGGCCAATAAATAATTTGAAAAGGTGTGCAATCATTATTAACCAAGGAGATGCAAAATTAAAACCCCAATGAAATTACAATACACTCCCACCAGGTGGTCAAAAATCCAAAACACCAAGTGCTGAAACACGTGGACAAACAGGGACTCTCAAATACTGCTGGGAGTATGTGACTCTATACAAGCCTTTGGAAAATAATTTGACATTGTGTTGCAAAACTGACAATCTAATAGCTACATTCCTAGAAATGCACACTAGAGAATCAGTTACATTCATTAATCTGAATCCATATACAATAAAATTTTGTTTCCATACTAGAAACAAAACACAAATACATCAACAGTAGAATGGGTGAATATATTGTGGTATGTCATAAACATAATACTAATAGTCACACCCACCACTTGTCTGTCAGTTTGTTGTACTATAGTAGCTTGCACGTGGCTATGATGTTGGAAGCTATGCCATTGGTATTTCAAACATCCACAGGGTCACCTATGGTGGACACTGTTCAGTGGTGCTTCCAAACAAAGACAGACCAGAAAGGAGGACATGGCAGTTTACTTCAGGGGAAAAAAAAAAAAAAAAATTGACCAGTGATAACCTTAAGAATGGTAGCAGAACATTGTCTAATAATAGTGCTTGAAGATGAACCCTACAGGTTTGAAGGGACTCAAAATACAACTGGGAAAACCTGCCTGTTCTCAAAGGAGAATCAACCTTAATGATATGGATGGAGTAAAGTTTTCAGGACCTTCATTTGCTGATGTGGTATGACTCAAAATGAGAAGAAACAGCAGCCAACATCCATTAATAATCAGAACATAGAATGTACAAAGTACGAATCTAGGAAAATTGGAGGTTTTCAAAAATAAAATACACTTGAAGATCATTAGCCTAGGTGTTGTTGTTGTTGTTGTTAAGTGCCACTGAGTTGGACCCGACTCATAGCAACCCCTCCTTGGGTTTCCCAGGTGGTATCACTACAGAAGTAGATTGCCCAACATTAGTTTCCTGAAATGTGCTGGCATTGACCATTTTGAATCAGACAATCATATGATCTACTATGCATGGAATGATAAATTGAAAAGGAATGATACCACATTCATTGTCAAGAAGAACATTTCAAGATTTATATTGAGGTACAATGGTATCAGTGATAGAATAATATCCATATGCCTACAAAGAAGACCAGTTATTGCAACTATTACTCAAATTTGGGCACCAACCACTGATGCCAAATATGAAGATATTGAAGATTTTTACCAACTGCTGCAATCTGAAATTGATCAAATATGCAATCACGATGCATTGATATTTACTGATGATTTGAATGCAAAACAAATAAGGATAGGCAGCTGAAAAATACGGCCCTGGTGGTAGAAATGATGCCTGAGATCACATGATAGAATTTTGCAAGACCAATGATTTATTCATTGCAAGTACCTTTTTTCAAAAACATAAACAATGCCCCTACAAGTGAACCTCAATAAATGCAATACAGAGGATCAAATTGACACAATCTGTGGAAAGAGACAATGGAGAAGATCAGTATCATCTGTCAGAACAAGGCCAGAGGCTGGCTGTGGAACTGACCGTGAATTGATCATATCCAAGTTCCAGCTGAAGATGAAGAAAATGAAAACAAGTTCATGAGAGCTAAAATGTTACCTTGATTATACCCCACCTGAATTGAAAGACCAATGAAAGAATAGGTTTGATGCATTAAGCACTAATGGCTGAACAACAAAAGAATTGTAGGATGACATCAAGGACATCATACATGAAGAATCCAGTAGGTCATTAAAAAGAAAGGAAAGAAAGAAAAGACCAAAATGGATATCAGAAAAGACTCTGAAACTTGCTTTTGAATATAAAGTAGCTAAAGTAGAAGGAAGAAATGATAAAGTAAAAGACTTGAACGGAAGTTTCAAAGAGTAACTCAAGAAGAGAAAAGAAATTACAATGAAATGTGCAAATATCTGGGGTTAGAAAACCCAAAGGGAAGAATGTACTCAACATTTTTCAAGCTGAAAGAACTGAAAAGTTTGACCCTTAAATTGCAATATTGAAGGATTCCACAGGAAACTATTGAGCAATCATGTAAGTATCAAACGAAAATGGAAGGAATACACAGAGTAACCATACCAAACAGAACTAGATGATGTTCAACAATTAAAACAGGTAGCATACAATCAAGGACCGAAGGTATTGAAAGAAGTCCAAGTTGCACTGAAGGTATTGATGAAAAACAAAGCTCTAGGAATTGACAGAATACCCATTGAGATGTTTCAACAAACACATGGAACACTGGAAGTGCTCACTCATCTATAACAAGAAATTTGGAAGACAACTAACTGGAAGAGATTCATAATTCATGCTCACTTAAAAAAAAAAGTGATCCAACAGAATGTGAAAGTTATCAAACAATATCATTAATATTACATGCAAGTAACATCTTCCTGAGTGTAATTTAAAGACAATTATAACAGTACATTGACAGGGAAGTACCAGAAATTCAAGCTGGATTCAAAAAGGATTTGGAAAGGGGGATATCATTGCTGATGTCAGATGGATCTTGGCTGAAAGTAGAGATACCAGAAAGATGTATACCTGTGTTTTATTGGCTATGCAAAGGCATTCAACATTGTAGATCATTAAAATTATGGATAACATTGAGAAGAGCAGGAATTCAGAACATTTAGTTTTGTTCATGAGGAATCTGTACATAGACCAAGAAGCAGATATTTGAACAGAACCACAAGATACTGCATATTTTTAAATCAGGAATGGTGTGTTTCAGGGTTATATTCTCTCACAATACTTACTCAATCCATATGCTGAGAAGGTAATCTGAGAAGCTGGACTACATAAGAAAAATGCTACATCAGAATTGGAAGAAGACTAATTAACAACCTTTGATATCAAATGACACAACCTTGCCTCCTGAAAGTGAAGAGGACTTGAAATCCTTATTGAAGAAGATCAAAGACTACAACTTTCAATATGTCTTACATATCAACATAAAGAAAATAAAATGCATGGAAAAGTTAGACAATGAGTAACGAAGACTGCGGAAGAATTGATGCCTTTGAATTACAGTGTTGACGAAGAACATTGAATACACTGTGGACTGCCAGAAGAATGAAAAAATATTTCTTGGAAGAAATGCTTCCAGAATACTCCTTAGAAAGGAGAATGGAGAGACTTTATCTTACACACTTTGGACTTGTTATCAGGCGGGACCAGTCTCTGGAGGAGGACATCATGCTTGGTAAAGTCAGGGTCAGTGAAAGAGAGGAAGACCCTCAACAAGATGGTTGACACAGTGGCTGCAATTATGGGCTCAAACACACCAATGACTCTTAGGATGATGACACAGGACCAGACAGTGTTTTGAACTGTTGCACATAAGGTCACTATGAGTAGGAATGGACTCGGCAGCACCTAACAAAATCATCAATGATTGAGTATCTCCATTACAAATATAAATGTGGGAATAAGTTATATGACCACCAGGTAGAACCATGGACCCAGAGGATCCATGGTGAATTGCAAGAACCAATATCTACTTCCTGTATACCTCTATTCTATGAGGAAGGCTCTGATGACACTTTAGATGCTCAAGTATAAATATCAAATAGGACATTGTGTCCAGTCCTCCAAACATTTGAATATTTCCCTTTCCCCAGTGTACCACTGACAAACTAAATACTTGTAGGCCACTTTGGCAGCAAACTTACAGACTCATTATTATAGGTACTTTCTGTGGTGTTTCAGGTTTATTTCTCCTGGGAACCCAATCTGTTTTTTAGTCAATATTTTCAGAATCTGAAAACTGGCTCAAGTTTGGCAACTAGGCAAGAAATCATTTTTACTAACACACACACACACACACACACACACACATATCAAACAATACCCTTGCTGGCTGATGTTGCTCATTAATCATGATAGCAGCCTTCTATGGATCAGGCTTTTCTAGCTGCCATTCCAGTCTTACCAGGTATTACAATGACTGTGTCCACCTTCTTTCTAATGGTTAAGTGCTGCTACATCTGCACTATTCTTTTGAGGGCCTATTGTTTCCATGGCTATCACAAAGCCCAATTCTGTAATGGCATTTCCTACCAGCTTACAGAGTGTGGCTGCACTGAGCTTCTCAGTGATGTCTTTCTTACCAGTGTATTCTGTATAAGGAATATACATTCACATGCATATGATATTTGAAATTTCCTTCAGGTCCTCTCACAGAACACAATCATTTGGCTGGTTTCCTGGCCAATAATATACCTACTGTAGATCCACTCTAGGATACACACTTTCTGAATATTTTGATAAATTCTTGCTGCACTTGCCATAGAAGTTGTAACATTCTATCCTCACTTAATATGTGCCATTGCTTTCTCCAAGCTTCCAATGCCATCTTGACAATAAGTTAGCACCAACTCCTAGGTCTTTATCAGGGAGTTAAATTCTTTATCATAGGAGAATATCCCTATAATAATAAATTCTCACATCTACAACTTTAACTTTCCTTGAATTTGTACCCTCGAGGTCAGTCCCATATTTACTCATCCAGCTCCTATACACATGTGTTGGCTATCCACATGTGTACTTCTTTCTGGATATAGTCTCTTTCTTCCCTGAGCATATTTAGCTCTTCTCTGCCCTAGTTATGATGGGTTATAAATCTAATCATAGGTCAGGTGGCCAGGATGGAAGATGACAGTAGATGCTAAGTGGATGTTTGTTGTGTTGCAAGGCAGAGGCCTCTGCATCATCTTCAAAGGTGGAACAATGGATTTTGACAGGAGGAGTGAACCACTTCATGCCCAGAGGACATGGGTATCTCTGGATTTGGTAGGTAGCTTTTAGAATGGCTTCCAATGGTCCCCACTACTTAGTTTTCACTTTTTTTATACATAATCATCATCCTTTATAATCACTGGACATAGTGACTTTCTTCTAATTAATAAAATACAAGAAAAGTTATGGGATGTCACTTCAAAAATTAGATTATAAAAGACAGTGGCTCACACACTCTCTCTACATCTATTCTCTTGCTTTCTTTGCTATGAATTGCCCTATGGAGGGGCCCACGTGGCAAGGAACTGAAGGCAGCCCTACTAGCCAACAGCTAATAAGCAACCTCAGTCCAAAGAAGCCACAGAACGTGAATCCTGCCACAATCACGTAAGTGAACTTAGAAGTGAATGCTTCTGAGAGTTCCAGCAAGATGGCAGAATAGACAGACAAGCTACACAGATCTTCTGCCACTAAACAATGAGAAACCAATTGAAAGTGATTCAGAATATGGACCTGGAACCCTGAGCTTTGAAGGTAAGGATAAATAAATGGATTTAATACCATCTAGAAGAAACTGAATGAAAACAGTGAGTAAGGAGACAAACCGCTGGCTCTCTTGAAGGCACAGCTATTTGAATATTTGCAAGTACCTCCCAGTAGCAAACTAAGAATTGACTCTGTCACTAAGGACTACATGGACAACAACTGCCTAACAGCCAGAAAGGAAAATAGTGAAGAGTGAGACAGCTGGGGACTGCCAGAAGCTGTCCTGAGGGCACAGCCATTTTGAATATTTGCAAATATGTCCCAGTAGCAACCTAAGAATTGGCTCTGCTCACCAAGGACTGCATGGGCAAGAACTACATTGGTCCCTGACAACTAGAAAGGAAAACAGCAAAGAAGGAGACAAACAGACCTGCGGACTGCTGGCTATCTACAGGGTGCAGCCATTATGAATATTTGCAAATGGTTTGGCCATTTTGAATATATGTAAGTGGCATTCTTACCTGTACAGAGACCTAGAAATAGGCTTTGCTTGCTGAGGACAGCACAGGCAAATGCACTGGCTGATGACCAGAAAAGTGCAATAGTCCCTGTTAGTCTTATATCCCACACCCTCTATATGAACAGAGGTGTGGCCATTCCCCACATCCACCCACCTTCTTGAGCAGCAAGAATTCCATCCCTTTCTGTGCCCTGGCAGAGCTTGAGTGCCCTGATTTGTCCCCCACAATTTTGTTTCTGGTTGTTTATTTTAAAATTATTCTTTTTGTCTCCCTACTTTCTTCCTTTTATTTATTTATTTATTTATTTTTCCTCTTTCCCATCCCTGGTTCTTGTTTTTCTTTCTCTCTTCCCTTTTCTTGGTTCCCTTCTTTTTCCTTTCATTTGGTGCGTCCCATCATTCGTTTTGTCTTTTGTAGTTTTCCCATTTTTTCTTTACTATTCTTTTACTCTTGTTCTTTTCTGTCATTCCTCCCTTCTCAGATACTATGACTTTTTTCCCCTCTTTTTCTAATTATCTCCTTTTTATCCTTTTTAAATATGTATATTTTAAAATTTTTCTTCTTCTTTATTGCCTTTTTGTGTGTGTGTTATTGTTCCTGTTTGTTTACATGGTTTGAGTATTTTGTTCTCTTGCTTTTATTTATTTATTTTGAAGTTTTGTTTATTTATTTTTGTCTGAGTGGGAGGCAGCAACTGTTCCTACACAACCCAACCATACCTTCACCTCTTGCAGCCCCACACACTAAGTGAGGGCCACCACATGCTTTTGTACCAACTGACCAACAACAGATGGCAGCTAATACCAGCTCAACTCATCCTCAACTGCTCTTTATGAACAGCTAACAGACATCTGTGCATACACTCTCATTCTCTATCACACCCCCCAACAGACAGGTGATGAGTGCCTAAGTGCTAACCACTAGCAAATAAAGGAGCACAGTACCCTGCTCACACATACATATATCAAAACAAAATAAAGGGGAAAAAAAATCTCTGATGAATCACACCAATATACAACCAAAAATTAAACATAAATACAACAACATCACAATGTCTGAGAAACAACTGACCATCCAGTTTAAACAAAGAAGCAAAATAAAGGAGTAGAGACAAAGGAGCAGGATACAAACACAGAAAACATCCCCAAAGAAGAAGCAGCATTAGAATGTACTGAAAAGGCATTCAAAAGACTTATATTAGGGTACCTTCAAGAGACTGATGGAGAGATCCAAGAAAACACTGACAAGATCAAGGAAAATACTGACAAAATTAGGGAAACACAAACAAAACTGTAGAACAAATTAGGAAAACAGTACAAGAACAAATTGACAAAATGAACAAAAATTAGAAGTGATAAAAAACAACAAATGGAAACCCAGAAGATTAATACTAAGATTTCAGAAATAGATAACACATTGACTGGGCAAAAGAGTAGAATAGAATTAATGGAAAACAGAATTAAGGAGATTGAAGACACATACCTCAATACTTATTTGTTAAGGGATTAATCAGACAAAAGATCAAAACTAAATGAAGAAAGCCTAAGATTCATGTGGGATAGTATCATGAGGAATAACATTTGTGTAATCAGAATTCCAGAACAGAAGAGACAGATAAAACCACAAAGAAAATTGTCAAAAATTTGTTAGAAGAGAATTTCCCTAATATGAAGAAAGATGAGAATATAACCATTCAAGAAGTTCAAAGAACCCCAAACAGGATAGAGTCCAAAAGAAAATTACCAAGACATCATCAAACTCACCAAAACAAAAGACAAAGAATGAATCCTGAAAGCAGCAAAGGAAAAACAAAAGGTTACCTACAAAGGACAATCAGAAAGACTAGACTCTGGTTTCTTGGCTGCAACCATGCAGGCAAGAAGGCAATGGCATGATATATATAAAACACTGAAAGAAAAAAAAATTCCAACCAAGAATTATAGACCCAGCAAAATTGTTCCTCACATGTGATGGTGGAAATAGTACATTTCCAGATAAGCAGAAATTAAGAAATTCATTAAAATCAGACCAATCTTACAAGAAATGCTAAAGGAAGTCTTTTGGACAGAGATACAGCAACAGCAAACAACTAATGATTAACACACATGATAACATAACCCAGAAACCAACCCATTATTGAAGTATCCAAAGTAAAATAAGCTTACAAGACTTCAGTGAACCAAAAACATCAATTAGTAAATGAGGACAATTACAAACCAAAAGGGAAAAAAATGTGTAGTTATAGAACTTCTAAATAGTGAGGAAGTTGACAATTGTATGGTAGAACAGACTGTATTAAACTTGGAAATAAAATAATAAGTTACAGGGTAAGCTCAAAGAAAAATAATAAACCTTTGCATCATAATAAAAAGGAGGGTGAGTAAAAATATTTAGCAAATACTGAAACAATAGCAATAAAGGAGATGACTCATAAACAAAATGAACTCAGCAAAGAAAATTATATGGAACAAAGAAATCAGCAACACTACAAAAAAGCACATAACAAAATTACATCAATATATATATACTCATCTATAATTACACTGAATATAAATAGATTAATTGCACTGCTCAAGAGACAAAGAGTTGCAGACTGGATAAGAAAACATGACCCATCAATATGTTGTCTACAATGGACTCACCTCAGACACAAAGACAAAAATTGACTAAAAATCAAAGGTTGGGAAAAGATATATCAAGTAAATGGTAATCAAAAAAGAGCAAGAGTGGCAATATTGATTTATGATAAAACAGACTTTAAGACAAAAATTACTATAAGATACAAAGAAGGACATTATATAATGATTAAAGGATCAATAGAACAAGAGAACATAACCATAAGTATTTATGCATCCAAAGAAAGAACCCCAATATATATAAATCACACTTTAACAGAATTGAAAAAGACAAATAGATAACTCCACAGTAATAGAAGGAGACTTTAATACAACACTTTCAAGAAAAGATAGAACAACTGGAAAAGAAATTCAACAAAGATGCAGAATAACTAAACAATACGATCAAGCAAAGTGACCTTATAGACATCTGCAGAGCACTTCACCCAAGAACAGCAAAATATGCATTCTTTTCCAGCAGACACAAAACATTCTCCAGGATAGACTATATGTTAGGCCACAAAGCAAATCTCAATAAATTTAAAAATACTAAAATACTGTAAATCATCTTCTCAGATCTTAATGCTGTGAAATTAGAAATCAACACAACATGAGGAAGAACAATGGAAAAGGAACAACTGCATGGAAACTGAATAACAACCTCCTCAAAAACAACTAGATAATAAAAAATAAAAAATGAAATTAAAAAATTCTGTGGATCAAATGAGAACGAAAACACAATATTCCAAAATCTTTGGGACACAGCAAAAGCAGTGATCAGAGGGCAATTTATAGCAATAGATATACCCATCAAAAAAGAGGAAAGAGACAAAATCAACACCTTAACCCAACATCTCCAAGAATTAGAAAAAAAGCAGCAAAAAATACCTACAGTCAGCAGAAGAACAGAAATAATAATGTTTCAAGCAGAAATAAATGAAACAGAAAATAGACAACAGAAAAAAAAATCAGTAAGACTAGAAGTTGTTTTTTTTGGAAAGATTAATGATATCAACAAACTACTGACAACAAAGAAAAAGAAGGAGAAGATGCAAAAAACATGAATAAGATGAAATGGGTGACATCAAAACAGAACCAACAGAAATAAAAAGAATAATATCAGGATACTATGAAGAACTGTACTCCAACAAATTTGAAAACCTAGAAGAAATGGAGGGGGAGCTCTGGTAGCATCGTGCCTAAGGCACTTGACTGCTAACCAGAAGTCTGGAGGTTCAAACCCACCACCCAATTCTTGGAAGGAAGGTTGGGCAATCTACTTCTGTAGTGATTCCACCTTTGAAACCCAAGGAGGGGTCACTATGAGTAGGATCCGACTCGATGGCATGTAACAACAACAGAAGAAATGGAGAGATTTCTAGAAACACACTAATTACCTAATCTAACACAGACTGATGTAGAAAATGTGAACAGACCTATAACAAAATAATAAATTGAACAAGCTATAAAAAATTTACCAACAAAAATAGTCCTAGCCCAGATGGTTTCATTGGAGAATTCTACCAATCATTCAGAGAAGAGCTGACATCAATTTTATTCAAACTATTCCAGAATATAAAAAAAGATGGAATAATTCATTTTATGAAGCAAGCATAACTCTGATACCAAAACCAAGTAAAGACACCTCTAGAAAGGAAAACTACAGACCAATATCCCTAATGAACATACATGCAAAAATCTTCAACAAAATCTTAGTCGATAGATTCCAACAACATATCAAAAAATAATGCATCACAACCAAGTGGGATTCATATCAGGTATGCAAGAACAGTTCAACATCAGAAAAGCAATCAATGTAATCTATCATGTATACAAAATAAAGGAAAGAATCACAAGATCATATCAATAAATGCAGAAAAGACATTTGATAAAATCCATAACCTATTCCTTATAAAAAACTCAGAAAAATAGAAGGGAAATCCCTCTACACAATAAAGGGCATATACACAAAAACAACAGCCAACATTATTCCCAATGGAGAGCAATTGAAACCATTTCCATTATGAACAGGAACCAGACAGGGATGCCCTCTATCTCCACTTCTATTTGGCATTGTATTGGAAGTCCCAGCCAGGGCAATAAGGCAAGAAAGGGAAATCAAAGGTATACAAATAGGTAAGGAAGAAGGAAAACTATTCCTATTTGCAGATGTTATGATTCTATACACAGAAAACCCAAGAGACTCAGAAGAAAACTACTGGAACTTATTGAAAGATTTACCATAGTGGCAGGATACAAGGTGAATATACAAAAATCAGTTGGATTCCTCTACACCAGCAAAGAGGTCTC
>NW_006921802.1:2423604-2425227 GCF_000298275.1 Orycteropus afer afer
ACCTATGGTCAGCTGATTCTTGACAAAGGGCAGAAATCCATTAAATAGGAAAGAGATGATATCTTTCTCAAATGTTGTTGTTGTTAGGTGTTGTCAAGTCATTTCTGACTGATAGCAATCCTATGCACAACAGAACGAAACACTGCCTGTTCCCATACCAGCTCCACAATCCTTGCTATACTTGAGCCCATCACCACAACCAGTGTCAATCCATCTTCCTGTCTTTCGTCGACCCTCCAACTTACCAAGCATGACATCCTCCTCCAGGGAATGATCCCTTCTGACAAAATGACAAAGTAGGGGAGAAAAAGTCTGGCCATTCTTGTTTCCAAGGAGCATTCTGCTGCACTTTTTCCAGGATAGTTTTGTTAGTTCTTTTAGCAGTCCACAGTACTTTCAGCATTCTTTGCAAACACCACAACTTAAAAGCATCCACTCTTCTTCAGTCTTCCTTATTCAATGTCAACCTCTCACATGCATATGAATAATTGAAAATGGCTTGTGTAAGACCACCTTAGTCTTCAAGGAGACATCTTTGCTATTCAGCACTTGAAAGAGCTCCATTGCAGCTGATTTGCCTGGTGCTATACATTGTCTGACATCCTGACTGCTGCTTCCATTGGTGCCTATTGTAGTCCTTGACAACTTCAATCTTTTCTCCATTTATCATGATGCTGCTTATAGGTCCAGTTGTGAGGGGTTTTGTTTTCTTAATATTGAGATGTAATCCATTCTGCAGACAGTAGTCTTCAATCTTCATCAGTAAGTGCTTTAAGTCATCCTCACTTTCAGCAAGCCGAGTTGTGTTGTCAGAATATCACAGGTTGTTAATGATTCTTCCTCCAATCCTGATGTCACATTCTTCTTCATATAGTCCACATTCTGAAATTATTTGCTCAGCATACAGATTGAATAAGTATAGTGAAAGGATACAACTCTGACACACTCCTTCCTTGATTTTAAACCATGCAGTGACCCCTTGTTCTGTTAGAACAACAGCCTCCTGGTCTATGTACAGCTTCCTCATGAGTACAATGAAGTGTTCTGGAATTCCCATTCTTCTCAATCTTACCCACAATTTGCTATGATCCACACAATAGAATGTTTTTGCATAGTCAATACAGCACAAGTAAATATCTTTCTGGTATTCCTTGCATTGAGCCATGATCCATCTTACATTGGCAATGATATCCCTCATTCCACATCCTCTTCTGAATCCAGCTTGCATTTCTGGAAGTTCTCTGTCAATATACTGCTTCAAACATTTTTTAATTATCTTCTGTAAGAATAATGTCCATATTCTGTAAGATCACCTTTTTTTGGAATGGGTGCATATATGGATCTCTCCCAGTCAGTTGGCCAGGAAGCTATCTTCAAATCTCTTGGAATAGCCAAGTGAGTGCCTCCAGTGTGGCATCCATTTGTTGAAATATCTCAATGGGTATTCCGTCAATTCCTGGAGCTTTGTTTTTCACCACTTACTTCAATGCAGCTTCAACTTCTTCCTTCAATACCATTGGTTCTTGATCATATGCTATCTCCTGAAATGGATGAACAGTAACCAACTCTTTTTGGTGCAGTGACTCTGTGTATTCTCCATCTTCTTTTGATGTTTCCTGCATC
>NW_006921802.1:2425504-2453964 GCF_000298275.1 Orycteropus afer afer
CTTGATGTCATCCCACAATTCCTCTGGTTTTTGGTCACTGGTGTTCAATGCATCAAATGTATTCTTTATATGGTCTCTAAATTCAGGAGGGATATCATCAAGGTCATATTTTGGTTTCCATGGACTTTTTTTAATTGTCTTCAACTTCAAGTTGAACTTGCATATGAGCAGTTGATACTATGTTCCACAATCAGCTCCTGGCCTTGTTTTGGCTGAAGATATTGAGCTTTTACATCACCTCTTGCCACAGATGTAGTTGATCTGATTCCTGTGTACTCTATCTGGCAAAGTCCACATGTAAGGTCACTGTTTGTGTTGTTGAAAAAAAGATATTTTCAATGAATGAGTCATTGGTCTTGCAAAATTCTATCATGTGCTCTCCAGCATCATTTCTGTTACCAAGGCCAGATTTTTCAACAACTGGTGATTCTTCTTTGTTTCCAACTTTTGCATTTCGATCACCATTGATAATTAACACATCTTGATTGCATGGTCTGTCAATTTCAGGCTGCAGAAGGTGCAAAAATCTTCAGTTTCCTCATCTTTGGCTTTGGTGGTTGGTGCGTAAATTTGAATAACAGTATTATTGACCTGTCTTCTTTATATGGATATTATCCTGTCACTGATGTCATTGTACTTCAGGAAAGATCTTGAAACATCCTTTGTGATGATGAATGCCACACCATTCTTCTTCAATTTGTCATTTCTGGCATAGTAGATTATGTTGTTGTCTGATACAAAATGTCCCAAGCTGGTCCATTTCAGCTCACTGATGCCTAGGATATCAATCTTTATGCGTTCCATTTCATTTTTGAAAACTTCCAATTTTGCTAGATTCATACTTTGTACATTCCATGTTCCGATTATTAATGGATGTATGCCATTGTTTTTCCTCAATTTGAGTCATACCACATCAGCAAATGGAGGTCCCGAAAGCTTTACTTTATCCATATCATTAAGGTTTGTTCTACTCTGATAAGGCAGTTCTTTCCCCATTATATTTGGAATGCCTTCCAATCTAGGGGGCTGGTCATCTGGCACTGTGTTGAACAATGTTTCTGGGCTATTCATAAAGTAATCCAGTAATGTATCAGACAGTGTTTCTCTGCTATTCATAAGATTTTTCCTCAGCCAATTCTTTGACAAGTGGATGGCCTCTTCCTTCTTCCAAGTCTGTCTCAGTCTGGAAGCTGTGTTAACACCTGTGCACCATGTGCAACCCTGCTGACATTGGAAACACTGATGGCACAGCCTCCAGACTCATAGCAACACACAAACCACCAAAGTAAGACAAGCTGATAGACAAGTTCATCTCCCTTAGCTGTTTGAAACCTCTCTGCTCTGCCCTTTCCTGGATCCTGCTGCCATTGGACCTGGCTTCCCACCTTTCTGCCTTTGGGTGGGAGCTCTCTGTCTCCCTCCCCTTACCTGGATCCTGCTGCTATCAACCCAAGCTTTCCCTCCTTCCTGCCTTTTTTTTTTTTTTTTTTGCCACAAGTGGTGCTGGTAAAACTGGATATCCATTTGCAGAGAAATGAAACAAGATCTGTACCTCACACAACACACAAAAACTAACACCAGATTAATCAAGGACTTAAATGTGAAACCTGAAAATATAAGGTTCTTCAAAGAAAATATAGGGGAAAACTTGGGGGCCATAATTTATGGCATAAATAAACTACCAAGCATAACCAGTATGCACAAACAGCAGAAGATAAACTAGATGATTGGGACCTTCTAAAAATTAAATTTTTATGTGCATCAAAGACTTTTCCAAAAGAGTGAAAAGAGAAGTACAGATTGGGAAATTTTTTTCAGCAATTACATGTCAGACAAAGGGCTTATCTCTAAAATTTACAGAAAACTCCAACACCTCAACATCAAAAAGACAAACAATCCAATTAAAAAATGGGCAGAAGATATGAACAGCACTTCACCAAAGAAGATATTCAGGCAGCCAACAAGCACAAGAAGAAATATTCATGATCATTAGCCATTAGAGAGATGCAAATCAAAACAACCATAAGATACCTTCTCACCCAGCAATGATAGCAAAGTACAAGAAGACCAAACCAAAAAAATCCAACCCACTGCCATCGAGTCAGATTTGACTCATAGTGACCCTTCCTTGGGTTTCTGAGGCAGTATTAATATGGAAGTAAATTGGCCAACCTTCTTTCTGAGGAGTGGATGGTGAGTTTGAACCACTGGCCTTCTGGTTAGCAGTCAAATGCATTTGGCACTACACTGCCAGAGCTCCCTACGAGAAGACAGAAAATAACAAATGTTAGTGAGCATGTGGAGAGATGAGGAGTCTTATACCTTCCTGGTGGACTGTAAAATGATAAAAGCACTGTGGATGTTGGTATGATGATTCCTTAAAATGTTGTAAATAGAAATATCATTTGATCTAGTAATACCATTACTAGGTATATATCCTAAAGAAGTGAGAGGCAGGACATGAGCCTTTTATACTCTGCTAAAGAAGACTTCTGGTTTTTATAGTTAACCATTAATTGGTGTTTAACTTCTCATTGTCTTTGTTCAAGTTATTGATTTCCCCAGTAACAGTGACTCAACTCAGAGTTATCATAATTCCTATTTGCCAATATTCTCAAATACTTGATATAGTACACTCATTGGCACATTTTTGTCTATCAATATTTTGAATATCTTGGAGTTGGAGGGAGAGATAGATAACTTTTCTTTTAAGATATAATTTATTACATCAGAGAGACACATTTAGACATGAAGAAAAAGACTGCATAGCACCAAAAAAAAAACAAAAAACCCTCACTGCCATTGAGTCAGAGCCAACTCATAGCGACCCCTCCTTGGGTTTCCAAGGCAGTATCTCAAGTACTTTGTCCAATCTTCCTTCCAAGGAGTGGCTGGTGAGATGGAACCACCAGCCTTCTGGTTAGCAGTCAAATGCTTTACGCACTATGCCACCAGAGCTACTGCATAGCACTCATCTAGTTCTAAATTCAGATTCCTTGAGTGCATACCATTCAAGGAATATGGTGAAATACAGTCTTATATATTACTGGACAACTTTATGAATAGATCTGAAACACTGTCCAATAAAGTGCCAGAAGATGAGCCCATCAGACTGGAAGGCACTCAAAATATGACTGAGAAAGAGATGACTCCCAGAGTAGAGATAACCTTAATGATATGGATGGAGTAAAGCTTGTGTGACCTCCATTGGCTAATGTGGCATGACTCAAATTGAGTAGAAACAGCTGCAAACATCCATTAATAATCAGAACATGGAATGAATCTAGGAAAATTGGAAGTTGTCAAAAATGAAATGGTATGCATAAAGATTGATATCCCAGACATTAGTGAATTGAAATGGACTGGTTTAGGCCATTTTGAATCAGATGATCATATGATCTACTATGTTGGGAATGATAAATTAAAGAAGAATGATGTGGCATTCATTGTCACAAAGATTGTTTCAAGATCTGTCCTTAAGTACAACACTGTCAGTGACAGGATAATATGCCTATATTATAATAATATGCTTATTCATATGCCTACAAGGAAGACCAGTTACAACTACTATTATTCAAATCTACGCACCAACAACCAAAGCCAAAAATGAAGAAATTGAAGATTTCTACCAACTTCTGCAATCTGAAATTGACTGAATATGCAATCAAGATGTGCTGATTATCACTGATGATTGGAATGCAAAAGTTGGAAACAAAGAAGAGTCACTGATAGTTGGAAAATATGGCCTTGGTGATAGAAACAATGCTAGAGAGTGCATGATAGAATTTTGCAATATCAACAACTTATTCATTGCAAATACCTTTTCTCAACAACACAAATGGCAGCTATACACATGGACTTTGCCTGATGGAATACACAGGAATCAGATTGACTACATCTGTGGCAAGAGGCTATAGAGAAGTTCAATATCTTCAGCCAAAACAAGGCCAGGAGCTGATTGTGGAACAGACCATCAACTGCTCGTATGCAAGTTCAAGTACTGAAGTTGAAGAAAAAACAAGTCCTTGAGAGCCAAAATATGACCTTGATAATATCTCTCCTGAATCTATGCACTGAGCACCAATGACTAAAAATCAGAGGAATTGTGGGATGACATTAAGAACATCATCCATGAAGAAAGCAAAAGGTCATTAAAAAGACAAGAAAGGAAGAAAACACAAAAATGGATGCCATAAGAGACTCCGAAACTTGCCTTTGAATGGAGAGGTAGCTAAAGCAAATGGAAAAAATGACAAGATGAAACAGCTGAACAGATTTCAAAGAGCAGCTCAAGAAAACAAAGACAACTATTAACGAAGAAATGTGCAAAGACCTGGAATTAGAAAACCTAAAGGGAAAAACACACTTGGCATTTCTCAAGCTAAAAGAACTGAAGAAAAATAAGCTTTGAGTTGCAATATTGAAAGATTCTACTGGCAAAATATTTAATGATGAAGGAAACATCAAAAGAAGATGGAAGGAATACACAGAGTCATTGTACCAAAAAGAATTGGGCAATGTTCTTCCATTTCAGGAGATGACATATGATCAAGAACCAATCATATTGAAGGAAGAAGTAAAGGCTGCATTGAAAGAATTGGTGAAAAACAAGGATCCAGGAATTGACGGAATACCCACTGGGATGTTTCAACAAATGGATGCCCCACTGGAGGCACTCACTCGGCTATGCCAAAAGATTTGGAAGACAGATCCTTGGCCAACTGACCAGGAGAGATCCATATTTGTACCCATTCCAAAGAAAGGTGATCCCACAGAATGTGTAAATCATCAAACACTATCATTAATGTCACATGCAAGTAAAATCTTATTGAAAGTAATTCAAAACAGTTGCAGCAGTATATTGACAGAGAGCTTCCAGAAATGCAAGCTGAATTCAGAAAAGGATGTAGAATGAGGGATATCATTGCTGATGTCAGACGGATCTTGGCTGAAAGCAAAGAATACCAAAAAGATGTTTATTTATGCTTTATTGACCATGCAAAAGCATTCCATTGTGTGGATCATGACAAATTATGGGTAACATTGAGAAGAATTGGAATTCCAGAACACGTAATTGTACTCATGAAGAACCTGTACATAGATCAGTAGGCTGTTGTTCAAACAGAACAAGGGAATAGTGCATGGCTGAAAATGAGGAAGGGAGTGTCAGTGTTGTATCCTTTCACCATATTTATAAATTTTTATTCTGAGCAAATAATCCAAGAAGCTGGATTATATGAAGAACATGGCTGAGGATTGGAGGAAGACTCATTAACAACCTACGATATGCAGTTGACACAACTTTGCTTGCTGAAATTGAGAATGAATTGAAGCACTTACTGATGAAGATTAAGACTACAGTCTGCAGTATGGATTACACCTCAGTATAAAGAAAGCAAAAATCCCCACAACTGGTCCAAACAGCTTTACGATGGATAGAGGAAAAAAATGGAAGTTGTGAAGGACTTCATATTACCCTGTTCCACAATCAACACCAATGGAAGCAGCAGTAAAGACATCAGACAATATATTGCATTGGGCAAGTCTGCTGCAAATGACCTTTTTCAAGTGATGAAGAGCAAAGATAACTCCTTGAAGACTAAGCTACCTCTACCCCAAGCTATAGGAGCTCTGGTAGCATAGTGCCTAAGGCACTTGACTGCTAACCAGGAGGCTGGTGGTTCAAACCCACCAGCCACTCCTCGGAAGGAAGGTTGGGCAACCTACTTCCGTAGTGATAACTGCCTCGGAAACCCAAGGAGGAGTTGGTAGGAGTCGGGGCCGACTCGATGGCAAATAACAACAACAACAACACCCCAAGCTATAGTATTTTCAATCATTTCTTATGCATGTGAAAGCTGGACAACAAATAAGGAAGACTGAAGAAGAGTTGATGCTTTTAAGTTGTGGTGTTGGAGAAGAATGATAAGAGTCCCATAGACTGCTGAAAGGACTAACAGATCTGTCATGGAAGAAGTGCAGCCAGAATGCTCCTTGGAAGCAAGAATGACCAGACTTTGTCTCACTTACTATGGTCATGACGTCAGGAGGAATCATTCCCTGCAGAAGGATATCATGTTTGGTAAAGTGGCGGCTCAGCGGAAAAGGGGAAGGCCCTCAATGGGATGGATACACAGTGGCTGCAATGATGGGCTCAGGTATAGCATGGATCATGACTCTGGCACAGGACCAGGCAGTGTTTCGTTCTGCTGTGCATAGGGTTGGTATGAGTCAGAGTCAACTCAATGGCATCTAACAACAATGATGATACCACTCTGAGCATAATATACCATAAATGGGATGGCTTGAACAAACAGGAGTTTATTCCCTTACAGTTTTGGAGGCCAGAAGTCCGAGTTCAAAGTGCGGGGCTCTAGGGGCTGGGTGAAAGTCCCCCGACCTTGGACTTCAGCTCTGCTTCTGGTTCTCAGTGCAGTGAAGCTAAAGGCTTTCTTCACTCAGGCAGCTGCTAGCTGCTGAGGCTGACAAACCCAAGTCGACAAATAAAAAGGCACAATCCCGATGTTATCAAACCACAGACAAATCATCAATTTAAGTCCATGAAAGTCTCAAGATCAGCAGAGCATGGCAAGCTATTGAATGAAGACTCAACTACATGCAGGGTTCAAGTGTGCAAAAAGCTAGAGACCTTCCTCAAACCTGTTTCTTACATACTGGAAGCAGCCCATATTCCTAAAGCAGCTACTCAGCTGCTCCTGCAGATTCCACAATGAAACTGATTGCCAGTCTCACCATGGGGAATAACTACATCCAGCTTCCCAGCCCTCAACCAAGCCCAGCCAAGTTGACAACAACCTTAACTACCACAGACTTGTAAATATGTCCCTTAGGAAGAAGGTGGGAGCTCTGGTAGTATAGTACCTAAGGCTCTTGACTGCTAACCAGGAAGCTGGTTCAAACCCACCAGCCACTCCTCAGAAGGAAGGTTGGGCAATCTACTTCCATAGTGTGACTGCCTTGGAAACCCAAGGAGGGGTCTCTGTGAGTCAGGTCCAACTCGACAGCACATAACAACAACAACAACAGGAAGAAAGTAATGTGCTATATGTGAGGGGGCACATGAACATTTGTGTACTAAACTCTCTACCTATGGCAAAGATTAATTTAGCAACATCCATTCTACTTTTCTATATTATAATAATAACTAACCCAACTCACTGCCATTGAGTCGGATACGACTCATGGCAACCCCTCCTTGGGATTTCCGAGGAAGTATCACTACAGAAGTAGATTGCCCAATCTTCCTTCTGAGGACTGGCTGGTGGATTTCAACCTCCAGCTTAATAAATCTCTTAATTTTAATCTGGCACTTGGTCAAGTATAATTTAGACAACATTCCTAGACTTTATTGCTTTTATTGTGACTAAATTCTGGCTAATGTAATGTAAGTGAAAGTTAAGCATTCAGCTTCTGGGAATGGAGTATCAAGTTTTTATGAATTTTACTGTCTAGTGGAAAAAGCAGATTATGCAAATAGACAAGAAAAGACATCTCAGTTTCCTAAAGCTGTACTTTGATATACCATTGTTGTTGTTAGGTGTAATTGAGTCAACTCTGACTTATGGCAAATCTATGTACAATAGAATGAAACACTGCCCTAGCCTGTACTATCCTCACATTGCTTGCTATGCTTTAGTCCATCCTTGCAGCTACAGTGTTAATCTCTCTCATTGAGGTCTTCCCATTTTTTTGCTGACCCTCTACTTTACCAAGCATGATATCCTTCTCCAAGGAATGGTCTTTTCTAACCACTTGATCAAAATAAGTGAGATGAAATCTGGCATCCTTGTTTTCAAGGAGCATTCCTGCTGCACTTCCTCCAGGACAGATGTGTTTGTTGTTCCAGCAGTCAATGGTATTTTCAGTAATCTTTGCCAGCACCACAATTCAATGACATCAGCTATTCTTGAGGCTTCCCTATTCATTGTCCAGCTCTCACATGCATATGAGGCAACTGAAAGTATCATGGCTTGGGTTAGGTGCACCTTACTCTTCAAAGTGATATCTTTGCTCTTCAACATGATATACCATGCTGACTAGCAATCATATCGATTTCTAAATCATTAATAATATCTTTTACATATCCTAAAAGCTAATGTTGTTAGGTATTAGAGCTTCAACTTTCTGAGGTGAAGCATGGAATAGCTTTATTTTGCTGAAAACCGCTGCCAAATGTGCTCTTTCAAATCCCTTTAACCTAAGGAGCAACAGGTTCCCACAGATTTCAGATACCTTCACTATTAACAGTCTAGTCAAAGAAGTACACCTTTAAAAAGAAAGACACAATGGTTCTACAAGTGTATCTGTATGTTCTCTAAGAATCCCCAAATGAATAGTAGAGCTGACAAGGACAAGGTTGTAGTCACTTCTTGTTTACAGCCAGCTACCCAGAGGGAGTGAGTAGTTGAACCTGAGGGCTTGGGACCACAGTCGCAGGGGACATCAAGCTCAGTTGGCATACATACTACACAAAACACTGTTCCACCTCCTACTTTGGCAAGTAGCGACTGGGATCTTAAAAGTTTGCAAGCAGCTATCTAGATGCAATGATGGGTCTATCCTCATCCAGAGCAAAGCAGAACGAAGAAAACCAAAGATTTATAGAAACAATCAGTCCTAGTGACTGGTACACCATGAGATCCACAGCTTATGTGAGATGAGACCAGAACTAGATGGTGCCTGGCTACCACTGTCAACCACTCTGAGGGGGATCTATGTAGAAGATCCTGGATAGAGTGGGAGAGCAATGTGGAACAAAACTCAAAACCATTTTGGGGGAAAAATATGGGGGATTAGGTTTACTGGTTTGATAGAGCCTGGTAGAACCACTGAGACTATGACTCCTAGCTGCCCTTCAGGTCTGGAATTGAACTCACTTCTATGGCTTCCAGCCAAACAAAAGACAGGCATATAAATTGAACATTTACCTGAGGTAGATACACTCCTTGGAGAGAACAATCATTGGAGAAAGAAGGGCTTCTTATGCACAGGGAGATGGCTCAGGGGGCAAGAGTACATGGAGGGATGGACACAGGGAAGAGGTAACTGTCGTGAGGAAGTAAGAGGGGAGCTGTTGCATTGGGGTAAATTGTAGTCAATGTCATGAGACAAAGTGTGCATGAAATGCTGTATGCAAAGTGAATTTGCTCTGTAAACTTTCACTCAAATCAGAATTAAAAAAAAAAAAAAAACAGGAACAATGAAAACAACAATATGCATGCAGATGAAACCATGTGATTTAAACCATCATTGTAACTGGGTAATAATGACAGCTCTGATGGGAGCACATTAAAAGGTTCAAAAAGTAAGTTAACATAGAGTTGTAGCCTTGTGTTGTTGTTGTTGTTGTTAGATGCTGTTGAGTTGATTTCAACTCATACTGACTTGTACACAACAGGATAAAACACTACCTGATCCCGTACCATCCTCACAATCATTGTAATGCTTGTGCCCATCTTCACAGCCTCTGTGTCAATCCATCTTATTGATGATTTCCTCTTAAAAAAAAAAAAATAATAATTAAAGAAAAAATAACTGGTGAATAAATAAATCAAGCCGTTTTGGTTACCTAGTGCCACTCTGACAGGAATGTACCACAAATGGGATTCTTGAACAAACAGGAGTTTCTTCTCTCAGAGTTGGAGGCTTTAAATCCATCCAGGTTCAAAGTGCCAGGCTTCAGGAACTGTGTGAAAGCCCCTTGACCTCGGGCTTCAGCTCTGCTTCTTGCTCTGGCCCACTGAAGGTAGAGGCATTTCTTTACTCAGGTAGCTACTGGCTGCTGAGGCTAACAAGCCCAAGGGTGACAAGTAAAATGGCACAGTCCGGATATTACAAATCCACACGGCAGGCCATTAATTCAAGTCTACTTAAAGTCCCAAGGTCAGCAGAGCATGGCAGGCTGCTCACCAACCACATGGCTACATGCAGGGTCCAAGCATGCCATAAGCTAGAGATCATTCCCCAAGGCATCTCCTTATATATAGGAAGCAGACCACATCCCTAGGGCAGCTACTTAGCTGCTCACATTAGATTCCACCATGAAATTGATTACCAGTCTCATCATGGGGAATACTACATTCAGCTGCCTAGCCACTCAACCAACCCCAGCTAAATTGACACACAAACTTAACTAACCACACAAGCTAATATCAAAAAATTAAAATTAACAATTAAAACATGTTGGTATCATTAATATCAGGCTAAGTAGAATTCAAAACAATAGGAAAAAAGAATGACAAGATTTTGACCACAATACACACCCTCTCTTTTGAATTGTGATGTGGGCAAAAAATACTGAAAATAACATGGACTGCCAGAACAATGAACATATCTATCCTGGGAGAACTGCAGCTGGAATGCTCCTTGGAAGTGAGAATGGCCAGACTTCATCTCACCTACTTTGGTCATGTTGTCAGAAGAAAGCATTCCTTGGAAAAGGATATCATGCTTGGTAGAGGGTCAGGAAAGAAGAGGAAGACCCTCAATGAGATAGACTGACACAGTGGCTTCAATGATGGGTCAAGAATAGCAAGGAGGGTGAGGCTGGTGCAGGACCAGGCAGTGTTTCTTTCTGTCATACATAGGGATGCTATGAGTAGGAGCTGACTCGATGGCACCTAACAACAACAATGACATACAACCTCAAGTCACTTACTGACATTGTTTGGTTCCAAAGATAAGGTCATTATGTGAAAATCAGCATTTTGTGAAAATAGAGGATGACCACATCAGATTACAAGATGAAGGGTGACCACGTCATTACATAACTGCCCAATTGCATCATTGTATAACTGCCAAACCACTGAGAATCATGGTTAAGTCAAGGTGACACATTACTTTAACATCACAGCTAGTGTTACTCTTACCTGCTACCTTGGTGTTCCTTACTGTCAGATATGCATTATTTATATGAAAAATAGTTGGATAGTAAATTTTTTACTATTGTCATAAATGCAAAATGACACAAAACAAGATAGTAGATACATGAGGAAAGTTTGCATTTAAAATCCTGATATAGTAAGATAATTTGGCCAGAAAATTTCTATTGGAAATATCTATTGAAATTTAATTTATTTTAATTTCCCCAACCACTTTGAATACATTGAGCTAAATAAAATATTTCTAAAGTGAAAATAAAAAAAGAAACCTGTAATTACTAGTCATTCAACAAATTTTGGGGTGGCCATTAGTATATTTTCCAGAAACTGAGAAAGGAAATTACTCTAATAACTAGGTATCAAACTCTTTTACAAGGAAGGTGGTTACCAATCTTTTAATCAACAAAATTGAATAAGGTTCTAATTGAGCTTTCAAGTCCCATATCATTAAAAATAATTTTTTATAAGAGATCACTATGGTGATTGGCAGCATATATAAAAACGAGTTCAAAAACTTGAATAACTCCTTCCATCCTCTTATGCATTTATTTATATGGACAAGATTTCTAACAAAATTAAAACAAAAAGAAATAAAAATACATATTGAATACTTTCAAATGCATGAATAAGAAATACTCATTCATAGATTGTACTAAGTTTAAAAAGCCTCATTTATCTCATTGTGAAATGTAGTTCCAATAAAATTTTCATTTTCATTTCATAATCATCAAAAGTTGTGATGTATTAATACAGTGTTATGAATTATGTCCTGTTGATATTGATAATCAGGCACAATCAAAAATAGTTTTAATAATTCATAGCCATCTTTTTTCAGCTTAATAGGATAGTTTATCGAAGACAACCTTTAAAAGCAATAAAAAATATATTTCCAAACAAAACCAAGCCCATTGCTCTTCAATCTGACTCAACAGTTATCTTATCTACAGCACAGAGTGGAATGGCCACGTAAGGTTTCCAAATACTTAATCTTTATGGAAGCCAACTGCCACATCTTTTTTCAGGAGAGGCTGGTGGGTTCAAACTGCTGAGCACTTAACCACTGTGCACCAGGGCTCCTCCATTATATTTCTACCTTTTCTCTTCTTTATTTTTGTTTCTTTGATTCATATGCTAACTTTATGTGTAACCTTTTGAGGAATTAACAAATTGTTTTTCCAAAATGGCTATACCATTTTTCAGTCCTTCCAGCAATTTCTTCACTTCCTCACCAATACCTGTCTTTTTGATCGTTAATTTCTTATTGTTGTTGTGAATGTACACAGCAAAATATACATCAACAGTTTCTACACATACAATTCAGTGACACAGATTATATTCTTCTAGCTGTGTAACCATTCTCACTCTCCTTTTGAACATTATTCCTCCCATGTTAACAGGAACTCATTGCCCTTTAAGGTTCCTATTTACCTTTTGAGTTGTTGTTGTCACTTTGGCAAGAAGTGATGGAAAAGTTCAGTATCTTCAGCCAAAACAAGGCCTGGAGCTGATTGTGGAACAGACCATCAACTGCTCATATGCAAGTTCAACTTGAAGTTGAAGACAATTTTAAAAAGTTCATGAAAACCAAAATATGACCTTGATGATATCCCTCCTGAATTTAGGGACCATCTAAAGAATAGATTTGATGCATTGAACATCAAACCAAAAACCAGAAGAACTGTGGGATGACATCAAGAACATCATCCATGAAGAAAGCAAGAGGTCATTAAAAAGATGAGAAAGGAAGAAAAGACCAAAATGGATTTCAGAAGAGACTCTGAAACTTGCCCTTGAATGGAGAGTAGCTAAAGCAAATGGAAGAAACAACAAGATAAAAGAGCTGGAGAGAAAATTTCAAAGAGCATCTCAAATGGACAAAATCAATTACTATAATGAAATTTGAACAAACCTGGAATTAGAAAACCAAAAATGAAGAACATGCTCAGCATTTCTCCAGCTGAAAGAACTGAGGAAAAAATTCAAGCCTTGAATTGCAATATTGAAAGATTCTGTGGACAAAATATTGAATGATGCAGGAAACATCAAAAGAAGATGGAAGGAATACACAGAGTCACTGTACCAAAAAGATGTGGCTGATATTCTTCCATTTTAGGAGGTGGCATATGATCAAGAACCAATGTTATTGAAGAAAGAAGTCAAAGCTGCACTGAAGGAATTGACAAAGAACAAGCCTCCAGGGATTGACGGAATACTCATTGAGATGTTTCAACAAATTGATGCCCCACTAGAGGCACACTCACTCAGCTATGTCAAGAGATTTGGAAGACAGTTACCTGCCAACTGACTAGAAGAGATCCATATTTGTACCCATTCCAAAGAAAGGTGATCCCACATAATGTGGAAATTATCAAACAATATCATTAATATTGCATGCAAGTAAAATCTTGCTGAAGATAATTCAAAAATGGTTGCAACAGTATATTGACAGAGAACTTCCAGAAATGCAAGCTGGTTTCAGGAGAGGACATGGAATGAGGAATATCATTGGTGATGTCAGATGGATCTTGACTGGAAGCAAAAAATACCAGAAAGATGTTTACTTGTGCTTTGTTGACTAGGCAAAAGCATTTGATTGTGTGGATCATAAAAAATTATGGGTAACATTGAGAAGAATGGGAATTTCAGAACACTTAATTGTAGTCTGAGGAAGCTGTACGTAGACCAGAAGGCTGTTGTTCTAACAGAACAAGGTGACACTGCATGGTTTAAAATCAAGAAGGGAGTGTGTCAGGGTTGTATCCTTTTACCATACTTGTTCCAATTATGTGCTGAGCAGATAATTCAATAACCTGGACTAGGTGAAGAAGAATGTGGTATCAGGATTGGAGGAAGAATCATTAGCAACCTGCAATATGCTGATGACACAAATCTGCTTGCTAAAGTGAGGATGACTTGAGGCATTTACTGATGAAGATTAAAAAATACAGTCTGCAGTATGGATTACATCTCAATATAAAGAAAACAAAAATCCTCACAACTGGAGCTATAAGTAGCATCATGATAAATGGAGAAAAGATTGAAGTTGTCAGAGACTTCACAATGCTTGGTTCTATAATCAACACCAATGGAAGCAGCAGTCAGTACATCAGATGATGTAGAGTACTGGGCAAATTGGCTCCAAAGGACCTCTTTCAAGTGCTGAAGAGCAAAGATGTCTCCTTGAGGACTAAAGTGTACTTGACACAAGCCTGATCTTTTCAATTGCCTCATATGCATGTGAGAGGTGGACAATGAATAAGGAAGACCCAAGAAGAGTTGATGATTTTGAGTTGTGGTGCTGGTGAAGAATGCTGAAATTACCAGGAACTGCTAAAAGAACTAACAAATCTGTCCTGCAGGAAGTGCAGCTGGACTGCTCCTTGGAAACAAGAATGGCCAGATTTCATCTAACCTACTTTGATTGTGTTGTCAAAAGGGACCATTCCCTGGAGAAGGATGCCCTGCTTGGTATGGAGAAGGGTCGATGAAAGAGAGGAAGGGTCTTAACGACATGTATTGACACAGTGGCTGTGGCAATGGGCTCAAGTACAGCAAGGATCATGGAGCTAGTGCAGGACTGGGCAGTGTTTTGTTCTGCTGTGTATAGGGTCTCTATGAGTCAGAGACAACTCGATGGCACCTAACAATAACAACAAGTGCCTATAATCGGTTCTTTAATATTTCTAATTTCTGCTTCATATTTTTAATATATATCCTCGTATCTCTAAGGAGATATTTCTCTATGGAGAAATTCAAACCTTGTATATCTGGTCTTGTGTACCTTGTATATCTGGTCTGTGTGGTAGATTGCATTATTTCTACCAAAGAGTCACTCCTCCCTTTCTTGTTCAGGTTTACATGTATTTGCCCATTGCCAGTAGGGAACATGTATGCCCCAATGATATAATGCTTGATTATATGACTTTCTTTAGCCAGTGGCCTATAAGCAGATGTGATGTGTTAATCTAGGTCTTCTAATACAAGATTAAATATGCATAGATTTTATTTGGGAATACCCATGTGAAAAGTAAGAAGGGAGCTTAGAAAGGCTAAAAGAACTATCAGACTGTGACATAAATCTCACTCAAACTGAAGGAGAGATGGAAAATTGAATGGAAGCATCCTAGACTGCCAAGCAGTCCAAGGAAGGTTTGGAAAGGCCATGGGGGAGACCTCAAACCAAGTTTGTTAAGAGTAGGCTCATGTCTCGTGGAACAGGCTGCCTTAGTAATCCTACCACAATATATACTTGTCATGGTCTTAAATGTTCCCTCCACCTAGGGACTCAGTCACCTCTTCGGCAATGGATGTTTGAGCTAAAAATTAGCTAAAATCAGTCAATTGACCAAAGGTCAACCTTTGATTAAATTGAGCACTGACTGAAGAACAGTAATTTTATGTTGGGATGACTCCCACAACCTCTTGCCACTCCTTCATTCTTGCTTTTTTTATTTTTAGATGATAAGCAGCACTCCTTTTGCCTGTGCATCTGCCTTGTCCCAATGGATAACATGCTCTGTTAACCGTTTCCACAGCTCCTGAGGGCCAAGCTCCCTTGGCTGACCCTATCCTTGACAATGTTGGTAATTGCAGCTTCATAACTGTTTGTGTATCGCTATAGTGCTGTAACCTATGCCACCAATATTTCAAATACCAGTAGGGTCACCCATAGTGAACAGGTTTCAGCAGAACTTCCAGATTAAGAGAGACTAGGAAGAAAGGCCTGATTATTTTGACTCTGCTTCTTTCTCTCTCTCTCTCTGCATGAGAATGACATGTCTCATATAGGGACTGCTCCTTTAGCATGGTTTTTGGAATGCAAAGACATATGGGAAGACTTCACCTGACCCACACTCATTAACTCTTAACATGAGAAATGTCTCTTTTTTCTCCCCCTTGGTGTTTGGATACACTCTAAAATTTTTTTTCTACTTACGTATGCTAAGTAAAAGAATAAAATGGCAATACCTTCAAAAACTCTTCAGGTTGTTGTGCACATGCCTAATTTATATGCATTTCAGAAATCTCTCATGTTCAGCTTTTACTTTCCCCTAAAGTTGTTTTCTGTGCTATAAATTGACTTTTAAGTGTAGTTTGAAAACCATAAGAGCCCAAAAGGGCTGGGAAACTGGTGAAGGAAATTGTGTAGTGAGAAAATAGCTTCCAAAGAATGACTCCCTCACTCCCCCTCACAAACTACCACCCTCTCTCATGTCTTCTCTTCTTTTGGTGAGTAAAACATTAGACTGCATTACAGTTTACATGAAAACATTTTCAAATTGTGGTTTATTTCTTTTATAAATTAATTTTTATTATTAAAAATTAGTATAATTTCTCTCCATAAAATTGTATGCATATCTTGGTTTGGGATGGAATGCATTAATTTTCCCATTAAAATGATTGGAAAACTATTTTTTCATTTAATGGCTTTTCAAATAGCAGCAGAGTTTTCAGAAATAATTTGTAAGTCATTAAGAAAGGAACAGATATAATGAACTCCCATGTGCTCACTGTTGTTGTTAGGTGTCTTCAAGTCTGTTCCGACTTTCAGAACACTGTATAACAGAATGAAATACTGACTGGTCCTGTGCCATCTTACAATATACTTTGTTTGAGCCCATTGTTACAGCCTCTGTATCAATCCATCTTGGTGAGAATCTTTCTCTTTCTTGCTGACACTTTAATTTACCAAGTGTGATGTTAAGTAGGGACCGAGTGAACGGTTCCTTCTGATGACATGTCCAAAGCATGTGAGATGAACTCTCACCATCTGCACTATGTTCTCATTAACCTTTACAAAACAAACTTTTGTTTCCTCTAATATCCATCCAAGGAGCTCTTGTGGTGTAGTGGTTAAGGCATTTATCTGCTAACCAAAATGTGAGTGGTTCCAATCTACTAACTGCTGGTGGAATAAAGATGAGGCAGTCTACATTGTAAAGATTTATAGCCTTGGAAACCAAATGGAGGTTGCTAGGAGTTGGAATTGACAGATGACAGTGAGTTTGTTTTTTGGTAATATCCATCTACCCCCTTACCTCTATAACCATGTTGAAACAAATCTCAGATATCTTATCATTTTGAGTATATACTTCTATATGTTTCTCAAAAAAAGTGCTATTTTTTTAACTTAACCATTTTCACACCTTAGTAACTCTAATAATAATCTTTTTAATATCATCAACACTTAATAGTTTTTACATTTTCCTTTTCTGTGATATACATTTTTAATTATAGTTTATCTATTTGAATCAGAATCTTAAAATACTCATTTCTCAGAAGTGGTTGATCTCTTGGAGCTCTAGTGGCTTAAGGGTTAAAGCATTCAGCTGCTAATCAAAAGGTCGGTGATGGTTTGGAACCCACCAGCCATTCTTTGGGAGACAGTTGAGGCAATCTGCTTCTGTAAAGATTTACAACTTTGACAACTCTATTGTTGTTGTTGTTGTTATGTGCCGTCGAGTCAGCCCTGACTCATAGCGACCCCTCCTTGGGTTTCCGAGGCAGTATCACTACGTAAGTAGGATTGCCCAACCTTCCTTCCAAGGAGTGGCTGGTGGGTTTGAACCGCCAGCCTTCTGGTTAGCAGTCAAGTGCCTTAGCCACTATGCTATTTTGCCCTAAAGCGATGTCTCTGTGAGTCAGAATAGATTGATGGTCTAAACAATGGGTTTTGGGTTTTGGTATTTTTTTGTTGTTGCTGTTAGAGAAATTTTTTTTGTCATGTAGATTCTCATAGAGTTTCAATTTTGCTGATTATTTGGATGCAGCTCTGGAGGCACTTACTCATTTATGCCAAGAAATTTGGAAAACAGTTACCTGGCCAACTGACTGGAAGAGATCAATATCTGTGCCCATTCCAAAGAAAAGTGATCCAACAGAATGTGGAAACTATCAAACAATATCATTAATATCACATCCAAGCAAAGTCTTTCTGAAGATAATTCCAAAATGGTTGCAATAGTATATTGACAGGGAACTTCCAGAAATGCAAGCTGGATTCAGAAAAGGATGTGCAATGAGCGATATCATTGCTGATGTCAGAAGGATCTTAGCTGAAAGTAAAGAATACCAGAGAGATGTTTACCTGTGTTTTATTGACTATGCAAAGGCATTTGACTATGTGGATCATAACAAATTATGGATAACATTGCAAAGAATGGGAATTCCAGAACACTTAATTGTGTTCATGAGGAACCTGTACATAGACCAAGAGGCTGTCGTCTAAAGAGAAGAAGGGGACACTGAATGGTTTAAAGTCAGGAAAGGTGTACATCAGGGATGTATCCTTTCACCATACTTACTCAATCTGTATGCTGAGCAAATCCGAGAAGCTGGACTATGTGATGAAGAACACAGCATCGAGACTGAAGGAAAAACCATTAACAACCTGTGATATACAGATGACACAAACTTGCTTGCTGAAAGTGAAGGTGACTTGAAACACTTGATGATGAAGATCAAAGACCATAGTCTTCAGTATGGATTATACCTCAACATAAAGAAAACAAAAATCCTCACAACTGGACCAATAAGCAACCTCATGATGAATGGAGAAAAGATTGAAATTGTCAAGGATTTCCTTTTACTTGGACCCACAATCATCATCCACGGCAGCAGCAGTCAGGAAATCAGACATTGTACTCTACTGGGCAAAATTGCTGCAAAAACAACCCTTTAAAGTGTTAAGAAGAAAAGATGTCACTTTGAAGATAAAGTGCACGTAACCCAAGCCATGGCATTCACAATCACCTCATACACATGTGAAAGCTGGACAATGAATAAGGAAGACTGAAGAGGAGTTGATGCCTTTGAATTGTGGTGTTGGCAAAGAATACTGAAAATACCATGGACTATTAGAAGAATGGGAGCTCTGGTAGCATAGTGGCTAAAGCACTTGACTGCTAACCAGAAGGCTGGCGGTTCAAACTCACCAGCCACTCCTCGGAAGGAAGGTTGGGCAATCCTACTTCCGTAGTGATACTGCCTGAGAAACCCAAGGAGGGGTCTCTATGAGTCTGGGCTGACTCGACGGCACACAACAACAACAACAACATTAGAAGAATGAACAAATCTGTCCTTGAAGGAATGCAGCTGGAATGCTCCTTGGTAGCAAGAATGGCCAGACTTCATCTCACCTATTTTGATCATGTGGTCAGAAAAGACCATTCCCTGGAGAAGGATATTATGCTTGTACAGGGTCAGAGAGGAAGGGGAAGAGCCTCAAGGAGATGGATGGATACAGTGGCTGTAATGATGGGCTCTTGTATAGCAAGGATTGTGAGGCTGGTGTAGGACCGGGCAGTGTTTCATTCTGTTGTATACAGGATCACTGTTGAGTCAGAGCCTACTCAGTGGCACCCAACAACAAGAACAGCATCCTATAAAGTTGCTTAATGTTCTCATGTGCGCTGTATTTCCTGATAACTTTTCATTAGATTTAGGAGTTTGATCAGATTTAGGTTTTAGATTTTAGATAGAAGACTTGTATGGTTCATCTAGTTGTCTCTTTTGATGATAGCAACCACACAACCTTTTCATTGTTGTAAGCCCTTGGGAAAGCAAATACTGTATTCATCACCTAATACCTAGCATAGTTTCTGGCAAATAAGAGGTATCCAACATTCCCTAGATTTTTAATGAATTCGGAAGTTCATGATTCAGCCTCAGCTCTTCCACTAATTCTTTGTAGCTCTTTGGCAAAACACTAATTAATTTAATTAATTTTCATCAACTGTGAAATGAGAGTACTGCCCAGAACATAGCCTCTAAAGACCCTTCTATGATTCTATGAAGTGTGTATACAAAGGTCAAGAAGACCAACTCTCTTTTCCACTCCCAGAGGTTGCAAGAAGAAACAAAAGCATCCATCCCATGAATGTATGCTAACCAAGAAATAAAGTTTTCCAAATTTTTTTTTAAAGAAGCACATTTGTTAAATATTTCAACAAATATGTGTTGGGAAAGAAATAGAACATACCTTGTTGGTTGCATATATATGTTCAAGGACTGAAGCAAATAATGTTCAATTAAATCCAGTGTACATCCATTGTGCACAAGAACATACAAATACATGTATGTATATTGATATATATTGTGTATATGAATAACTGAATGATTTAATTTCAGCTAAGACAAATTTCCAAGGCAGGAAGACAAACCTGTTGTCAACAAACAAGTATTTATCAAAGGCATATTCCTTCCTCATCCAACTCTTATTTAATTCCCAAAATTTAAGAGGAAAACTGACCACATTGAAAATAATGACAAAAAGCCATATATAAATGTATGATTTTTATTAAAACAAATATATACAAATAGATCCCATTAAAGTTTATCCTTGGCAAAAACAGGCACAGATATGGATAAAAAGTGAAAATATGTAAGCATATGACATCATGAACTACATTTTCAGAAATACAAAACTAAACTGTCTCTTGTGAAAGCAAAATCCTTAGGTTTTTATTCAAATTTGTACCCATACTGCAAATAAAAATAGTTACAAGTTTAAAACAATGTCAAAATTCAGGTTAAAATTTTATATTTAAAACATATATAACATAGTCTAAATAAACATTTATTTTCTAGCACAGTGTTCACAGAGTTAATTGATATTACAGTTTTCTAGACAGAAAGGTTAGCCATCAGTTATTCCCTACTACGTAAACTAAATAAATTTTGTCTTACTCCCACATCATTAATAGCACTGAGCATTTATTCTGATGGGGCTAGTGGATAATCTCTAATATCTTAGACTGTGTACCAATACTCGAGAATTCATAGCAATCTGTCCAACATTCATCATGGCCATAAAAGGTACCATTGATTTTTTTCTTTTATTCCAAATGAAGAAATTTTCTTTACTTCACCCAAATAAATTGGATATGCTTGCACCATATACTGTAAAATAACAGTTCTATCAAAAATTAGAGCACCAGATTACCACAAGAAAAGAATGGATCAATATCTAATGTCTAGAAGCAGTGATAATCAACTGGTTTTAGAAAAATGGACAAGTTAATTGTAGACTCAGACTCCTGCACTCAGAATACAGAATATGTCCACAGCATCCTTTCATTATTAATAACAACAAAGCACAACATAAAATATTTTTTATTCTTCAAAGCAATAGAAGCTATTATTCATATACCCTAACATTAAAATTTTAAATGAAACAAAAACCATCTAACTGGCTACAACACACAATACTTGGGTGTACACAGACATATACCCACTCTTTCTTTCGTGTTAAACTCTCTAACAGTTAAAAACATTCTAATATAGTTGTTGCTGTTAATTAAAATGTTTCCTTTCAAAAGGTGGAGATAGCATAAAAGATGATTAAGGCATATGGTTCTAAAATCATTAATGTTATATGTTTCTTTACAACTGTTGTCCCATAGTTGAATTTAACTTTCCCTTTATTATTGAAAAAAAATAGACTATAGACTTGAATCCATAACCCTTGTGGTGGTAAACCAGTATAAGCTGAACCCAATTATGATGTTGTTGTTGTTGTGTTGTTATGTGCCATCAAGTAGGTCCAACTCATAGCGACCCCTCCTTGGGTTGCTGAGGCAGTATCATCACAGAAGTACATTGCCCAACCTTCCTTCCGAGGAGTTGCTAGTGGGTTTGAACCACCAGCCCTCTGGTTAGCAGTTAAATGCCTTAGGCACTATGCTACCAGATTAGGATATGTGCAATATTTCAGGAACTTGATGGCACAACACCTTAAATCACAATCCTCTAAACATTGTAATGGACCAATCCCACAGTACCCATTTGGTAATGTCAATGTGTATTAAGACTTGGACTAAGTGTTTTTACCCTTTGCATTTTTCTTATATTTTACAAATCCAATTTTCATTAAGTCTTTGGTGTTCTGAAAGATCTTTGAAAAAAATTATACTCTTTTCTCATTTACCAGCAACATAAATAGAGAACACAAGTAAAATCACTTTCATTTCTTCTCTAAATTTTCACCTACACATAGTCATGGGGGATTTCAAAATTCATAACAAACATGTTACCATTGTTGAGGACACAGCACTTTTAATACTGTACAGAACAATTTTTTTCTTTTTTGAATATTGTTATTGTTAATTACTATCAAGTTAGTTCTGACTGACAGCAACCCTACAACAGAAAGAACAGAGCAAAACTATGCCAGGTCCTGTGATATCCTGACAGTTACTTCTAGGCTTGAGTCTCTTGTTGCAGCCACTGTGTCTATCCATCTCTTTGAGGGTCTTCCTCTTTTTCATTAACACTGTATTTTACCAAGCATTATATCCTTCTCCAGGGAATGGTCCTTCCTGATAACATGACCAAAGTATGAGACACAAAGTCTCACCAAGCTCACTTCTAAGGAACATTCTGGCTGCACTTCCTCCAAGACAGATCTGTTTGTTCTTCTGGAACTCCATGGCATATTCAATATTTTTCATCAACACCATAATTCAAATGCATCAATTCTTCTTCAGTCCTCCTTATTCATTGTCCAGCTTTCACATGCATAGAAAGCAACTGAAAGTACTATGGCTTGAGTCAGGCACGCACGTTAGTCTTCAATGTGACATCATTGCTCCTTAACACATTAAAACTAGAAATGCCTTATTTTCAAACATAAATGTAGAGAAAAGTAAAAGGAAATGTGAAATGAGAAACTGAGAACATTATTTTTTAAAAAGATAAATCTGTTTAAAAATGATAATTCTCAGATAGTTCCCAAATGTAATAATTTAACAATGTAAGCTAACTTAAAATGCTTCTATTAATTGCAAATATTTTTGCTTATTCATGGTGAAATATATGGTGATACATCAGAGACAGTCCAAAAAATAATTAAAATTATTATCCATTACATAGGAATCAGGATGAATGTGTTTATTCAATGAGAAATTATGGACTTGAAATCCAAGATTGACTATCATATTAACTTCCAGAATATTTAAAAGCAAATGTAACTATGCTGCTTTCTTAGAAAAAGTCAAGTTTATGCGTGTAAATAACTTACACATACACATGTACTTAATAATTAAGCATTCAGTAACCTGAGAGTATTCCATCCCCTAACCAATAGTGTATTAACCCTTTAGTTTCAAATGAAGAATGATAACATTTTGAATGAATTTGAAGCTTACATATAATGTGATATCGGCAATATAGCCTAAATTAATCTATTCCAATAGGTATAATAAATACAATCATATATTTTAAAAGTGACATTGACCAGGGGCATAAAGATCATCCTACATGATTTAAATTTTCCATAAGATAATATAATTGAGGCAAATACCCCAATAGTAATTTTCTGGTAGCATAGTGCCTAAGGCACTTGACTGCTAACCAGAAGGCTGGCAGTTCAAACCCACCAGCCACTCCTCAGAAGGAAGGTTGGGCAATCTATTTCCATAGTGATCCTGCCTCAGAAACCCAAAGAGGGGTCACTATGAGTCGGGCGACTCGATGGCACATAACAACAACAATATTCAAATGACTTACGTAAATTAGAAAGGTCAAATTCTTCTGTTTGTCTATCCCCATTGGATAATGGTGTAGGTATTTAAATTATGTAAAGCTAGCAATTGCCCATGATTCCAGCAATTGATTTTAGAAAGGATAACAAGAGATGTTTTACTATATTCCAAATCAAATGGTCTTGAGGTGAGTTTGCCTACAGAGTCTTAGATCTTATAGTGTGCTTTCAGGAGGGGTGGAAAGGCATTTCTTTTTTCCTGTTATAATATTAGATGCTATTTTCAGCCTATAGTGCATCTGCAATAAAATCCAAGCTAGGGAGAATTGTAAATATTCACAAAATTTGTAAATATGCCCCTCCAAATAATGTTATTTCTTTTAACGGGCAATCCCACTAGAACTCTGATAGAGAGAAGGCTGGCAATGGTTATTCAAATTGGTAAACAAGTATTTCTAACAGATTAAAGAGGGTTACCTTAACAGAGGTTTATAGCTGATTAACACAACCAAGTGCATCTTATGAGATAATTTACTTCCTTGAATAAGTAAACACAACTCCAGTGGTACCATCCAGATATCAATTAGTACCACGCAACATTCATTTGCTAAAGAGTAATATAGTTATTTTGAAAGAATTAATCTTCCAAATAGCCTACTAAATAATTTATACACTGAAAATATCAAGCACAAATGACGATATATCTGAGGTTTTCAGGAAAAAAGAAAAATATACACATAGCTAAGCACCTTCTCCTTATTAATATCACAATGAGGAAACCAATGATATGCTATGAACATTTACAAGTCTTCTACAGTGTGATTCTGCTAGAAGAAATCTGGGTCTTTTATTTCAGTCTTTATGAGCAACTTCTTTGTTGGCAAGATTTTGACTTGTTAGTATTCTGATGATCTGGAAAATTATCCCAAGAATTTAAAGTTACGTGCCTGATTTTCAGGTGAGATCAATTTACTTGGCAGACTTTTCAAATGGCTGTTTCTAGTCAGGTGATACATAGTTCAAATATAATACATTATACAAATCAAAAAATAAAATTATATTAAAAGCATAAGAATATATAATCAGCAACATACTAATTCATCCCATGTATCAAGAACAGTGTAACACATTTCAAAAAGTGTTCACTTGAACATGAATTTTTTTTTTTAATGTTCAGTTATGTGAAATTTTTATTGAATGAAAAATCTTCATCTCCTCATATGACATTAAATTGGAACAATAGCTGAAAACTATTTTTATTTAAAATTAGTTCTACTATGAACAAGAACTTTTACACATAACTTGATGGGTAAGGTTTTAGAGATAAATTATAGAAACACCACAATACACCACATCACAAACCATAATTTGCTGTTTCCCAAATAAGTTTAAAGAATCATCAGCAAAAACTTTAAATAATTGATTTCAGAACTATATGAGAAGAATGATTTTTTGATATGGAGAAATTAGAAAATATATCCACGCAATTTTTGTCTTATGCATATAGTTGCAAGTCACCAACCTGTTTGAGTATGATACCTTTTTTACCAGACCTGTAAAATACAGAAAAACATAGCTCTAATTTTCTATAAAGTACTCCAATGTAATAAAATATTTGGATTAAACAAGAGCCACAGTTTTCCCCTTCATTTTTTCCTCTCAGACTTTCAGTATGATTGAAAAAAAAAAACAACTCACCACCATCAAGTCATTTCTGACTTATAGTGATCCCTCCTTGGGTTTCCAAGGCAGTAGCTCTAAGGAAGTAGATTGCCTAATCTCCCTTTCAAGGTGTGGCTGGTGGGTTTGAACTACGAGCCTTCTGGTTAGCAGTCAAATGCTTTAGGCACTATGCCACCAGAACTCTCTCAGTATGATTAAGGGAAGTAAATACTGAAATGAATTGATGAAGAATGTTATTTTGAGATATCTATTTATATATATATATATATATATATATATATGGTTTAGTTATTTATCTGCTCAACTAGATTATCATATAGGACATAATTAGTCTACAGTTCTTTGATACTTTCTTATTTTAAAATGATTAGACAAATTTATGAATTAATAGAGATAAATTTTGCCAAATAGCTGGTAGTGACATGAAACCATAAACTAATAAGCCAAATGTCTAATAAAGTCTAACATAATTTTGTATGTAGCTATTGCTTTAAAATATTATAGTAAAATAACTTATGAAAAGAGAAGTTTATGTGATTGAACATGAAACTTTTAGAGTCAAGGAGAAAATATTTATGATTATAGCTATTGCTACCCAAACACTGCCAATCGAAGAGTCTGTGGTGGTTGTGTGGTTGTGCCCAATGATGATGAGTCATTCAGAGATTTACTCTCAGCCTTTTACTCAGCAATAAGAGTCATTCATCCCACTCTTCCCTTTTTGTTCCATTTGCTCATTTATAAATAAATTACACCACTTTATTTCCTACCAGAAATATTCAAAAAGTTATACAGTAGGGGGGAAAAAAAAAAACCTTTAAAAAGCAAAAACAAACCACCACCTTGATGAGACTCACAATAAAAGTTCGTTCACTCTTTTTCCATTTGGAAACATTCAGCATTTTACTTTAAAATTATCTAACTACTATGCCTAAAACACATATTCTTAATTTAATACATAACTCTCTATGTATGGTCTGAATTTCTTTGGAAAAGTAGAATTAGAGACTTGTTCACAAAACCATTAGCACATTAGCTCAAAAACTAAAGAGGCACCCTCCAAGAGCTTGAAATTTCCTCAACCGTTTCTCTAGAAATCTATTAAGAACAAAACATACACAGAAATTACTAAGACCTTGAGCAGTGTTAATATCTTGCCAGTAATGCTTTGCTGCTTTAAACTGAGTCCACCTTTACTGGGTTATTGTTGGTCACTAATGGAGATGGCTTGCATTTAATCCTGTCTGCTACATCATTAGAGCTATCCACAGAGAACATCTTAGCTGTGCACAGTGAGACTATAATTCTTCTGTATTCCTTCCTGAAATTTTGGTTCAGTAAACCATATATAATTGCATTGAGGCAGCTGTTGAAATACGCCATATAGTAACTGGCTACAAATAGCCACTCTGGGATTCTGGGTACCATGCTGGCAGGGTCTGAGGCTACCACAAGACCAATAAAGTTTAGAGGAGCCCAGCAAATGGCAAAAAGTACAAAAACCACAAACATGGTGACAAAATTCCTGAAGTCTTGTGGTTTCAGTTTGGGTTTGTTGTTGGGTTTCACCCTTCGTCTGACCTGAAGCACCAGGATCCATATTCTCAGGTAACAGAAGATGACAATGATCATAGGGACTATGAAATGGAAAACAACCACAGCTATTGTGTACGCTGAACTGACAGACTGTGCAAATGTACAGGAATAGATCCTTGAGTCATACTGGAGTGTCCCAGTATGCAAGTTAGGCATGATTGCCACCAGTGTCAACATCCATATCAGGAATACATAGCACAGGGAATTCTTGTTACTGTACAACTTGTCATACTTGAATCTGTGGCAGATGTAGCAGTAGCGGTTAATGGCAATCCCAGTGATATTAAATATCGATCCAATGACACTCAAGCCCATCAGGAAACCGCTGATTTGGCAGTGTAGATATCCCAGGTTCCATCCATTGTTAAATATCGATGTCAGCACCAAGGGGTATGGATAAACAGCAACCACCAGGTCTGCCACTGCTAGGCTTACCACAAATATATTTCCTAAAAGGGAAACATTTATAAAATACAGGTTAATGCTAGTTCTGCATGGATTGCATTGATTTTCTCTAACAATTATTAAAGAAAGAGCTGTTTCCAAAATTTGAATGACCTTGCATTGCAGCTGCTGCCAACTTACACAGGAAGAGGGGCTATTTTCAGCAAGAAGTAAACACATTGTTCCCATTGTCAAATAATCAAGTCCACCGTACACGTATTCTTACAATCTCACAAGATATAGTCCATGTCCAAAACTGTTTTCTTTTAAACTATTTTGTTCATCTTCTCTTTTATAACATCTTGATTTCAGTATACTTACCAGTACTAGTTATCTTCGAGTCAAGTTCAACTCATGATAACCTCATCTACATCAGAATACAACTGTGCCCCATAGAATTTTCAAAGGCTCATTTTTCAGAAGTAGATCACTAGGCTTTTTCTTTGAGGCACCCTGGGTGGACTTGAGTCTCCAACATTTCTGTTAGTGACAAGGCTTATTAGAGGTTTGTACCACCCAGGGACTCTTCTGTATACTTATTTTTCTGTATACTTATTTTTTCTACATTGCCTAAGAAACCTCATGTCACATTACTTTTCAAGCATTCCCTAAGTTCCAGGTCTTCTATCCCACTCTAGTTCTTCAACATTTTTTCAAAGGGACCTCTTACTATCGTTCTTTAAAAGCAACACCATAAAAATTAAGAGAAAATTAGCTTTTTCATTAGCTGTCTGGGTGAGAATATTGGTTTAACCCCTCACTAGCTAACTGGGGCAAATTTATCTCATGAAGCTTCAGTTTCTTTTGCTATAAGATGGGGATAAGGATAGTATCTTCCTCATAGGACTGTGAGAGGATTACATAAGGCAATTTATGTCAAGTACGGAGCACAGCATGTGCACTGAGAGGTGCTCTGCTAATGTTGTTCAAAGGTGCTCTGGTGGTGTAGTGGGTAAGTCATTTGGCTGCTAACCAGAAGGTTAGTGGTTCAAACACACCAGCTGCTCTGTGGGTGGAAGATGAGGCAACCTAATTCCTTATAGATTTATAGCCTTGGAAACCCAACGGGGGTCACTAGGAGTTGGAATCGACTCCATGGCAATGAGTTTGGTTTTTGGTTTTGGAATGTTGTTCATGTTCTACAAAACCCTCACCTCAAACTGAAGTAAAAGGTAGCAATTTTCTTAGATGTCCTTAAGAATATAAAGTATAAAATCAAACCCTAATTATTATGAGGGAGCTCTGGTAGCATAGTGGCTAAGACACTTGCCTGTTAACCAGACGGCTGGCGGTTCAAACCCACCAGCCACTCCTCGGAAGGAAGGTTGGGCAATCCTACTTCCGTAGTGATACTG